>NC_142248.1:3390648-3698888 GCF_052056855.1 Sturnus vulgaris | reverse complement strand
TTTCCAATCAAGTGGTTCATACTCTCCCACTTGTACAGCTTGTCCTTGTTGGTTTACTCCCTGTGTGTATGTTACAGGAAAGGTCCAGACTTTGACTGCGCTTACAGCGGCGTCATCCCCAGTCTCCAGGCCATGTCTAGCTAGCATATTCCATGCCTCCCTCCTCTGCCTTGCCACTTCCCCCCGCAGGTCGCTTTCCGCCCTAGGGACAGGATTTGGCTCACTGGCAGGTTTAGGGATGCTAGGTTCAGGCCGACAAGGGGATTCTACGCCGCAAGGTTGGGATATTTCGCCCTCTGCAATTGCCTCCGCTGCTTTGGCAGCGTTATTCCTCAGTTCTTCTGAGGGGGGTGCAGAGGGCCAAGTGCAACTAGCCCCATCGGCCATTCCTGCCGTGTCTCTAAGAATAGGTATTTCAACCCTTCTTGTGCTTGGTGCAAGGGGCTCATTATCACCATACTGAGCATTTCTTTTATATGCCTCTACTGCCTGCTGTGCTGCCCTTTTCTCTGCCTGTTGCTTTAAGAGTGCGTTATGAACTACTTGCCAAATTTTTCCTAACTTTTTTGCTGTCTTATCATCTGCTAACACTGCCTCCCACAGTACATCCCCTAACTTACGCCACTCATTTAACTCATGCACACTATGAGGGTTAGTGAATAAGCCTTTAGCAGAACCCCAGGCTAACAACCCCGGTATGTCCTTCCTGGGATTAAGCTCTTTTAGCCCTAACTTATCTATATGTGCTATAAATAAATCATATGCTGCTTGCCTGTCCATTTTTTACCGTCGGCGCCGTTGCAACTCTCCGGCTTCGGCAGCACGTATGGCCCAGGACCACCTCTGTAGCTCCTGAGGGTGTCTTCCCTACGTCGTTTGACACCGACCCGGTTGCAGCAGGCCCCAAGCTCAACTTCACCGACCGTGGCGCGTTCTCCCCCGTTTTTCTTTTTAGGCACGGAGAGACAGCGTCGGGGTCACCATTTGTCGGAGAAGGGAGACACGGACACCAATTCGGTCATCTGCAAAGTCTCGTTTATTGATAATTAGAGTGGCGATTAAATACAGTGCTTAATTAACTCATGCATATTGCAAAAGCTAAGCTCATCATTGGTTGCCTTGCCATATGCGTCACTATGCTGATCGGCTAACTTTGTGGCTACATTTTTGCAATTTCATGGCTAACAGAGTTCTTCTAGTTCTTCTTTTACAGTCTGTCTTTGTTCATCTTATCACAAGTCTACGTGCTTTCCCCCTTGCTATGCCCTTGAGGCTGAGGCCTGCTTTGTCAGCCTGACTAAATTGATTTGACTATGGCCTCTCTCTTCTAGCCATTCCTGCACCAGGCTCTCTACACCAAAAAGCTTTATTAATCCATCATTCAGAGTATTCTCTGTTATGTCCAGACAGGAGAATTCAGTAGAAAAAACAAGAGCCCCATTGTCTTAAAAAAAAAATTAACAGCCCAACAACGACCACCCCCAGAGCCCCCTCAAAGTGAGCGGAGTTTTAGATATGTTTTGTTGCTTCTTGAAAATATCAGCTTAATTCACAGATTGTAGGAAAAGACTAACACATCTTTGTATTTTGTACTAAAAATAAAAATACTTTTCAACAATGTGTGCTAAGTGATTAATTTTACTCAAAACCAGGCTTCTTTAAGTGGTCTCTTAAGCACTTAGATCCCTTGGCTCACAAAATCATATTTTACTGGTGAAATCTTTCATCTGCTGTTCTGCAGTAGAGTGTGTTGCTGCTGCTTTTCCTCTGGAATGTCTCTTAAAAAGCCAAAAGTTGGGTACATGGTAACTTTATTATAACTTTATTTTAAACTTCATTTTTCAGTGGTAGCCTGACTTATCTTAACTGTCTTGTTTAGATAATCTTTTGCTTTTCTGGTGTCTGTGCTTTTAATCTCTTGCAAGACTATTCACATTATCAGGCTTTATTTTTCACCAGAGTAATCTATTGCTTTTTAGTGAAGGGATTTAGGAAGCAAGAAAACAGCAGAAATTATTGCCTTAAACTGGTGAGGCTGTGCTTGACCCTTGCAGCCTCATAAAATAAACTTACTGGGAACTTTCTGTGAACTGGAACCCCTTCCTGCCCACTCCCTTTGCCCTCATTGCTGAAGCCCTGCAGCACACACAAACTGGTTTCTATCTCTCACTTCTTAAGATGGCGAAGATGATGATGAAGAGGAAGAAGAGGAGGAAGAAAGTGAGGCCACTATGGAAGGAATGACTGATTCTTTGAAATCAGAGCCACACTTGAATGGAGTGAGCATCTCCTCTGATGAGGATGGTGAGAACTGCCCCATTTGCCTCAACACATTTAGGGATCAGGCTGTTGGGACTCCTGAGAACTGCTCCCATTACTTCTGCTTGGACTGCATTGTGGAGTGGTCTAAGGTGAGCTGTTTTGTCTGTGATGTCCTGTGGCCTTCTGGTGTGCTCTGCTCTATTTCCTGTGATCATGCTGTTGGGCTGTAATGTGAACAAAACACTGTAATATTGATATTTGCTATCTTAAGCTTTTTTAAACAGGCTTGGGTTACTGCTCTGTTTGTCAGGATTCATGTTGAAGTTTGGATCTGTTTTTCTTGTAGCCATCCTGATTTGTTCTCTTCTCTGCAAGCTCTAAGGTCACGAGCAAGTGTGTAGGAATCTACAGTTCTTTTGTTTTTTCAAGTTGAGATACTAATTTTTCTCTATGCTTGGATATATACATATTTCTCTGTATATCTGTCTTTATCTTTTCTTGAATTCTATATTGTGACCATTGTATTGGGAACACCTAAGCATAGAAAAGATGTAAAGAATACTGACAATCAGCAGGTTGCTCTGAATTCAGTTTTCAGTCAGAGTTCTTTGCCACCTGTGTTGCTCCCATGGTTGTAATCCAGGGTGAGAATTACAACAAAACTTACAGTGCATGCAGCAGTAGCAGTGGTGATTATTAAAAAGCAAGTGAATCACTTTTACAGAATATATTTGTAAACCATTTCGAGTTGCTCATTTGTCCAAAGGAAAGTAAATGCCTTAAAACGTGAGTGCTATTTCAAGGCAGTGTTTGGAAGAACTTTAATGTTGCTTTGGCTATTGAATAATAATTAAATTGCTTCAGTAAAATAAATGCTTCTCTAAAAATGTGTGTTTTCTCTGATAGAACATGTTGTTTGTAAATCAGATAAGTCAGTTTTAAGTACTTAAAATGTGAAGATCAATAGCTGTTACAATGACTACTACATTAATGCTTATTACATTAATAATTTAAAATTTCTTTTTAAAAATTGACTAAAGTGATGCACTTATTAACTGTATTGGGAATTTTTTTTTTCCTAGAATGCAAACTCCTGTCCAGTGGATCGAATCCTCTTTAATTACATTAACATTCGGGCACGTTTTGGTGGTAAAATCTTAAAAAAGGTGAGCCTTTTGTGCCAAATGGCCTGGTTGTTTGCCACAGTAAAATTTTTATTCAAAAGTTTACACTTCTAGGGTGTTCATGTAATACTTACTATCTGAATGAATTATTGCTTTATTTATTTCTATTTTGAATTTGGCTTTTAAGGAGTGACAAGTTTTCTTCCTCCATAACCTTACTTCCTGCAATGTTGTGGCATCATTTGTGGTGGCAGGAAAAGTGTGTTTTTCGAAACTGCCTGTTTTGTATAATGTAAAATAATAATAATAATATTTGACTGAAAACTGTTCTGCATGAATAAGCCTGTCGACATGTGCAAAGTGCCCTGCATTCTTCAAGTGCTGTTATTGGATGAACAGGAATAATCTGGATTATCCATGATCTCTCCCTTGGAATGCTGTGTAGCAGTTGGGTTTGTAAGGGAAGAGAGGCACAAGGCAGTAGGAGAGCCCTGAAAGGCACTGGTTGAGTGTGCTGGTAGTTGCTCACTAAAGAACATTGAAGAGTTGTCATTGCTCTTAATTGATATCAGACAGATGTTGGTTTCCAGGGAACATTTAGGAGTTTGATGCTTTGTTTTCATAAACTGATGGTTTTTTATTGTTTGCATTGTAACAGAAGTGAGTTAACATTGAAGTAACACGGGAGGCAGCAAAGATTACTCTCTTTTTCAGTCTCGTTTTTTTTGGCTTTTTTTTGTTTGTTCGACTGCTTTTGATCTTATTTGTGGATTTTTGTTTTGCCTTTTCTTAAAATGCAGTTTTCCATAGTCACTGGTGTCTGACATTAGATAAGTTATGCAGATGTTGTCAGGCATTTGATCGTGCCCTAGGTGTGCTGCATGAGCTAAGTGAAGGTTCTGGTGTGTAACAGCCATTTTAGTTCCTTCACTTTTGGATTTTGCTGCAGGTACTACCATTAGTGTGACAATGGATTTTTAAAAATGCCACGTTCTGCATGAACTGTGAATCCCTTTTTTATTTAGATTCCTGTTGAGAACACGAAAGCTCAGGGTGCTGATGGAGAGGATGATCCAACCTTCTGTGAGGTGTGTGGCAGAAGTGACCGCGAGGATCGGCTGCTGCTCTGCGATGGCTGTGATGCAGGGTAAGAGGCTGAAATGAACAGAGCACCTGCAGGATTGCACATGGCCAGGGTTTGGTCCACAGGCACTGTCTGGTTTGCAGGCAACCCCTTGCTGCTCTCTTCAGGCTCAGCCATGTATCCAGGTGTTATAGTGCAGACATCCATCCCCATGATGTGACGGATCCTTTTGTGGTCATTTAGCAGCGTATGTGTGGAGAGTCCTGCACACATCAAGGCTGCAGGCACCAAAAGAGACAACCATGCCTTCAAGTGATGAAGGTGTTTGTGCTCATCCATGCAACATCTGGGTGTATGAAGGGTAGAATCTTACATCCCTTATGTCTCCTTGAGGAGAGGATGAATGACTTATCCCAAGTGACTGGGCATTAGCACTGTGCAGGAGAAGCGCTTAAAATTGACAGTTTTGTGAAATGTTGAGGATTTTCTTTAAGAAAAGAGCCACAGCTCTTAAATTATTCTCTTACTCTTGCTTACTTCTGTCTCTGCCCTCACCTCGATTAATAAAATGAATGTTTACTTTAAGTAGAGTCATGAATATTCTTGAGCACGACTTTGGCCCTACAATTTTCTGCTAGAATTTTAAAGCCCTTGGGCTACTTAATCAGTCTTCCAGCATTGTCAGTTTGAAGATGTCAGAAGTTACCCACTGAACAAAGAGAGATGCTAGCAATGAGTATGTAAAATAACCTTTCAAAAATTACTTCTAGCAAGCTAACTAGACAATCTGGTAAGTCTAGTTTTTCCTTTGTGTTCTGTGTCCATACACACTGATACACTGATTCACCTTATGGGAAAAAGACAAAATCAGGAACACTAAAGATTGTTAAGAGTATCATCAGAACACTGAGTTTAAAATATTAAGCCAGAAGAGTGTTTCATAGATCTTATCTGAAGTCTCATTGTTAAGTTCTTTCTGATTTTCTGTAAGTCTATTTCAGCTCAGGGTATTGCTTCACGTTTTACTTTGTAATCTCCCAAGAGTTACTATAATTTTTAAAATATGTTACTATTTCTAGTTTGATACAGTTGATTTTTGTCTTCCTTTCCTAAAGTAAGTTCTTTATATATACTTGATTTCTAGAGTTAGCGCTTCCTGAAAACAGAACTTGCAGACTTTACTAGCTCTCCATGGCTGAGATTAACTCCAGAAAAACGTAGAATAGCTTGCTTCAAATGCTCATAAGTTTGAGTACTGTTAATACTGTGTTGGTTCTCAGGAAGCTGATGTTTCCTGATTGCCTGTCTCCCCAGCACTTCTCTCCTTCTCTTGCCACTGTCGGTTTTGGCTCTGCACATTTCTTGCAGCTCAGGCTCAAGTGGCAAACGATTCACCACAGTGAGGGAAAAATGCTCAGTTTTTCTGAATTTCTTTGAGCCTAAAGTGAGGAAAATACCATCTAAAACTGAAAACCATTTACATAACTATTAAGTAGCATCCATCATTTCTCTGGAGCTTGGTAGAAGTGAATACCTAAACCTGTCTTAATCTGCATTTCAGGCTCAAGAAAATGAGTCTGCCTTATGTAGCGTGTGGATAGAGGTAAAATGCTGTCTTCCCTTGGTAAGGAGCATTTTTTTTTTCCCCTCAAGGTATCACATGGAATGCCTTAATCCTCCTCTGAGTGAAGTCCCTGTAGATGAATGGTTTTGTCCTGCTTGTGCCCCCATGGGTGCCAGTGCTGCTGCAGGTAAGGGTTTCATGGTAGCCAGTCAAAGTAAATATTTTTCTCCCAAGTTAGATAATGTGAATCATGTGGTGTTTTGAAGACATGTTTAACTGCCTGGTTTTATCTGTTTCAAGTAATTGTTTTGATAAGCATTCTCTCTTGAACCTTAAGATTAGACTTGAACTCTTGACTGATGAGAGGATCTTGTTTATGAAGGTTTTCATCTGCAGTTACAACCTGTGGAGCTGTTTCTTGTAAGCGTCCTTTAACCTTTCCAAAGCAATCCCTGCGCAGCAGTGTTACACTGGAAAGAATTTATGAGTGTCCTGACCTCAGACTGCCACGGTAGCAGCAATTTCTGTTACCTAGAAAGTGTTACACTGTGTAACAGTCTGAAGCAGTGGTGTCTGTGCTCATTTCCATTCAAGAGGTGAATGGTTTAAGAAAGGCAATGCTGATTGGTTTTTTTTGCCTGATATTCTTTAAATGATTTCACCTGTAGAAAGGCGAGTAAGCTCAGGCTGTTGTCGTTCAAGATGCAGATCACGTCAGTGAGGAGGAGGTGGCTGCCCTCATGGCTGATGTTGTCCCCACCACCAGTAGGCTCCGGCCTCACGTGCGGACCCGAGCCATCGCCAGGACTCGGCAGAGCGAGCGCGTCCGGGCCACCGTGAACAGGAACCGCATCACCACCGCGCAGCAGATCCGGGTACCCACGGGGCTTTCTCAGGGAACACTGCCTGAAATGAGGCCCCATTGCAGCAGCTCAGCTCTCTGTGCTCGCTGTCCATAGCACAGTGGTTAGGAGTTGTGGATCTCTTCTAATCTGAGACGTACAACATGTGCAAATGGAGTACGGCACATGACCAAGATGCTCTGTTTTGAAGTGGCTGTGGCAACTTCCTCTCTTAACCTGCATTTTTATCACCCCTGGTGTGAGAAAAATTATATTTTTGTTCCTAGTGGCTATTAATACAAAGTTTGTGCACCACTTCTGTTTTTTTAGCATGTTTATTTGACAATTGTTTATTTTCCTTTGTCCTCCTACGTCCTTGCCCATAGCAGTAGAACATGTTGATTGCCTTCAACCCAACTGAAGAGAAAAATTTTGTATTTTTAAGGTTTCTGTGTTTGTGAAAATTAGTTTCTTGTTGGAAGAGGAAAAAAACAGATGTTAGTGTCCACAATAATGTCGCCAAATGAGTTCAAACACATTAACAGTACTAGAGAATCTATGCAGGGGATTATCCCAAATACACAGGGTCTCTCTCTTACTGTATTAAGTATAGTTTGAGAAAGCTGCCATAAACAAAGATCCAGCTCACTTTAAGTTTGTATCACATTTTCCCTTGATTTAAGGACTTCCCAGAAGGCTTTAGCAGTTGTTAAATTCATTATGTCCTCCATCATGGAGATGATCTTATTTGACTGCCAAACCCCACTGTCTCCAAACCCACATGTTTTCAATTTTAACTTTAGAAGAATTAATAAAATAGAAAAAGTTGATTAATTATTCAATGCATTGTTGTTAAGCAATTACAACTGAGTAGTCAGGGCTATATGTTGAACAAAAAATAGAGGAAAGTGCTGTTTGAAGTGAAGAACTCTTCAAGATAACTGTTATTTTTCTTTCTTTCCCTTCTTGTTGTTTTAGAAAAAGAGTGGAGTCATCTCCTGTGGGTGAGAGGTGTGGTGCCTGTGGACTTTACTGTTCCATGCTAGTGTAATCCTGGGAACCCAGCACTTGCCACTCAAGAAGCTGTTCCTAGCTCCACTTCTCAATGTGCAGGGATGATTACAAAGTATACATAAAGGCACTGTTATTTATTGCCTTTGTCTCTGAACAAAAGTGCATCTTATTTTGGCTCATACCTTGAGTTGACTGAAGCATAATTCCACTGTTTGAGGGAGTGTAAACTGTTGTCCTCCAAGCACAGTGAGAAGCTGGGAGCATGCATGTAACTCTGAAGGAGTCTGAAGAACAAGGTCCTTAATATACCAGTCAGTAGATTTACAAAGTGACATATTTGCTTAACTGGCAGCTTGGTGACGTGAGAGGTTTTCTCATTTGAATCTCAAATCCATTTTTTTATTAAATGCTTTTAAAAGTAAATGTTGCTGAGCTTAAGGTACCTGTATGTGTAACTTCTAATCCTCCCCACAGCACGTGCCAGGGTACCTCATGTCCTCTCTTCTGGATGAAACCATTGAGGCAGTTGTGGCAGGCCTGAACACAGCCATCTACCAGCGTCCTCTGGCACCACGTGCTCCTGCCAGGCAGAAGAGGAAAACTGGTAAGGACATCAGGCACCTTAGGGAAGCCTGAATCCTGTAAAATACATCAGCTGTGTGCTGCCACATCTATGCAGCTACAGAGGTATCCCACAGGCATTTTCTTTATTCCCTGTAGCACCTCAGCCCAGAAGCGTCGTGAAGGTTGTTTTTAAATGAATCCTAATGATGTCACTTTTTCTGCTGTGCTGCTGGTGGCACGCTGTATGTCTGTTTGAGCTGCTTTGTGTGTCTGGGGGGTGAAAAGGGGAGTACAGTGTAAAATACAGTGCCAGCACTTAGCCAGATCGTTGGTTCTTGTCCCATCAGGAAGGCGGAAGAAAGTAGGAGGCAAAAAAAGAACTCAGACAAAATCGGCTGCTGGGAAGAAGAGTTCAGGGGCTCAGCTAAAGAGACGCAAGCGTCTGACAAAGAAGAGGAGGGGAAAGAAGAGACGAGTAAGATCACATGTGAGTGAGTTTCTGCCAGTCAGTATCTGCCGTTTTCAGCCCTCTGTAAAAGCACCATAACATGCAATTCACTTGGAAGAAATGCCACTTTATGATCATAGCAGGCACCTTTCTCTCTGGTGGGAGTCTGTTCAGGATGTGTCCAGTGTACTCTAGAAAGATGCTGTATGTGGAGGTGAATTGCAACTTCCAGACAGGCTTGCTGGCTTTGCTGACAAATCTTGTTACCTGGACTGTAGGGATCAAATTGTAAAGCATGTCCTGCAGGTTTTGTGTCCTGCCTTACCATTCAGCTGTAGTGTCTACTTGGTACTGATGCAAGCTCAGTTAAAATTGCCAGCACCTATTCTTTTTAATAGGCTGTGGGTGTTTGTGGTTGTGTTGGTGCAAACCCAGCTTATAATCTGTAAGAGCTCTCAAAATTCCTTTTAATTGTGGGTAGTGTTCTCTTGTAAATTACTCTGCAGAATACTCTGCATCGGCTTGATTCTTTTTGTCAGCTACTCTAACTCAGAGTCTACATCTTAGAGCCAGAACTCCAGCATTTAAAAAGGAACCAACAGTTTTAAATTTACATTATTAAAGATTTTTAGTCACTTAATTTATCTGGTCACTTATATCTGATACATGCAGTGTCTGTTTGAAGTGACATATAGGTCATAGTTACAAGTTTCATAAATGCTTTAAAATAAACATAGACAATAAATGGACACCACTTGTACTGCTGATGGTAGTAGCCTGATGACTGTGCACAGCCTAAGTCAGAATTCCGGGCTTTAAACACAAATTTACCTGCCCTAACATGCAAATAATCCAATCTCTTTGTCTGTGCAGGGGAAAAATGAGGTTACTACTCGGTCCCGTATTGCAAGAACCCTTGGTCTCAGTAAACCTGTGCGTGGGGCCTCAATTCCTTCCATGTACAAGCCAGCAGAGCCCTCGCTTGGGCTGATGAGAGCAGATATTGGTGCAGCTTCTCTCTCTGTGTTTGGAGATCCATATGAGTTGGATCCTTATGAAAGGTGAGAGATCTCTGGACTGTGATCGGGGACCTGGCAATTTAACAGGTGTTGGGTTGTTTTTCCATCCATGCAGAGTGTGAATCTCGCATCTGGAGACAGCTTTGGGTACACAACCCGTGATAGCATGTAATGGCCTGTTCTCTCTTTCCTTCTGGGCTGAGTTGCTAAACTTGTAAGGAATCAGCCTCCTCTAAAGTGTTTTTCTGAAATAATCAGCCTTCTGAAAACTTTCAGTAAGATCTATGGGGCTCTTGAAAGGTTAGAATCTGAAGGAGTCTGGTCCTTTGCTTTTTATTTATTTATTTTAGTGAAGACAGCTGACATATTTGGTATATAGTAAACACAAAATTAAATGGACCTCTGGAATCTTACATGATTCCCCTTCACTTTTCCAGACACTTAAAATTCAGGAGAAATCTTTCTATGCCGTAGTTCGTGTCTCTCATAAACTTTGAATTTTTGGGGAGGGAACATCTGAAATAATTGTTGGTGAAATTTAGTTTTCCACTGAATACTTCTTTTTGATCCTTTCGTAAAAGGAAATGGTCCATTTAACATTTTAGATATGAAAATATACATTTGAGTCTCTGCTGTTTGAATCAAGCTGTTCTATTGTTCTGTTTAGACAGAACAGAAAATAAGTATATTGCACAAATATTTTTTAATAGATCATAATAAAACATATGGTGCTCTCTAACTGTATCTGTCATAGTGGTGTCACCTCTTTGATGTGAAAAACATTTCAGACAATTTCAGGGTTCGTGTGTCTATGTTTTTATCACAGTAATGAAGAGGTTCCAGCAAATCCAGATTCGCCAGTGAGTGCTAAAAGGAGAGTTCTTTCCCAGTCAGCACTGAGGTCTCACCGTCCTGTAGCTAGACCCATTTCTGTGGGACTTCCCAGGTAAGAGTCCATTGTTATTTTATTATTCTTAGTTGTCTAATGACCCTAACAACAAAGTAAACCTTTTCTTACCCTGTCTTCTAAAAAGTGCATGTGTGTGTGTACATGCATACCTGCACAAGTATAGATGAATAACCACATCAGTTTGTGCAATAATTCTTTTTTATGTTGAACACATACACTCTTTCATCCTACCTTTAACATTTCCACTGAAATTTTAAATTGGTATTTCCACCCTAATCTGACTCTTCTTATTTTATGTTTTGTGACTATTTAGTAATCCCATTAGTATGTTTTAAACCCCAGACTCATTAACCTTTAAAATACCACTTGCTTCTTCGAGAGGGCTGGGCCCACCTCACAAACTTCTGCTGCTGCTTGTTGGAGCTCAGAAAACTGAGGAAAGGCTTGCTTTGATCCTGCAGTTTAACAGTTGCTTTGCTATCTGTGTGTTGCAAGCCTGCCAAGGCCAGGGAGCCCTGGCTGCCCCAGTTTGGCAGCCACAGAGAATTTTCACGACTGAGAGGTAGGACACAGGCAATAGGGAGCATGGCAAGGAGAAAAGGGATGAGGAAAGTCACTGAGGCAGGTAGCAACAGAGTCACAGAAAACTGCAAGGCTGAGGGAGCTGAAGAGAAATGAAGGGAGCTCAGCTTAAGTGGTCAAAGGTGTGAAAGGTTTACATAGCTGTCCTTCACCATAGCTTATGGTGAAGGTTGGTTTCCCAGGATTAAGGTATGCTGTGATAACTTGGATTACTCGTCTACCTTTCCCATTTCAATCCTGAAGGGAGCCTTTCAGGAAGCTTTCCATGTGCTCACGGTTATTTGAGTAGCATATTGATTAGAA
The DNA here is from genome assembly GCF_052056855.1 of Sturnus vulgaris. Classification (NCBI taxonomy): domain Eukaryota; kingdom Metazoa; phylum Chordata; class Aves; order Passeriformes; family Sturnidae; genus Sturnus; species Sturnus vulgaris. Next base: position 3,687,172 of record NC_142248.1, on the reverse strand, counting down.
GATAGATATAACTGTTTAGCTGATACTCAGCTCTTCTAAAGGCTCCATTGTCCTGGGCTACACTGAGTTTTTTGGTCTGGCCTTAGCAACTGATTCCTTTAGTGTTCCCGTTTTGTCTTTCTGTTGTATGTCATTACAGGTGTTTTGGTGTACATTATGTGAATAAAGTTTGCTTTGTTGTCATACAAAAATGAAATTTAGCTCCCTCAAAGAGCTAAGTCCCTTTGGAAGTTTGTTTTTTAGCAAACTCAAACAAAACAGCCCCCAAATCCCATCAACACAAAAGCAAAGAAGGAAAAACTAAAACACCCAACACCAAAAACACCTTACCAGTCCTTGTTTCAAGAACTGAGAACTTAAACCATCTTCATAAGATTGAGCAAAGCATAAAAGAGAGTGTTTGTGCTGTCCCACGTGATGGAGCACTGCAGTTGTTTATCAGTGTAATTTCTCATGCCATGCTCTTTGCTATCCCTACCAGTGGCACCTTGTGGTTAAAAACTGCTTCAGGCTCTGTCTTTTTTTTAGATAAAAGTGTAGGCCTGAGGAGTATATTTGAGTTTGTGATTTAGTGGGGACAAGGCAGCTAGGATAGAAATATCTCTGAAGTGGTAATCACTCCAAAAATTCATTTTAAATGCACTGCAAAGGTAATCTTGGTATACAACACAGTGAGCACCAGCGTTTGCTAACCAAAACCAGATATGATTGCTTTCTTATGTTGTGTTATTCCTGTGGGAAGTCAGTAAAAGCTTCACCTTCTGTTTGTCAGAGAAAGATGGGGACTGACTGACTCTAGTGAAGCCAAAACTACAAGTGAACTTCCCTGGCTGCCCTCTGTTTATGCCCTTGACTTTGGTTTCTTTTTAATGTAATGTGTGTGTATAGAACAAGTGCTGTAAGAGTAAAGGAAATGTAACCCCTCTGAAACATGCAGAAGCAGCGTGCCTGCCTTGAGTCCGGATCAAGAAGCAGAAGCTGCTCCTGTGCCTGATCTGTTGGGAAGTATCCTGTCTGGACAGAGCCTTCTCATGATGAGCAGTTCAGATGTGGTCATCAACAGAGATGGTTCACTGACAGCAAAGAAGGAAGGTATGGACTTGGCACCTCATAGTGCTATTTGCCTCCTTGTTTCATCCACATCTGCCCTGATCCTACAGGCTGCATAGCTTTAAGCTTAGGGATACTTTTACTGAGCATTGGAATATGTAGGGTAGATTCAGTAGCTGCCAACAGTAATCTATTTTATAAGATGGATGTTCTGAAATAGTGTTGCTTGCCTGTGCTTAAATGCAGACATGAGATGTTACTGGAGGATTTTAGTTTTAATACGTAGCTTTCTGATTTCAAAAGAGCTGTACAGTGATTTCATGCTTTGCTTTGTTATAAAAAATGTAGGACTGGATAGACCAGAGTTATCTCGGTACCCAGTTTTTCTGGCATGTGTCATGCATTGTTGCCACGCCTGTGATTTGTACTTCAGTTTGAAGAGCAGGGTGAAGGACCTTAGCAAGAAATTTCTTTGCAAAAGTAGAGCTCTAAATGTGTGCTATCATCTCCAGCTGTGTCTTCCCTTGGCATGACATTACTTGAAAAGAATCTGTTCAAATAGAAACTTAGAGCTTTATTTTTAATATAAGTACCTCTAGTGTCCTCTGTTGCAGTCATTTCTGTTAATCAGCAACTACAGAATAATAAGCACTAATCAGGTGATACCTACAGAACAGAATAATTTATTCCCTAAACATTAGTGTTTGCCTCAAGATGTGGCTGTCTGGCACTAAACTGTAAGTATCTGACCAAAAAGAACTGTTGGACTTCCTTATTACTGTGTGGCGTGTCTACAAACCACAGTGGAACTTAACAGAAGTACTAAGCTAATTATTTTAACGTTGGCAGAAAATGTCCAGATTGAAAAAGCTGAATTGTCTGTTTGTGTGCCATAGCTCCATTTCACAGAAAATCAGCGAGTGACTCGAGAGTGGAGGATGGTTCAGGGCAGAAGCCCCAGCCAAGCACAGTGCTCTCAGGGACCACAGCAAGCTGCTCCACGGCCGGACCTTCTGTTTCCTCGGGGCTGAGTTCTCGCTCCAGACCCTTGTTCTCATCACCTCCACCCTCACTGAGCAGGAGTGAGTCTGCACAGACTGCACCCGAAAAGGCAACTGTAAAATCAGAATATTCAATGACACCCAGGTCTGTCCAGACTCAGAATGCAGCGACTTTGAGCAGGCATGGCTCAAAGTTAGATGAAATGCCCAGATTTAATGGAAAATCTAAAAACTTTGTACCCACTGTTTCGTCTTCAAAGCCCCTGAGCTGTAACTTGAATTCTGGCTCAAAAGCTGTAACTGTGAGGCAGCCGGTAAAACCGCCTTCCCAGAGAATTGACATCTTTGAGCTTCCCAGGATACCAAAGATTAAAAAAGAAACCAGCAGTAAGCAGGTGGAGCCAGAACCTGCAGGAAGCCAAAGCTGTAATATCCCCAGCTCCTGTATAACCCATCTGACTGGCAAAGGGAGCACTAATCAGCCAGGAAAAGGTAGCAGGGTGGAGAGTCAGAAGTCAAATTCCAAGGAATCACATCAGCAGACGCGTCCAAGCGGGGTGTCTTTCTCCACCCATCCTGGCAGCTCCAGCAGTTCTTCGCTGCTGGGCACTTCCAGGGGTAAAGGCCCAGGCTCTTTTGAGAGTTTTAAAATCAATATTCCCGGGAATACAGGACATCCCAGCAGGCTGTCTAACCCAGGATTTTGTAATACCTTCCGCCCCGTGGATGATGAAGTGCAGCAGAAGGAGAATCCTTCACTTCTTTTCTCAGCAAAGAAAAAGCAGGGCAAAAGTGAAATCTATGATCCCTTTGAGCCAACGGGATCGGACTCGAGTTCAGCAAACAGCAGTCCTGAAAGGCTTGGCTCAGGGATCCCACTAACTAATATCACCAGGACTATTTCCATTGAAAATCCAAAAGTTCAAACATTTCAAACTGTCCGTCGTTTCACCCCTTACAGGGTAGAAAATGTATTTGGATCTGGGACTGACTCTGACGCGCCGTCGAGTAACACGGAGTCTCGTGATGATGTGACAGTAGCAAGCAGGATTGTAGAACAGATCTCTGATACAGAGGAACGAGACAGTGTGGATGAGGAAGACATCCCAAGCAGTCCTTGCACTTCATCTGCTGCTAAGGATATTTCTAGTACAAAGGGTTTAAAGGAGGAAAGCAGAGAAGGACCTAATGTGTTCTTTAATGCTGAGGAATTGATTAGACCTAGTATTAATGTGAAAATAGAACCAGAGAGTCCCTCAAAAAGTGATGGGCAGCAGAAAGTCCAACAAGTAGAACAAGCAGAGAGGCGATCACGTTCCAGATCTTGTTCAAACTCCAGCTCCCGAAGCAAGAAGAAGATGAAAAGGAAAAAAGCACTTGTCAAAGAGCATAAGAGATCACGTTCAGGGTCAAGAGATAGAGCACACTCAAGGGACCGAAGCTCCAGATCTACCTCTTGGTCAGGAGGGGAGGAGCACAGCAAAACACACGCATTAAAATCCAAGAGCAGGAGGTCTTCTACTGACCGTTCTAGCAGTCACGAGCGATCTAAAAAAAAGAAAACTAAGGATAAAACCAAGGATAAAAAGGCAAAAACTTCTTGGTCTAGGGACAGAAGGAAATCTAGGTCACGTTCGGGTAGTCCTGGAAGTACTTCTGATTTTTATGAAAATAGGAAAAAGAAAAGGCGGTCTCGCTCGAGATCAAGGCGGAGGGATCGCTCCCGGTCAAACAGCACTGAGAGGACTAAAAGGCGGAAGCACAGGAGGGAGAAAAGCTACGAGAGGTATGATAAAGAAAGTAGTTTGAAGTCAAGGGACAGAAAGAGATCGAGATCCAGATCTCGAGAGAGGAGAAAGTGGAGATCTCGCTCTCGATCTTGGGAGCACAAAAGCAGCAAATCAAAGGAAAAAAGACAGCGATCCCGATCACGTTCCAAAGAAAGGAAACACAGATCAAAAGAGACCTTGCTTCCTCCTGCACCAGAAAAGGATCAAAAGCCTCCAGCTGAAAATGTGACCAGATGTTTGGAGCAACCCCGTTCTCTGAAACAAGAGCCGAAAGAGGAGCTAGTACTTGAAGGGCTTTCCATAACCATCCAACCAAATGTCAAACTTGAGGAAATACAGACTGAGACCCCAGTTCAGCTGAGAGAGGTCCAAGAAACTATAAAGGTAGAGCCCATTTGTCAGGAAGTGAGCCGTGAAACTGCATTCCCTGCACCAGAGATCACAAACGTTTGTGTCCCAGTTGGAGATGTGGATTCTTTTACTGAAACAGACTTAATGAATAGTACTGATGCAGCAGTGCTCGGTAGCTGTAGCAATACAAACCTAGAGATCACAGTTAAAATAGAAAATACTGCATTATGTCCATCTCTGATGGAACAGCCCCCAAAGAAGGAAGTTATCATGCACGTTCCAGCTGAGGCTGCACCGATTCAAAGCTCATCCAAAAGCAAAGTCGTGGATTGTGTGAGGGAGGTTAAGGAGGAGTGCCTTGTCTCAAATGAAAATACAAGTAATTTCACTAAGCCTGAACTGGAAGTGGTACCTCAGGGTCCTGCCTTGAAATCAAAAGCACCAGTGAAAAGGGTTACCTGGAATCTTCAAGAGGAGGAAAGCAGCACGTTGTCTGCTGGAAAAGCTCCAAGTAAGTCTCTTTTGGAGAACAAACAGCAGTTGAAACAGGCTGTATAAGGTTTAGGGTTTTGGTGCCTGGCCAAACCTGGTTGTAGTGTAAGAGCTCTGTGATCTGAGCTGGGATGATGCTGTGGTTTGCAGTCCTGAGAGCTGGCATTTTGCACTGGTTGAAATCACGAGGTGAGTTGTGTTAATGAATTGGAGAGGACATGCTGTCAGCACAGCTCAGCCAGTGGCAGCTTGTTTGCTCGTGAAGCATGTGCAACAGCCCCATCTCTGAACTGGCAGCCCATGTCCCACCCTTTCTGCACTTAACTAGAATGGTTCCTTTGCCTTCAGAATGTATAAATGTTTCTCAGAACCAAGGAGTGTGACAAGTCTCTGTAGCTCACTCCTGTGAATGCTGCTAAACCAGCATTGGCTTGGGAACCTGTGCTATTTGTGTTGACAGAGTTGCCTGTGTTGTTCTTGTTGGTTACTCTCACCAGATAAACCTGGTAGAAAGCAATTGCTCAAGGGAATGAGAAGCTCTCTATTATCAGAAACTTTAAAATATGAATGGCTGCTAAAAAAATCCTTTTATAACTAGTTCTGTTGTTAGATGCTTTTTATTTTAATTTCTAAAATAGAATTGGGTTTGAATCTTTGACAGATTATTTTGTTCTTAAGATATTTTCTTTTCCTTCTCCTGGGATACCTAGGGATTCCATTTTACAAACTTCAGCGAGCAAAAGAAGGGACCTGGAAAGCAGAGGACTTGAACCAAACGTTAAATCAGGTGCAGTTAAATGAGCCTCCTCCAACCAATTATATGATTCCTGAGCCTATGTTTCCTGATCTAGATTCCTCTCAGGTTGGTTTCTATTCCAGCACCCAAGTGTGGAAGGCATCCCATCTCATCTGTGCCCTCGTTGTGCAACACCCTCCTCTCATGGCAGTTTGCCTTCCTCTGCCTGTGGTACATTTCATGTAGCCCATACACCTCAGCAATTTTCTAATCATTTAATCTCTCAGGTGCTCTTTACAATTAAAGAAATGTATTTTAATTCTGCTCTGTACATGCAGCATCTGCTTTCAGCAGTAGCTTGCAGAACGATGCTGCTGCCTGACAAGCTGTGAGCTTCTTCCTGACTGTGATCAGGCTGTAAATGTTGGCTTGGTAGCCTTGGTCTGAGCCATCAGTCTGTGCTGTCCACCAGTTAAAAGGGCTTTGGGGCTGGTGGTAGCTTCTGGTGGATAAAAGATGCTCTGAAAATCCTGCTCTGATGTTGTGTCTTGTCAGCACAAGGGTTTACAGAGTGGTGTCTGTTTCACAGGTGTACTGTCAGAACATCCCCCTGGCACCAGCTCTGCCCTCCAGCCTGCCCCCCTACGCCCCTGTGAGCCAGCCCACGGTCCAGTTCATCATGCAGGGAAGTCTTCCAGCTCTTGGCTGTGTGGCAGGACAGAGCCTCACCCCAGAGCCAGGCAGCCTGGCTACAGCATCTGAGCCAGGAATCCAAGCTGCTTCTGTTGGAAGTGCAGAGGAGAAGATTAAAACACCCAAACCTTCAGTGGATAAAACAAAAAACGAGGAAGTGAGTGAATGCATAAAATTAATGAGCTGTTTATTTTAACTTTTTAATTTGGGGGATTTTTAAACTTTCTGTACTGTATTTTCCCAGCCCTGCTGGTTTTGGTGACTGACTATGCTAACCCAGGAGCAGCAGGCAGTCCTCTCTTTGAATTCATTTGATATTTATTCCATTTCAGGGATATGCTTTCTATTGGTTCATCATAATAGGATAGAGAGGGATTAAAAGTACATTCTTAAAGTTGTGAAACTTTCTTGCATGAGTATTTGGAAGGGACTTTCCATAAACCACAATGTCCAAGTTTCTCTGAACACCTGATTTTCTCGTTTCCCCTCCAGCTTTGAAATTAATGTCAATTCTCCTAACAGTCCTATAGAGAGGTAGGATTTTATCTTGTTGCATATCAGCACTGAAAATGCAGAGATAGTAAGCACTTCGGAGATCTTTCAGTGAAAGTCCCTTGCTGTTGAGTTTTGGGTTTGCTGCAAACACCATCTCCTCTGTGCACAGTGGATGCTAAAACAAGAATGAAAACAACTTAGCCCATGAATTGCTTCATACTATAATATCAAACAGTAAGAAGCATTTCCCACTGAGCCTCCATTTATGAGCAGCAGTTTTTATGAACTTGTTTTGGTGGCACCTGTAATCCTTACTTCATAGGCAACTCTGCAATTTTCAGATTCTCTTTACAGTTGCCTGAAGCTTTATATTCACAGTTGTGGTTTGCTGCTTTTAGAATCTGATGCCTTTTGTTAGATGTGTGTTTGCTTCAGAGCCGTTGGAAGGGAAGGAGACCAAAATCAGGAAGTCATTGGAGTCACATGCTAAAAACACATTTTTTAAGACACAGAATAAATGTTATGTAAAGCAAGGGCTCCTCATAGTGCAAACTGATATTTGTTTCAAGACAGTAATTGACAGTAAAGGATATCACTTCGAGGTGATTACTTGGGTTGTAAAAATTGTGAAATGAGAATTTTCATTGCTTGAGCGTTTCTAAGAAAAACAGGTTCAGAAACCATTCCCAAGACAGCCCGAAGTAATGAAGTTCTCTTTCCTGTGCAGTACATGAAGAAGCTTCACATGCAAGAAAGGGCTGTGGAAGAAGTGAAACTTGCCATCAAACCTTTTTACCAGAAGAGGGAGATTACAAAGGAGGAATACAAGAGCATCCTTCGGAAAGCAGTGCAAAAGGTGAGGGTGCAGTGAAAGGAGGTGGAGCTGGGCAGGTCATTACATCAGTGACAGTACTTTAGATTGCACTTGCCATTTCAGCAATTACATGCCATAACTGGGCTAGCAGATCTTTGGACCCTGACTCATACTCTGCAGTTCTGTGGTGAAGCAGTAATTGCTTTAAGCAAGACTGATTGGTGCCATTGATGAGAGCTGTCAGTCTGTTCCTTTAATGAGGTCATGTTTTCAGTGGACAAAAACATTGCTAAGCTTCAGTTGCTTGAGCTGAAATGTTACATGGTATCTGCCCTGGGTGAGAATGGCCAAGCCCCCCCTCACTAGGAACTTCAGCCAGAATTCTAGCTGTTTCTGATAAAGTGAGAAAATACTTTGTGCATTAGGTCCTTGAACCATGGAAGAGGGTGTTGCAATTTGGCTGATACTGACTTGTCTCAAATGTTAGTGCTGAGTAGGTCATGGCTGTGAAAGACACAATCAGCAAGTAAACATTGTCTCATGAGGGGAAGTAATGCTCTTGTGGTCAAGGCAGTTAATTGATAGCTCAGAGAACTGTATTTTCTCCCTGCTCTGCATTCTTGCTATCAGTGAGAAATTCCATCATAAATAAAAATTCCCAAGGTAATGGCTGCAATTTCACATCTTCTGTGTGTGACCCATATGAACTGTAAGTGTTGTTTGCAAGAGAGCTGAGCAGTGCCCATTGCTACTGAAGTCACTGTGAACTTCTCTCTGAAGAGACAAAGTAACTTATGTAGGGTCTGTTCTTTATCCCCATCTCAAAATGGGTTCTCAAAACTGCCAAATTCTTTTAATCTGAGCATTGCTTCCTCAAAAACATCCCAAAGATGGGATATCAACACTTCCTTGGTTACCATGTGTATGTAAAATGGGATGGATGGGTGGAAAAGCCTATAATAAAAATGAATAATTTTGCTTTGAGATGCCTCTGCATTCAGTTGGTGCTCTGTAGATAAGCTCTGGGCCATTCCTGGAATGCTTGAAGGAAAATGCTACTCTGGTATTTGTTTTCTGCTTTATGTACCCTGCTGTAACCTTCGGAGGTCTGTGCAGGAATTGGCTCCCCTGGGACAGCTTGGGGCCTTCTCTGCCACTTGCCTGAGCTGCTGTCATTGACCAAGTGCCCTTTCTGATCCCCTGCAGATCTGCCACAGCAAAAGTGGAGAGATCAACCCTATGAAGGTGGCTAACCTGGTGAAGGCATATGTGGAAAAATACAAACACATGAGGAAACATAAGAAAACTGATGGTGAAGACACACATGAAGTGGAAAACTGAGAGCAAGCCACAGCCAGCATGACTTGGACTGAACTTGTCCTAGCTGTGGACACAATGGGAATTACAGACCTGCAGTTGCATCTCACTGTAAGCAGAGTGCAGAGAAACAAGATGATAATAGACTTTATCTTTGGAACCTTCTCTTGAATTGTTTCCATATGGGAATGAATTTATGATTTTTTTTGGATTACCTACAGCTACAGAACTACATAACAATCAAATGCCTCAGACCAGCAGAGTAATTCGAGGGAAAACACGGAAGAGATTAATGTTTGGAACTCCTGGATTGCTGCAGTTTTCAGGGTTACTTTGATCACATTTTTGGGCTGTGCACTTGTCTTGCTAAAGTTTGAAACTGGACACCACTTTTCATACAGTATATTGAGAGCTGTATGCTGTTTCCCATGTGTTTATTTATCAAAATACAGATTGTCTTTAGAAATATCTGATTTAATACTTGAAATGTTGTATTTTTAGCCCGGTGGATGGTGAGCGAAGCTTTACTCGCTCTGGCATTTGGGGATTGCAGAAATGAGCTGACCTTTATAAACTGACTTCAGAAACACTGCTCAAGCTGTAGTGTTTATTTACATTCTGTTGGAAGTACCTTGTTAGTGAAAAAAAAATTAATTTTGGGGTGAGAGATTGTGTTGCACTTGTGTAAATAATTCACCGATGGCTGGTTTTGTGTCTGCCTTTCAGGAAAAAGCGAAACAAAAAGCAAGCATTGTCAATTTTCTGTAACAAACTCAAAGGATTAGGTTGAACTGATGTACAAAGCAGAAATGTGACAGAGTTTATAAAGTTATTTTGAAAGGTTTTTGTCCTATAGCAGGTGTCCTTTGTTTGTGTTGGATCTGCCTCTTGTCCTGGCTGTTCCGTGTAAACCTGCATGCTTGGCTCTTGCATAAGGAATGCTGTGTTTGTGGAGGAGGGTTGAAGTTGGATTAGTAATTGTCCCTCCTCCTCTGCAGAAGAACAGGTCTTCCTATCACGAATCAAAGGAGGGCAGCACACATTCTGACTTCATCTCGATTGCCTTAGCAGAACTCCTTGCCTGCATGTACTGCAGAGCAACAGGTCTTTTAAGTGACTGTGTGAAATACAGGCCCTTAAATTATATTCAGAACCCTTAACCTGACACGAATCATTCCCCATCAAATCCTGCTAGGGAGGAGATGTTTCACAGAGAAATTGAAGAGAAAACCAGTAAGTTACAAATCAGAAACTGGCTTTCCCTTCATGGGAACTTGGATTTGGAGAGTTTATTTTTTTTACTATTTAAACAAAACAAGCCTATATACCACTAGTGTATGGACTGGCAAAAGCTTCATTCCTATCACTCACTGTGCTAGAGGAGTGATTATGGATGAATCCTGAGCATTTTGGAGTTAATCTTCCTTGGTTTTGTATGCTTCCTCTTTGGAAGTGCAGCCTGGATGGACAGTAAGGAAGTGGTAACTTTGGAGTTGCTTTGAAGATTTTTGGAAAATACACAGTACTGACTGCAGAAGAACAGCTGGCAGAGAAGGTATAGTTTCAAGCTAAACTCGTAGTTAGAATATATACCTGTAACATGGGTGTGGGAGTTGTAAATACAAACACTGCTGATAGATTTCTTGGCAAAATAAAAATTCAGAAACTTTAATGGCACTGTTGGCACAACAATGAGATCTAGCTGTGCATACACTTAGGCTGGAAATTGGACACCTCTGGGTATCTCAGAGGAGCAATTCTGCCATAACCTGTCTGCATGAGTGAAAAAGGGTAGGTGGTGTGACAAACAAGGCTTGACCAAATAATAGAAGCAACTACACTCTTTACCCAGAGGACAGTGTCAGGCTGTTTCGTCTCTCAGGCTGTTTCAGTACTTCAAATTCTTGTTTAATGCTACCCTTGGACTGGCAGTAAAGGTAACAGCCTGTTGCAGGGTGTATTAGGAGTGCCTGCACTGTAAGGCCTGTTAAATTTGTTACCTCTGCACCTGCCATTGCCTGGGGAGTGCTGAGACTGAAAACTATACCTTCTGCATGTGCTTTCTGCTGAAGTTACATGAACAAGAATACTGCTTCTTCCATTCTGTCTACCATTAAAATTAAATCATCAGATTTTAAGCTGCCTCCTGGGAAAGGTGATGAGAAACATACCTAGAAATGCCTCTTCTGGCATGTTCTAGAAAACAGGGGTTTTTTGTATACTGTGTATATTGCTTTCTTCTTTTTTTGCCTTTCTGGTTAACCCTCTTGGATCAGATGCTGCCACCTGTTTAAGGGAAGAAATCTTACTGAATACATGCAGGTTTGGTAACAGTATAGCCTCTTTTTTTATAGTGTCCTTTCATTCCTGTGCAAGAGTGGTGATGCCAAAAGCTCGTTCAGCACAGGCAGGGAGGGATGCTGCAGGAATTTGACTCAGGACCTACTCTGCCACCATGTTTGTCTCATAGGTGACCTCCAGCACTGCTTTTGGGACATAACCCTGGCCCTGCCATCTGGCCAGAGGTGCTCGGGCTCTTGAGAGCTGCTCTGAGGTTGGATGGAGAAAGAGGGTGGGGTTCCCTAGCAGAGGTGGGGAGGCGGGAGTGACACAAGAGGAGGAAACGAAAGGGGGAGGCGAGTGCCTGGAGGATCCATCTGGTGCCACGCTGCGGGGTCATGGCCCAGCCCAGAGCCTGTGAGTAGTGCCCTGCCTCTTCACTGCTCTGGCTCAGTGGTGCTGGGAGTTCTTTGGCTTGTCCCTGAGGGAGAGACTGGATGTTTGGGAGCGGGTGAAGGCTTGCTTTCCTGCTGGGCTTGGAGCATGTCCCACGTTTCAGTGGTGATGCTGAGAAACGACGATGAGTCAGTCCTGAGCAGGGGGCATTGCATAAGGGGATGCCGTGCTTGGTGTCGTGGGAGGAAGTGAAACAAGGGAGAGGAAAGCAAACCTAACCATGTTTTGCTCTGGTATCGTGTGATTCCCATCCTGCTGGCGCCCTCCTCACCTGCAAATCTCTCTTCTCTAAACACTCTCTATTTGGGGATGTTCTCAGCCACCAGAGTCCCCGTCTGTGTGGCCTGTCCTTTGGGGAACCCCACCACCCCTGCCTTATTTCCCCAGCCTCCCAGGGCTGGGGGCATCCCTGCAAGGAATCACAGCAGCATCTGGAGGGGGAAGGATGTGAAAAAGGAAGTGTCTGAACTCGCTGGCCCTGGCCTCAGTGCATCCCCCTAGCTGTGGTCAAGAGCTGCAAGTAGGCAGGGCGAGTTATTTGGGGAGCAGCTGTCCTGACATCAGCTCTGCCCCCACAGCTCATTGCTGGGGTTGGAAAACTCCCAGTTTTAGGGTAGATGCATCTGTGGTTGGAGCTCTTGCAGGGCTCAAAGCATGAGAGCAAATCTGTTCATGTGATACTTGGGCTGCAGGTGGGAACTGTTCCTGCATTTTCAGTCCCAGCCAAGATCCTCAGCTTCAGTTCCTCTCTAGAGAGGACACAGGAGCTGTTCAAGCAGTGATTGTGTTTGCACTGTTCAACCAGCTTCTCTGCTTTTCCTTGCTGGCCAAAATTATCCCGAAGTCATGCAAAAAAAAAAAAAAAAAGAGAAAATGGTCTGCAATTCCAAAGAGTCCAAGTCTCTTTTAACCACCTTCCCTGCCCCATGTGTCCAGGTCAGGAGCAGGAGGACAGATCTCGTGAAGTGAATCTCTCTACCCAGAGGCTGCGTGTGCTCCCTCCTGCAGTCCTGGGCAATTCCATGCTGGAGAGCCTTGACCTCGACAGGAACAAGCTCAGGAGCATCACTGGCATTTCTAAACTTTGCAACCTCAAGAAGCTGATACTGTCCAAGAATGAGTTTGTGGACTTCCCCAAAGAAATCCAGAGCCTGGTCTGTTTGGAGAGGCTTGAGCTGAATCAGAACCAAATCCGGACCATCCCAGAGGGAGTTTTCTCCTGTCTCCCCAGGCTTAAACACCTGCGGCTGAACAACAACCGTCTCTGTGCCCTGCCCAGGGACCTGGCAGCTTGTCAAGGCAGCCTCCAGTACCTCAACATCTCCAACAACCTGTTCCGCTCCTTCCCGCAGCCGGTCCTGCAGCTGGCACGCTTGCAGGAGTTCCATGTGCAGAACAATGCCCTCCGCCAGCTCCCCAAGGAGCTCTTCCAGGGACCATCCCTGAAAATGTTTAAGGCCAGTGGGAACCCCCTCCGGGAGCCACCCAGTGAAGTGTGTGCTGGTGGCATTCAGCAGATCCGGAATTACTTCAACCAACTTCAGCATGGCTTGGGGCAGGAGGACAAGAGGGTCAAGACCATGTTCCTGGGAGCCTCACTGGCAGGGAAGTCCACCATCTGCAGAAGCCTGAAGCAAGGACAATCCAAACTGGTGCCTAAGGAAGAGCGAACAGTTGGGATAGAGATCAGTGAGTTCCAGATCGAGGACTTCACGTTTCTCTTCTGGGACTTTGCTGGCCAGCTGGAATACTACATGACTCACCACGTGTTCATCACCCCACAGGCACTCGTCATCCTTGTCATCAATCTTCACATGTAAGTGCTGAGCTGGTTTGGGTTCCAGGTGGAGTGGGGAAACTGAAAAGGAGATGGGGAAACTTTGCACTCCACGAATTGACACCATATCCATTGGACCTTGAGGCCTGGTCTTCTCACCGTTGGCACAGCTGGCTCTTCCTCTCCCCATTTTTGCAGATCAACCTTTTAAGCCACCAGCTCTGTCATCACCTTGCCAAAGGCCTCTCTTAGGAGGGGTTGCATAAGCATCAACTCCTTTTGTGACCACTGAAATGCCCCATCGAAATGGACTTGCTTTCTGCAAGAAGCAAATCCCAGTGATTCATCCTGTATCCTGTGGTGTTCCCTGAACGTGGAGGGAGCATCAGGCTTGGGTTTGGTGCTACAGAGGGATCCTCTCATCCATAGCAGGGTTTGACTCTGTTACTCCCCATAACTTAAGGATGGGGAGCTCAAGGATGAGCTTGGATACAGCCCATGTCAGCTTCCAAGATCTGAGCTCTTGTCCAGTGAGCTTCTGGGATACACAGAGTGTGTACTGGTGGAAGTTAGCTGGAGATCCAGTGGGTGAGATGTGAATTTGGGATTTTCTTTTTCTTCCTCCCCAGGTACCAAACTAACGACAAAACTTTCAAGGAGCTCATTGGTTTCTGGATCAACAACCTGTCCATGCGAGTCCCAAACTCGGTGGTGCTTCCTGTGGGAACCCATGTGGACTGCTGCCAGGAGCAGGAGGTAGCAGAGAAGACACATGACATCATGGCCAGGATCACAGCCATGCTGGAGGAGAGAAAAAACAACCTCGCTCACTTCATTGACAACCTGGAGAGCAGCGAGGAGCCCAAGTTTTACGTGGACCAGTGGGAGAAGCTGAAAGAGATGGAGAGCTGCACATTAACAGTAGGGCTGAGATTATCCTGGGGTCTGGCTGGCTGAGGTCACCCTGCTGTCTCTGGCAGCCCAGTGTGCTACTGGTTAAGGTGACCTCGTGTGAATGCATCAAGCCACTACTGCAGCCTCTCCCCAGGCTGGAGTGGATGTGGTAACCCCTAGCTGTGACCTGCAGGGTCCTTGTCCCTGGTAGGTGATGGCATCTCCTCCTGTGGCTTGTAGCGAGTGCCTGAGGAGGAGTGTGAGAGGTCATTTATCATCACCAGGTGATTTTCAGGAACTGCTGCAGAGCAGAGGTGTGAAGGAGGAGCCCTCTGAAGCTGAACCAGTGGTGTGTCTCACCCTGGGTGACCTCATGGCATTAGGTCCTTCGTGTACCTCACAGGCTGGAAAACTCCTCTGGATGTGCTTTTGTCAGGTATGTGCTTCCTCTTTTCCAGATCTTAAACTTAGTTGCTGTCAACTGTACGGATCACTGTGACATCAAGAAGCTTGAGGCCACTATTTTGAAGCATGTGAAGAATGAGGAGCTCTTCCCTGAGGTTGTCCGGGTGCTGCCACCCGTCTACAGGCAGGTGGAAGCTGCCATCGTGGATATTGCACAGAGTGAGGAGATGGCAGGCCACGGTGAGTGCTCTGTCACCTTCCACGCCTCTCTGAGAGGAGCTTCTGAGCCTGGCTCAGGCTCTCTCCAGTGCTTTCCTGAACTGGGGATGGGCTCTCCAGTGCTTGCTGCACCTTCTGGCCCTGTTTGTGTGGCAGAGGGGTCACTGCTGAAGACCTTGCAGTGCTAATGCTGAGCACGCCTGAGCAGGCCATGTTGTCTGGTTTCTTGCTTTCCAATGATGTTTTTCTTTCTCCCCTTTTCCCTGTATAAGCAATTAAAAACATCTTGCAGGAAGGAGCTCCACAACCTTAATACAACTATGTGGCTTTCAAATCTGCATCCTGCTGACCTTATTTAATGGCCCCTACCCTTTCCTAGACCCTTTTTCCATGTGTTCTGTGACTTAGCAGGACTAGCAGTCAGCTCTAGCCCCTTGCTTACATACCTAAAGCAGATATGAGCACTGCCAGTTCCCAGTGACATCTCTGGCCACTGCAGGATTAGAGAATGAGGAGCAAATGCTTTTCTTTTGTGGAAGTAAGCCAGATTTTGTTGCCTGTGTCTCTGCACTGCTGAATGACACTCTGAGGTTTAACTGGCAATCTGAGGTTTTCTGTCTGGAAACAAACCTGCTTCCTCAAACAATGAAAAGAAAGCCAGTATTAGCCTCATTTTTCACAAAGTCCTGGCAGGCTGTTGGCACTGCTGAGGCCAGGCAAGGCAAGGCTTCAGGGTGGCAGTGGGACAACTGAGGAGAGGCAGAATATTTTTTGTGACAGTCACTGAGCATCGGTCTGATCTCAGCTACTTCCCAGGGAGGGCACAGATGATGTGGGATGCTGCTGGTGCTTGTTGGCTCTCTCAAGCGTATGCCTTGGAATGCTGTTTCTGCGGATGGATGCTGAGCTCCTGCATCTCCCTCCAGGCATGATGGACCTGCAGTACTTAGTCAGCAAACTGTGCCAGCACGAGCACCTGGCCAGCCTGGGCAGAGAGCTCCTCCAGGACATCCTGCGGTACCTGCACCGCATCGGGCTCGTCGTGTGGTACGAGGAAATCAAGCACTTGGAGAGCACCGTCTTTCTCCAGCCCACATTCTTAATAACGATGTTCAAGGTGAGTGTAGGGGTCAGGACCATCTCTGGAGAGCCAGCAGCTTTGCTGGGCTCCTGTCACCGCCACCTCACGTCTTCTTGTCTCGCCGTGCAGCTCCTGGTGCGGCACCACCTCATCCAGCAGCTGGAGGGCATCTCCGTGGAGACACTGATCGGGGAGCGTGCCACCATCAGAGACAGAGCCAACTGGGTGTGCACCTTCAAGTCAAAGGCAATGCTGTGCCACCGGGCTGTGCGTGCCTTGGTGAAGCACCAGCTCTGCTCGGAAGGGATGTGGGATGTGTTTGAGGAAATCATGGGACACAGGCCTCACAGAGGGAGAGGGAAGCTCTTCAGCCTCCTGGAGCACTTTGAGCTCTGCCTGGAGGTGAAGCACACCGGGGCACTCAACCCACAGGCCAGGGAGTTTGTGCCTGGGAAGCCGTGGGAGACAACACGGAGCCAAGGCGAGTCCTGGTACTTGTTCCCAACCTATCTGAACCAGACAGAGGAAGTGTCTGAGGTGTGGGGAGGAGACCACCCCGAGGACCTCCACATCCGTGCCTACTTCTCACCCGAAATACCTGAGGGCTTCTTCCAGAGGTAAGCACTGGTTTCTGGCCATCAGTGAGGTTGTGGAATGGAGTTTGCTCTGTGCAGTGCCAGGATGACTCTCAGCAAGCCTTGAGACTGAACCTGCTGATCCTGAGGCTGGCAGTCAGGATACCAGGGTGGCTTCTCAGCTGCACCACACACGTGTGGGGCCCTGGGTGAATCCCTTGAGATGTTCACTGCCTGCATGTGAGCAAAGGCCACGCTCCTTCTGGTTCCCCTTTCATCTGGGGGGTGTTTGGCTAATCTATGCCCATACAGGCAGGCAGAGGTCTCACGGTGTCACCCAAGAGTGTTCTAATTTCTATGCGTGCTGGAACTGTACCAGGTTTTGGAAATTTTCCTGGCTTTATGGACTTGTGTCTAGAGTTTTATCTGATGGTGTTGTGGTTAAACCCCAACCAGCAACCAAACACCACACAGCCACTTGCTCACTCTCTCCAGCCAGACTGGGGAGAGAATCAGAAAAGTGAGAAAACTCATGGGTTGAGATAAAGACAGTTTAATAGTTGAAATAAATTAGAATTATAACAGCAATAGCAATGATAATAATTTTGTAATGAAAAGGAAATCAGCAAAGAGAGAAATAAAACCCAAGAAGAACAGGTGATGCAAATAAAAAACAATTGCTCAGCACTAACAAACTCATGCCCATCTGCTCCCAAGCAATGGTCCCCCAGCCAGCTCTCCCCCAGGTTTATATGCCGAGTGTGATGTCACTGGGTATGGGGTAACCCTTTGGTCATTTGGGGTCAGCTGTCCTGGCTGTCCCCTCCCAGCTTCTTGTGCCCTCCCAACCCCCTCACTGGCCGGGCAGCCTGAAAAACTGAAAAATCCTTGACTTGATATAAGCCCTGCTCAGCAGCACCTAAAACATCAGTGTGTTATTCACATCATTCTCATCCTAAATCCAAAGCACAGCACTGTACCAGCAACTAGGAAGAAAATTAACTCCATCCCAGACAAAACCAGGACAAGATGGCCAACTCTGGAAGGATCTCTTGATTAGAGGCTGCTCCTACTGCTTGAGGTTTCAGTAGGAGAAGGTCCTCATTTGGTGTCTGTTCTTTCTGAAACTCGGTTCATATTTTCAAGTCAATCTGATGCCAGCTTTCTCCCAGAATTAGGGATAAGCTAGGAGAAAAGTGGTGAAAGCCATGGGCAATCTCCTTGCAGGTTCCTGGTGAAAGCTTGCTCCTTCTATTCCACACACTGGGTGGCCAAGGTAACCTGCCTGCTTGTATGCAATGGCAGACCTCTGCTGATCAAAGAGAATAACCAGAGGGCCTACAGCTACCTGGAGCTCCGCTGCAGAAAGCCATCAGAAAGGACAGGTAAGATCCCTGATTCATATTTCATGTCTCTCCTTATCTCTGCCCCTGCCACCTCCAGCCCGATGGGAAGTGTCCCAAGAAGCCTCTGCCACATGTCCTAGTCTGGCCTGGGTCCACCAGCAGTACACTTAAAAGTTTCCCCTTTCTCCATGCAATTCTGTTCAGGACTCCCTTAGAGGTATCACATGAAAGTGGAAAGTCAAGTTTTCATTCTTGTCATGAAGCAAATGGATCGTCCTTCCCCAGCAGAGTACAGTCTAAGGCTGGGTCCTCAAGTCATAAGCCAAAGGGCCTCCCAAGTTGGGGAGTTCTTCCAACATATCCTTAAATTCCTTATGGAGGTTTGGTCAACTGGAGAAATGGAGCTGGTCTGACAGCTGAGGCTGCGGGCTGGAAGTGATGTGTGGGTCACAACAGAATCTCCTGGGCTGCTGTGGCTGGGGGCTGTAAGAAAGCAAGACATTCTCCTTTCTCTTGGAAGGGTTCCAGCTTGCCTGGGACTTCCTGGTGGCAGTGGTGCTCCTGATGCAGAAGCTCTCTGAGGAGTGGCCGGGGCTGCACGTGTGTGTGAAGTCTCCGTGCCGAACGTCCGGCTGTCCCGCCGAGCTCCTCTGGCCGGACATGGATGGCACAGGTGCCACGTACGTACACTCTGTGCCCTCTGGGCAAGGCTGGGGCCTGGCTGCTCGCTGCTGCAGTGCTGGTGCAGCTGGCCAGCCTCTAAAAGCCGTGTGAAATTAGTCACGGAACTCAGCAGGCACCACAGTGCCCTTCTCCCGCCCGCAGCAGCTCGTGTCCGTGTGGTGCTAGCACTTACTGGTGTGGGAAATTGGAGCATGGAGGGAAAGGAGAAGAAGCTGAGACTCTGGGGCTCAGGCACATAGTGTTCACTCTGGACATGTGCCCACATGTCCCTGTTTCATGAAGAGATGAAGGTGCTCAGGCACCTGGGAGGGCAGCAGCTGTCCCACCAACAGCTGCACCCCAGGTCAGGGTGGGAAGAGCAAGCTCTTCCATTGCCTTGATTCCATGGGAAGTGCTGAGGGCAGCTCCTGCTCCTTCTTTCCTGGGCTTTTTCCTCCACAGGACAAAGGAAGACGTTAAAACCTGTGGGACGTGTGGGCATCGTTTTGGTGCAGAGCTGCTGCTGCCCAAAGGTGAGCCCAGTGTCCTGAGTTTGTGCTCAGGGGAAAGAGGGCTGAGGGTTTCATGGAGCTGAGGTGACAAGGGTGTCCCATTCCCACAGTACCCAGGCCACTGGAGGAGCCCACAGCACAGCCCTCTGCTCACTATTATGTGACAAGCTATGGGACCACCACCTTTGGGCCCAGCAGCATCCAGGTCACTAGGCAGGTAAGGACACTGCTACCTCCCCTTGCCCAGGGACCAACAGTGGTGGTCAGGCTCCTGAAATGAGGAGGTGCAGTTGTTTTCAGCCTGGGGAGGGCACACCCTATCTTCAGGCAGCCCCCTGGTTTCCACGCTCCTCCCTGAGATACCACCCCCTCTGCACCTCTGAGCTGCTGGTCTGGGTGTGTGTTTGTTGTAGTTACTGCCTTGTTTTTCCAGAACATCTCCAGTGAGTAACCCTGGGCCAGTGCTCAATGAAGAATTACTTTTGTTCAGCCCGAGCCAAGCTGTCCTCAACACATTCTGCTTGCAAGTCATGTTTGCAGCCTTAATGCATGGAAATAAATGCATTGATAAATGCATCCCTTCACACTGGGAAGTCACCTCACCTACTCACATTTAAGGGGAAGAAGGTGCTGATAAATCTCTCTGATACCAGCCTGCTCCTGCCAGCAGGGACTTTGCTGAAACAAGGCTGGGCACAGACCCCCGTGGTTTTGGGGGTAGAAGGGGTTGGTGAAGATTTCAGACTGATAGCAGAGGCAGATATCCAGGCAACAACAGCAAGAGAGAACTACATTTCTATACATATATATTTTAACTTGGAAAAATTAAGAAATCAGTAGATTACCACACTCCACAAAAACACAGACTAGAAGCTGACGGAGGGGAAAAGCAACGTGTGAGCTCCAGAAGTGGTCCTCGGGTGAAGCTGCCCTTGGGTTGGGGGGGTGCTGGTTTGCAGAGCCTGGGATGCTCAGTGGTGCTGCTGCCTGTGCCTGGCCGTGGGGAGCGGGGCAGGTGTGGGTCAGCCCAGCTGCATGTTGTACTGCTCGATGAACTCCATGAGGTCGAAGGAGTTGGAGAGCTGCAGGCTGATGGTGTGGCTGTCCAGGGAGGAGGCTCCTGCCTGCAGCGCCTTCTCATAGTAGTACTCGCAGACCTTGGGTACCAGCTGCAGCAGCAAAACATCGGGGTTAGGGGCAGCTGCCTGATACAACTGCAACAACCTGCATGGCCCTGTCCTCCTGCAGTGCAGGGAGGAGATGTCTGGGACATCCTTTGTCTCCCCCAACCCCTGAGGGTCCCTGTCCTTGGGCAGCTGCCTTCCACACCATCCCACCCAGACCCCAAGCATCCTCTGGCCCACGCTCACCCCGTGTTTTCCCTGGTC
Organism: Sturnus vulgaris; assembly: GCF_052056855.1. Classification (NCBI taxonomy): domain Eukaryota; kingdom Metazoa; phylum Chordata; class Aves; order Passeriformes; family Sturnidae; genus Sturnus; species Sturnus vulgaris. The sequence continues at coordinate 3,666,837 of NC_142248.1, read as the reverse complement.
CCCTGATTGTGCAGCACCCCATGCCTCCAAGTGTCCCCCTCCCCTGTCACTCAATTCCCCCACCTCTCTTAGCCCCCAGGGTACCCTCTCCTTGGGTATCCAGATGTCCATCTGCCCCAAATCCTGAGGGCTCCCAAATCCCCATCTCCACTGCACACTGCGGGTCTCCCTCCTTGCTCATCTAAGCACTCATCTCCCCTGACCCCTGAGGCTCCCCCTGCCCAGTCCCTGAGGAAACTCCATCATCTCTCCATCACCTAGGAGTCCCCATCCCTGGGCACCCAGAATCCCACCGGTCTCAGTCCCCAGGGGTCCCTCTTCAGGCACCCAGACCCTCCATCTCCCACCCACCTCAACCTCGAGGCTCTCCCTCCTGAAAGACCCAACATCCCAGCTCCCCTGGCCTCCATGGGTCTCTCCCCTTCCCTGGGCAGCAGTGGGCTAGTGGTGGGTTTTGGCTATTGCACCTTGACCAGGATGAGCTTGGACTCCTTAGGCTTGTCCTTGGAGAAGGCCTGCCCAAAGCAGAGGTAGATGGTGAAATCAGGGGATCGCCGCCTTTGGCCATTGTAGAAGTCTATCAGTTCTGTGAGGCAAAACAGAGCTCAGTTTTGGGGTGAGCCTGGGGGAACAGAGGGGCTGGGAGGGTTTGGACGCCTGTAGAATCCTGGGGCTGGCTCCTATGAGCCCCAAACCAGGCTGGGCAGGAAACAACACGTGGGGAACTGCAGTGACACCCCTACCCACCCGTGCGAAACTCGCTGAAGTCAAAGATGGGCGTTTCCTGGTTCCGGTAGAGCAGGTTGGGTGGGGGCTCCTCGCCCCCTTCGAGCTGTTGGGACAAGGCCCAGAACACCTTGCACTTCTCCCGGCGGGTGGCGAAGACCTTGGAGGCGCGGATCTCCAGCTGCAGCCCCGCGACGCCCAGCAGATCCTCGGTGATGCGCCGCTGCTTCCCGTCAGCCACGCTGGCCGGGCTGGGGAAGTGCACCACGTGCCAGGGGGAAGGCACCTCCGCCAGGCTGGGGGGCTGGTAGGTCAGCAGGCAGTGGCTGCCCCCAACCACCTCCCGATGGAACTCCTTCCCCCGGTAGTAGATGGTGACATCCAGGATGCCATCTGCACCAGGAAGCGATCAGCCGCCGCATCCTCCAAACCGAATTGTTCCCCCTCCCCAAAGCACCCCCCGAGCACGTTTACTGTTAACAATCGAAATAATGATTTATAGCTATTAATAATTAATTAATAATTAATAACCCTCACCTGTGTTAGCCCGCAGCAGCTGTGGCTGTGGCACAGGGCTGGCAGCAGGCACCAACAGCGTCGCCTCCGCCGCGTACTGCACGGGGACCGTGGCCTCCGTCAGCTGGCACGGTGCTGGCACAGCCCCTGCAGCAAGGGGACACGGACAGCATCGGCATCACCGCTCCAGATGGAGCAGGTTCGGGCTGCTTTGGCACCCACCCTCTTCCCACCCCATTATGGCACTCCCACAGCCAGGGCCAGATCCTGCCCCAAGGCACCCACCTGTCTCCTCCGGTGGCACGAGGCCCGCTGGTTGGTAGGTGTCCAAGGTAGGCTGCTCCACCGTGGGCACCCATTCTTGAAATGTCGTGGGAGGGAAGCAGCTGTTTCGGCTGATGTCTGCATAAGGCTGGAGCAGGGTGTCCTGGTGAGGCTGGAGCAGGGTCTCCTGATGAGGCTGGAGCAGGGTCTCCTGATGAGGCTGGAGCAAGGTGTCCTGGTGAGGCTGGAGCAGGGTGTCCTGGTGGGGAATGTCCTCTGCAGGGAAATCATCTGTGGGGTCACTCACCCAGGCAGTCACCAACTCTGCACCCCACGAGCAGAGCTGTGCTCACCTGCACAGGATGTGGCCAGCAAACAAAAGTTGCGGGGAGAGATGTCACACTGCTGCAGCAGCTCCTCCAGAATCGAGAGCTGTGTGGGGTCGGTGCTTTCTAAGGGGGAGCACAGTGGGTAGGATGTCTCACAGCCACAAAATCAGCCCCAGTTGAGCCTAGTGGGTGTCGTCCCACAAAAAAAGATTGTGGGACTAGTGCTTACCTGGGACGGTGACTGCTGAGGCCACGTCTTGGGGGTGGAGCTCCAGCTGGCAAAGGAAGGAGAATGGGATCTTACTGCTGTGGTTCCCAGGCACCCAGCCTCCCCCAGCCCACTGGCCAGGTGCAGGGCTGCAGTTTGGGAGCAATGCTTGTGGAGTGACAGCAGGGAACCCCCTGGTCTGCTGTGCCCACCCAGCTACCTGCAGCTGCTCGTGTGCCACCTGCTGGGCCACCACAGGGTTCAGGATGCTGGAATCTCCCTCCTTGCTGTCCTGGAGGGCGGCTGAAAGGAGACCACCTGGAATGGGACGTCCTGAGATTGCCCACCCCACCCAGCACAGCCCCTCCATGGGGCGAGGCTCACCTGAGACAATGGAGAAGACCTTGTGGGGGTCATCACCACGCTTGGAATGGTCGTATTCCAGCTTGAACATCTGTGTGCTGCTCAGGGCACAGCGGAAGTTGGTCTTCCACTTGGCCGGGTCCTCGGAGCCTTCCTCATACCGCCCACTGACCTTTGCCCAGGCCTGGGGGTGCAGGGAGGTGAGCATGGGGTCCCTGGCTCCGTGAGCATGGAAGTTTCCAGGGATGACTGGTCTTCCCCCCGCCTTCCCAGCTCCCACATCCCACCCACCTCGAAGACCGCAGCTCGCTGCTGGTCACCATCCCATGTCACACACCTTGACGACCCCGAGGCCGCTGCTGGCGACCCCCACCCCGCCCACCCTGAGGATCCCCACGTCCCACCCACCTTGAAGACCTCCAGGTCACTGCTGGTGATGTCCTTCCTGGCGTTGTGCTTCCAGGGGACGCGGAAGATGGTGCGGGCAGAGTCGATCCAGCGCAGCCCCCGGTAGGTCCCGCTGTCGATGGCGTTCAGCAGCCACGGTCCGAACCGCAGTTTCTGGGCTTCCCTGCGGGCGCGGGACCGTCACCGCGGGGACCGGGGCCACCCGACAACGGCGACCCGGGGCGGGCCGGGGGTCCTGGGCTCCGCTTACCCCTCCTTCTCCGCCGCTGCCATGGTGCCGGGTCCGCAGAGCCGAGCCGAGCCCTGCCGTGCCGGGTCCGCAGAACAGGGCCGTTCCGCGCCGTGGAGGGCGGTAACCTCGGCGCGGGGGCGGCCGCCTCCTGCCGGATTCTTTATCCGCCCCTCCAGTTTTTCTGGAAATCACGTGTCCCTTCCGAAAGTGAAACTGCCCCGCTCTCGGCGGGGCGGTGCCGCCGCTCCCGGAGTGCCCGTGGGATGGATGCTCCGGCCCCGGCGACGCCGCTGCGCAGCCCCGCGCAAACCCCTCTCCAGACTATTAGTAATTTATAAATAAATAAACCGGACCTAAGGCTGAGCGGGGGACTCCTGGAGCGCAGGGGATCGGCCGCACCCGCTCCAGCCGGGGCTTCCCGGGGCTGGAAACCCCCGGGCCGTGTCCAGATGTTTGTTTTAATCCTTCTCCCGGCTCTCTAGGTTTGCGCGCTAAGGCCGTGCTGCCAAAAATGACAAACCAATAAAGGCCAAAGTGCGGCGGGCAGCGCTCGGCACCGAGGCAGAGGCGAGCCAGCCCCTGCCTCCGACTGGAGGAGGGTCAAGGGCAGCAGCAGCCACCTCCCGGCTCTTCCCGGAGCCCTTCGAGCTCTGCGGGGAGCCGTGAAACCAACCCGAACTCCCTGAAAGGCATTTCCAGTTCCTTACCCAAGGACCAGCAAAGGGTGGAGGGGTCAGTGGGGCTGAAGCACGGGACTGCAGCCTTTTTCCCAATGTGCTGCTTGAGGAAAATTCTTCTTTCCAGGAGTTCCCTACTGCCTGCTAGGCACTCTACATGTTTTTTCAGAACACTGCCTTTTGTTTCCCAGGAAATTTCCCACTTCCTTCCTAAAAAATCCCCCGTTGCTCTCCAGGAATTTTCCCAGTCACTTTGCGGGCTATTTCCTTCTTATTTCCTGGGAAATGTCTTTGTTGCTTTCTAGAGTCCTCCATTCCTGTCTACGATTTTTCCGTCTGCTTAGAGGATCTCCGTTGCTTTCCTGGGAAATTTCCCCATGACTGGAAAGCTCACATAGTTACAATTTGATGGGTGAAGGTGTGGGTGTCAATGTGTTTGAAATGGGTCCCAGTGTCTCTGCTGGCTTTGGGCAGCAGGGTTGTTGCAGAGCCCGGCTCCTGACACACACAAGGGAAGGCACAGCCTGAGTTTCTGAGCTTTGGGGTAACACAGGAGGTTCAAGGGGGGAAGATGTGGCAGGCGGTTCGGGAAGGCTCTGCCTTCCCTGTGCCTCAGCCAATGGGCAAAGGAAGAGGGCAACCTGTGGCCGGGAGTTTAGGATAAAAGGAGGAACCTGGAAGCCCTCTGGAACCTGGAGGGAGAAAATTTCACAGGTGTGTGCCCTGATGGACTCTGTCCCTCTATTCGAGTGAAGCTGGAGAACTCCTCTGCCTCCTTTTTGGGCACAAACTTCTGGCGTTTGTGGGATTTTCCTGGCAATGGTGACTCGTCTGGGTCCGGCAGGAGGAGCTGGCAGCGCCTGGCCCGGTTTTGGTGACCGGCTCCCTTCGGCGCTGGCCAGCAGCAGGAGATTGATGGGGTGCCCGAGACTGTCCAGGAGACAGGAGAGGCGGATCAGGAGTGTCCGTGAAGACTCCCCAGGAAAGGACCACTGGACATGGATGCCCAGAAGGGGCAGTGAGAGAAGGTTGAGGAGAGTCTCGGCAAATCTCACAGGTGAGTACAACCTGGGGGGGCAAAACATGGCAGGATGCTCAGGGTGGGCAACAAAGGAAAGTCAAAAAAGGGTCTCGACTATAGGGATGATGATCCCAAAATACCTCCAGAGGGTGCTTTGGGAGAATGTTGGGAGGGTTTGCACATTCTCTCAGAGGCAGTTAGGGATATGGACGCCCAGAGGGGGCCATGAGAGGCACCGAGAAAGGGTCTCCAGAACAGGCACTTGTGTTGGTTTGGGAAAGGTTTGAAGGGGAGCGTGGAGAAATATGGTTAAGGCAAATAGCAGCGGGAATCTGTGATAAGGAAAGAATGCTGAGGACTGGGAAGCTCTCTGCCTTATCTTCAAAATCTGCGGTCTAATACAGGGCCAGCTGCAATTCGTTTGTATTCCCGGCTTCCAGGAGAGGGAAAACAGGGAGGCGTTGTTCCCACACCCCCACCCCTCGCCGGGCCCTCATGGAGCCAGGGTGGAGGGTTTGGGTTTGTCCCCTTACGGTTCAGGGTTTAGGGGGGTTCTCTGTGCTGAGGAGGGCCGAGGCCCGGTGTGAGGGTTCAGGAGGGGCAGCAGGGCTGGGCCCCTGGGGAGGTGTGGGGTGAGCCGGGGATGTGACAGTCGGGACAGTGACAACCGGGGCCGTGACAGTCCGGGGCTGTGACAGTCGGGGCTCAGCCCGGACCGTGCCCAGCCCCTCAGGCAGCGGCTGCAGCGGCCCTGGGGCTGCGGGATGCTCCGTCCGTCTGTCCGTCCCTGGGACACCCCGGCTGTGCCTGCCGAGCTGTGCCAGCACCTGCTGCTGCCCAGAGCTGCTGGTGCCGGGACAGTGGCCCGGGGGCCTGGACGGGGGTGCTGGGGGTGTGTGGACACTGCGGCTGGATGGGGAGCGGCGGGGTGGGCAGTGTAAGGTACAGCGATCTGCTTTGGTATACGGTGTAAGACACAATGTGTCACCAAAGCCTGGCCTGATACAAGAAGGGATTTTGTTTGAGTCACTGGGAGGTGAGTGATTTTGCAAAGAATTTGGGAGGTTACGAGCCCACAGGCAGCAGAAGCAGGGGCTGGAGAGGAGGCTGAGTGGGCCCTTCCAGGAATTGTTTAGAAAGGCATATCAGGTATATAACATATATGAAAGAAGGGATGAAGAAAAGGTAAAAATACAGGCAATGATAATGGCAGTTTTTGCAACTCCCAGTGGGAAAAAGTGCAGGGAGCCCCAGAACCAAAGGGAAGGGGGTGGCCACCAGGACAGCGATTGGAAGCAATCAATGTGCCATTTGTAAAAAAGAACATTAGAAATGGATTGTTAAGGGTGTCAGGATCTGCTGTGGTGCCAGGGGCTCACCACACCAGAACCCTTGCTGAACTGACAAGTGTTTCCTACTGGACATGGGAACTTCTCTGTCTGATTTGAATTTTATGCCAAACGGGGAAGAATTGTTCAAATGTTCTTTTGATAGCTAGGAAAGATGAGCAGGTGCATTTTATTCAACCATTATTGGTGAATCTGTATGTGAATTATCACTGTGTGTGATCTTCACAGCTTTGCCCATTCCCTTCAGACACATTCCGAAGACCCGGAGGGACATATCGCACACGAAAATGTGCCAGGACAGAGACGTGTTCTACATTGTCCCTTCTCGTCATCCAGTTTGTGCCTCTGCTGCTTCTGCTGTTAGGAATCGCTCCTTGAAAGACGAGCGAGAGCGTCTTTCTGGGTGCATTGCACTGAGTCGAGTGCTCGCTCGGGACTTTGCTCTCGGGGCCAAGGCAAGAGGGCGTGCTTGCCCGCAGAACTGAGAACACGCTGTTGGGCAGAGCTGAAACTGACCGCCGGACTTCAGCTCTCGCCGGACGGCAGAAGGCGAAGAACGAAGCCGCTTGCGAGCGGCGCAGTGCAGCGAAGAGCACACGAGCAGCCAAAGAGCTCCTTCACAATCGCTTTCACTTCTCAGTGCTCTTGCTGCTTGGAAAAGCAGCACACAGCCGTTGCACGCCAGGGCAAAAGCTGGGGCAGTGCCCGTCCTCACTCCTTCGCTGTGCTGTACTCCATGCAGCTAGAGCGAAGCGAGAAGGATGCGAGGAAGAAAAAAGCGTTCTTAAAGTAGCCCCCTGGCAGCAGCCCTGAAAGGGCGCATAACACACGGCGTCTCGCTGCCCTCCGTTCTACATACTCGCGGCTCCCTCTGCCGACTTGCAAAAGTTGCTACCAGAGCAGAGGCGGCCAGATTGAAGAGGCAGTGCCTAGGTTCACCTTCTCCTTACTGCACGTAAGCCACGTCCAGCTCCTCGCTGCACTCTGGATTTCCCTTCTCCGCGGCACTTACCGTGGTGCTGTGTGCAACTCGGCGCCTAGAAGCGACCGCCAATGCTTTCACAGCGGGCTGCAAGGGAACCAAGGAGCAGCACAAGCAGCAGTGCTTCAGCTTGCTCCTTCCGACTGCTAAGGGCACTTGGGAAGGCAAGCGAGAGTCAACCACCTTCCTCTCCTAGTAGCCTCTAACGTGGTGCACACAAGCACGGGGCTTGTGCCGCTTCGTTCACCGCCCTCGCCCACGCCTGGCGCCGCTTTCACTTGCCGGCGGCCAGAAGCTACCATTCCCAGGTGAGTTCTCTGGCTTGCTCAGATCCTGCTGCAGAGGAGCCAGCTCCTCGAGAAGAAGATGAATGGAAGGACCAGGGAAGGAAGGAAGGAAGCTGGGGAGAGTCTGCTTCACATCCCTGCCCCTGCCAGCCTGGTTATGATGTGCTGCTGTGGGGTGCTGCAGGCTGCTCCCCCCGAGAGCTCAGGGTGCAGAACCTCAGCGGTTCTTGAGGTCACGGGGGTTACAGAAAGTCATTTGGGCTTACCTGAGGTCATGGAGTCCCTGAGAGGGGTTATTTGAAGTAGTTTCTGGATACTTGATGTCATTGAGTCACTGGTAGGGGATACGTGAGGTCACTTGGAATTACTTGCATTTTGGGGAACCCAAGTCATGGTATTCCATCCCTCCAGAGCACGGGAAGTGGTTGGAGAGACTTACAAAAGGTTTCTTTCCAGGAAGTGCCCAAAGCTGTGAAGCATTTCTCCATCACAAGATGACTCTCATCTCTCCATCAGTTCTGAAGAAATATGGAGTTCCATTTGATAAGGTGACACAGGAGGCTGGAGAGTCCTTGATAACCTTTCCTTACAGCTGCCATGCTGGCTTTAACCATGGCTTTAACTGGGCTGGATCCACCAACTTTCTTCTCTTTGGTGGGTGGAGTACAGGAAGCAGTCGGGGCTGTGCTCATGTTGGAAGGACACGTGAGGATCTCCATGGATGTGCCTGGGAGGAAGCTCCAGCCAGAGCATCACAAGCTTTGGAAAGCTGGGAAGGAGTGACTGTCACTGACCATGCTCTTCCAAGCCCAGAGGCAGCAGAGTTCCTTAAAGGGGACCTCAAGCCCAAAGTCAAGAATGGGAAACGGTGCTGAGGAGATGGGAACAGAAGAGATGTGTCAAGAGGAGGTGGGTGGGGGTGGGACAAGAAGCATCCCCAAGCACTGCACAGGAACAAAGAGGCACAGGGTCTGCCTGGAAGTGCCTCAGGAGCTGAGGGAGGCTGAGGCCTTCCCTAAGGAAGAGCTGAGCTCCACACAGCATGAAGAGGACATGGCAGAGCCTCCATGGTGAGACACCTGTGAGGGAATCTGTGCAGCAAGGTGAGCAAAGGCTCCAACTTCCAGATCGTGTGGACTCGGCCAAACCTGAAGAATTGAAAATGGCGAAGCTTGAGGAGGAAGAAGCTCCAGACCTACAGGACTGGACACAGCTGCACATCCCTCCCAGCCTGGAGACTGGGCCTGTGGTAAGTGTGGGACAGTGATCCTCTGCAAGCCAAGGGGAAAGGACCATTCCAGGTTCTGCTGGAAAAGGACCCTGGGTTCACTACTCCAGAGTTAAGAAACCTTCTGCTCCTGAAACAACTGTAAAAACAGAGACTGATGCAGGAAAAAAAAGCTTTAAATGATTCCTCTTTTGTGCCTAAAGAAGTGTTCAGGATAATAATTATTTTTCTTTGCATAATACCTGACTGTACAGGACACTACTACTGTTAGATATTTATTACTGTCCATTATTGTTTATTGTTATTATTGTTATTGTTAATTACTGTTAGATATGTACTGTTATCAGATATTTATCCTTTAGATATTTATTTACTATTAGATATTTATCTGTTGTTAGTTAGTATTGTTAGATACTTATCTATTATTAAATACCTATTTAGACGAGATATTTAGAAGATATTTAGGAGAGAATTGACAAGGTCAAGGCCTTGTCAAGCCTCTAAAGGGGGGAAATGATGCCTTGGGTTTTAGCTTTTGTATTTTTCAGATTCTCTGCTGCTTAGTGTGTAACTCTGAAACTTTGTGTTAGGTGTTAGTTCTCTTCACAGGGTGGTTGGACAGAACAATTAATTCCCAGCTAGAGAATCAGGGACACCCAGTACCCAAAACCATCAACAACGGTGAGGGAAAGGGGGCAGAGACTTCACAGTCTGGGGCTGTGCTTGGACAATTGACCCCAATGTGTAGAGAAACCAAAACTTAGAGAAGTGTAAAAACTCGAGACTGGGATCCATCCTGGATTTGATCTGTGTGCAGCCCTGGCCTGGGTCTTGCACTGCCCAAGGTGAATCCTTTCCATAAATTCCTGTTTTATTCCTTTTGTTCTGTCTGGTCTCTGTTCCAGGTCAGCCTTTCCAGGCACCAGTTCAGTCCCTGAGAGGGGTTAGTGAGGTCACTTGGGGGATACTTGAGGTCATTTTGGGGTTATTTGAGGTCATTGAGACTCTGTTAGGGGTTATCTGACGTCATTTTGGGGGTTACTTGAGGTCATTGAGTGCCTGTAGGTGTTACTTCAGGTCATTTGGTGATTACTTGAGGTGATTTGGGGTTACTTGAGGTTATTGAGACCCTGTTAGGGGTTATTTGAAGTCATTTGGGGGTTTCTTGGGGTCATTTAATCCCTGTTAAGGGTTGAGGTCACAGGGGTTACGTGAGGTCATTTGGGGGTTACTTGAGGTCATTGAGACCCTGTTAAGGGTTATTTGAGGTCATTTTGGAGTTACTTGAGGTCATTTGGGGGTTTCTTGAGGTCATTTAATCCCTCTTAGGGGTTACTTGAGGTAATTTGGGGGTACTTGAGGTCATTGAGACCCTGTTAGGGGTTATTTGAGGTCATTTTGGGGTCACTTGAGGTCATTGAGGGCCTGTTGGGGTTACTTGAGGTCATTTTGGGATTATTTGAAATCATTCGGGGTTACTTGAGGTCATTGAGACCCTGTTAGGGGTTATTTGAGGTCATTTGGGGGTTACTTGAGGTTATTTGGGTTGAACAGGAAGCCCAGTTAGCACAGATGCTGCCTTTGGACTTTGCTGTCCATAACACCCAGCCAGGCCTGCAGGGACAGCTGGACAGGACAGCCAGGACAGCTGGACAGGGCTGCACCCACCACACCCAGGTCAAGGTCTCTGAAGCCCAGGGAGTTTTGGACTTCTCAGCTGGAAGGAAAGGATGGGAGAGCTGGGCTGTCAGCAGCCACAGCCACGGACCTCTGGGGATGAATGGACTCCTCTGAACTGTCCTGGTCTCCTTCATTCTCTGTATTTACTCTGTACTTGCCACACCTGGTGCAGCAATCCCTGTGGAAAAGTCAGGAAGGGGTCCTTCAAATGGTCCAGGTTGTTAAATGTGGCTGGGTTAATAAGAATCAGGGTTTGTAAAGACAAATTGAGAAATAAGAAGAGAGGGGATCGAGAGGAAAGCTCCTGTCTTTACAAACAATTTGATGGGTGAAGGTGTGGGTGTCAATGTGTTTGAAATGGGTCCCAGTGTCACTGCTGGCTTTGGGCCGGGAGTTTAGGATAAAAGGAGGCTGCCCCCTCTGGATCCCGGAGGGAGAAAACCCCACAGGTGTGGGCCCTGATGGACTCTGTCCCTCTATTCGAGTGAAGCTGGAGGACTCCTCTGTCTCCTTTTGGAGCATAAAGTTCTGGCGTTTGTGGAATTTCTTGACACTGGAAAGCAAGAAATTATTTCCCAAGAAATCTCATTCATCCTCTCCAGGCAATTCCCCCTTTGCATTCTGGGAAATTTCCCCTCTCAGAAATATTGTTACTTTCTTAAACAATGTCACTTCTGCTTTTCAGGAATTTTCCAAGTATTTGAGGCAATTTCCTCCTTGCTTTCATGCAATTTCCCTCCTTTTATTTCTAGGCTATCCCCCTTATAGCCTTGTAGGAAATTACTTCATTGCTTTCTGGAAATTCCCTGAATATTTCCCCGTTTGCTTTCAAGGACTTGACCCTAGTCCTTACATGGAAATTCCTACATTGTCTCACAAAAAAATTTCCCTTTTTTATCCAGGCTATTTAGGACAGTTTGTGTTGCAGGAATTCCCCTCTTGTTGCCAGGGCCTAGGGTGGGTGGAGGACCCTCTGCAAGAGGAGCAGGTGGGAAGAGCATGGAGTGGTGCTGGCTGCTGGCTCCTGCCCCAGGGACAAGCAGCACCTGCAGGGAAGGGAGCAGAGGCATGTTTATTTACTTTCATTCCTCAATGCTTCTGTCAATGCAGAGGAGTTTCAGTTAATAGGTGATTAATTAAATTGCTAGGAATTCCCCCATTTTAAACTTTTTTTTTTTTTTTTTTTTTTTTTTTCTTTTTGCAAGCAGGACCTGCCTGCCTGGAGAGGAGGGTACCTGTCCTGCAGAGCCACAGCTGTTGTCCCCTGCCACCTCCCCAGGTCCTGCTGGCTCAGGGACATGTCCAGGAAGCTAGAAATCAGCCTCATTTAGGTCACCAGCTCCTGCACAGTGGAAGAAGAGCTGGAGATTTCAGGAGCAAGAGTCAGTTTTACAGGGAGGTTCTTAAAAGCATCCCAAAGGACGAGGAGCGCTTTCCCTGAACCTCAGCCCTTCACTGCACCAAATTTTCCTTCAAATTTAACCTCACCATACAAACCTGCACCCCACACACACCCCTGCAGCCAAAAGCCACCCAGTTTCAGGGGACCATGCTTACAGGAAGAAGGGCAAGCTGAAAGCCCACAAGTTTTATCAGCAGTCTCTTTTGGGGATCCTCCGTGTAAATCAAAAAGCAGCAAGGAAAGGGGCACCTTAAAGAAAAAAATAAAATAAACCTTTCTCTTTTAATCCACCCAAGGGAAATCCAAGAGCAAGAGCAGCATCACAGCACTACACACAGCACAGACATCTATCATTGCCTTTGCACAGATTCATTCCCAGATACACGGAGAAGTCATTCAGAAAAAAAGAAAGTTATTCACATATGCAAAGTGACAAGTAACAAATCAGCCACAAAACAACTTTTTCAAAGAGAAAAAGGATGCATCAAGGAAGAAGGCCCTCAACATACAGGTTTCACAAAAACCTAACCCAAGAATAGTGAGACAGAGATGGTTTTCTTTTCAACATTAAAAACAAGGATATTATTAAAATTAATTTAAATACACATTCAAAACACAAACACCAAGCAGGCGCCTGGAGAATAAAGCAAAAAGAAGGAATGAAAAGTGAATTCAACCAGTTTAATTTCAACACCAAAACTGGGTAGGTTGCACCAAATGGAATAAATAACAGAGAAGATCACACTGGGTTGGTAGATCTCACACTTAAGATCCTTTAAACTAGAATTAATTACATAGCCCAAGAGAGTACTGAATGAGGAATTCCTCTGACAAGTGATATTAGCTGGGGCAGTGTCCCTTTGACAGAGCAGGTTGTAGGTGTGGATTTGCCCCCTGCCACCCACCACTGATCCCCACCCCAGGAGCAAACAGGATGTTCTTGTGATGCACAGGACTCACCCCCTCAAGTGATGGCCACACAAACAGCTCCTTGCTCAGAAAATGTGACCCTCTGCCTCTTGCACACCCGCTGGCTCCAGGCACACCCAAGGCAAACATCTGAACACAATAGGACCTTGTGCTCTCACCTGGCAGGGTGAGCCCACAGGTGCAGCATTTCTACTGCAGCTCCACGAGGTTGGGCAGTGCCAGAACTGGAGCCAGGGCCTCCTTCCACATACATGGGGGTCAGGCTGGGAAAAAAATCAGGTCAGCTGATCTACACCTGCAGCCACAGCTTTATCACTCTAGGGGTGGGCTGGCTGAAGGAATGTAAGTGGCTTCTTGTTTGGTTTTCCCCCCCCACAACCCTGAATAAAAAAAAAGAAATCAAAACCCAAACAAACAAACAAAAAAAAAACCAAAAACCAAAACCAAAATAGAACTAAAGAAAACCCCCACAAAACAAAAAACAAAAAGCAAAACCAAAAAAAAAACAACAACAAAAGAAAACCCCAAAAACCACCCCAGAACAAAAATAACTTGATCCCAAGTTCCTCTCACTTCCATGCTTGTAGCCAAGCAGGGAAGCACCTTTGGACATTCATGTGATCCCACAGACATGTTCCCTATAGAGCAGACACCTTATTTCTGCACCTCACCCTGTGCCTGTGACACCTATGAGGGATATCCCTTTGCTTTAAAACAAAAATAATTACAAAATCAATAGGAACAATCAGAATTCATTTAAGTCCAACTAGTTTTTAAAAAGGGAGAAGGGAGGACTGAAGGTTTGCAGGCCAGGGAACTTGTCAAATCCAGCATCCCACCCCTGCCTCCAGCAGCAATGAGATAAGCCCCCTTTGTGCAGCATTCACTCTTGACCGAGGTCAGCAGAGCCAAGGAGGTGCTGAGGGGACACAGCTGCCCCTCCAGCTCCTCCTCAGATGGCTGGCAGCTCCAGGTAGAAAGGGAAATTGAGGTGGACGAGGGTTGAAGTTATTTCTTTCCCATCTCTCCTCCTCCCCAAGACTGAGACTTCTGGGTCTGCAAGCCCAGTCTGTGCTTACCAGTGTCCTTAAGAATGACAATTTAAAACCAAAAAACGGGAAATTAAAAAGAGACAGAGAGAGAGAGAGAGGAATAATTAAGTATTGTCCGTGGAAGGAGCGTGAGGGGCAGGTTCCAGACGGTGGCAGAGGAGGGACTCTGTCCCTGCCCGCGCTGGCCCCTCTGGGCACCGGCTCCCTTCGCGTCCCTGCGCGAACCCTTTGTGCTGTTGCTCTGACATCGACCGACACGGATGGCGAACACGGGGATGAATCCAGCGCTGCAGAGGGCGGGAGGGCACAGGCAGCCAGCCCGGGGCTAGGCCCGGCGCTTGGGGAGCATGTCCAGCAGGAATTCCGCGATGCCGACGAAGTAGACAACTTGTGCGATGCCGAAGAGAGGAGCAATGACCAGGGCTCGGCAGTAGGCCCCTTTGAAGAAGGCCGTGGGCCCTTCCCTCTGCCAGATCTTCCTGGGGAGAAAAGGCACAGACAGCTAAGTGTCCATCCCACCCCTCCACCGTGCCAGGAGAGCCCCTGGCCATGCCCTGCCTTTCTGCCTCCCTCCAGAGACTAAACCAGGCCAGCGCTGTTGCCTGGCACAGCCTCCACAGCAAATCACCCATCACCGCCCAAGTGCTCTGCAAGTGGCCATGCAGGAACTTGCCCCATCCCTACATCTGGCTAGAAGCAGGAATGGCTGCCTGAGTCTGCAAGTACAGCTAAGACAACCCCATGCTTGCATCAAGAGGTCCCCCTGCTCAAAAGCTCCACCCTCAGCATGGGACAGAGACAGATGGCAACAGATTCTGGCTACAGAGAAATACAAAAGCAGAAAAAGTCCCTTCATGTTTTGAAGCAGCCAAACCATAGCTTAGAGAGGATCAAAGAATAAGGCAGCTGGGGACAGCCCAGTCTGCCATTGCTCCTGTAGACATTGTGCAGAGCAGTCCCAGGAGGGATCTCAGACTCAATACTGTAGGATTTTCCAACAGCAGGGGCCTTGGGAGAGACTACCACAGCATTGCCTCCCTTTGCAGAAATAAAATCTCAGTGTTGTAACTACTGGAGGTTTGGACAGAAGTATTTAAATATAAATGCTATATTTTCCTTGCTCAGTATGGGAATAAGTTCTCTTTTATAAAACTATATATATACACCTCTGCTCATATATCTATACATACATATCCAGCTAGGCATATTCATTGATAAAAGCACAGAGACAGAGGGAACATGAAGCACAGCTGCTGGCTGGGTCTAGAAACTGCTGTTGGGTCTTAGCAGCTGCCAAACACCTGATGTAGTGCCTCTGTCACGAGGACTCTTACTTGGTGCAGTCCAGGATCCCCGAGTAGGTGTCCTCATTCACTCCCCTCTGCAAGGACTGCAGCCGTGTTTTGATGACTGGGGAGGGAAGGAGAGGGGAGACACCAGTGAGCACTGGGAGCATGGCAGGCAAGAGCCATCCTGAAAGCAATGCCTTTGAAATGGTCAAAACAAAATTACCAAGAATACAGCCCACTGTCATACATTTATCAGTGAAAACAAACCCTTTCCTTTACAAATGGATAAAAGAAACACAAAGCCACCCAAAATCCAACCCCTCTCTCCCTCACTGTCATCAAGGTTTCAAAAGCTGACTTAAGCTTTAAACCTTCCAAATTTAGATACCTCTCTGCAAAGTGGGAACTTATTTTCAAATGCTCATCTCCTTCAGGAAGAGGTATTTAAAATACACAGTTCTGCTCCTACATTTCTTCACACCTTGGAGCATGTGCAGTGTTGGGGAGAGAGCAGTTACTTTTCTGGTGTTCTTCACAGGAGAGAAACCAAGGTGGTATTTACAGCAGATGCTGTGGAGCAGGAGAAAAGGCCACAGATCTGAGGCTTCCCGTTTGTCCCAGACCATATAGTTGTAAGTGGTCTGAATATTATCACTCCACATGAAAATGTGCCTGCCAAGAATAACTGAAATGAATGACACCCTCTTCCTGACATACCTAGTAAGCGTAGCAAACCTCTGTGTAAGCTGTGGCCAAAGTTGTAGCTCAGCTGAACTCACACCATCAGAGCTGGAGGCAGCAGAGCTGTCCCTTTCTATGTGCTCATGCAGCAAAAGGGCTGGCACAGTCACCCTCCTCCTCACCCCAGAGGTCCAGCCTGGGCCTCTCACTCCTGTCACTTGGCACCAGGCCACCAGCACAGGCTACTCAGAACTCACCATCACAAGGATTGACAGCCACTGCAGCCGTACTGCCGGCCACACATCCGGAGAGGAAGGACACGTAGAACGGAGCCTTGACATTGGGATCTTTCTGGCCCAGCTTGTTCAGGTTTGCAAACAGCGGGAAGTAAACAATGGAGAACGGGACATCCCTGCAGTGGGGCAGCAAAAAAAAGGAAGAAAGAACAAGTCAGCGTGGGACCCCAACAAACTGAGCAAAGGAAGGGCTGCAAGCATCACACATTGGCAGCACAGCCATGAGTGCTATGCAGATATCCTGGCTCTGTAATTGCAGTGCAGACAGGAGCTGAAACTCAGTGGGGCAAAAGTGACTGCAGAGAGGACAACAGGCCCATGGGAGGCACGCAGCCCTGCAGGATCAATGGGCTCCTCCTTTTTTTCAACACTCAAACCAAAGACACCAGCACATTCACAGGTCAATTGTTTAGACCACTTTTGTTAATTACAAGAGGTTCCATGCTGCCCTCCATCCCCCTGGGCGCTACTTTAGCTCTACCTTTGCTAAAGCTAGAGGAGAGTCACCCTGTGAAAACCCAAGCAAAGAGTGTCAGAGCAGGCACCAACACGCTCCGTGGCCAGCTCCCACAAAAACCAGACAAAAACCTTTCACAGAAAGCAGAAGAATTAAATCTTCCAGGAACAAAAATACAGCCTCTCTCACTTCCCTGGCCTTCCCTTCTTTAATGTACAAAACCCGTGCATGGAAACCGAACTGAGCCAAGCTGAAGCCGACACCTCCTTTGCAGGCCCATCCCTGGGATGGGTGGTGCCTTAGCTCCAAGCCTGGGAAGCAGTGCCCTGTACTGAAGCCCACGCCGTCCTACCTTAGCAGCGTGGCTCCCAGGCCCTTGTAGAGTCCAGCAATGCCTTTGCTCCTCAGCAGCTCCCTGGTGATCTGGGTGGCCGTGGGGCGCGTTTCCACCGCGGGCTCGGCGGCCGCCGCTGGCGAGGAGGAGAGCTGGGCCTGCGCCGCCATGAGCTTCTTCTGTGCCGCTGTGGAGAGAGCGCCAGCCGGTCTGCGGCCGCTGCCGTGTGGGACAGGCAGGGACACACATCCCCAGGGCCAGCACAGCACGCACACAAAGGCCAGGCAGTGCCCTGCCAGCTTTACCCGCTCTCTGCCCATGTCCCTCAGCCTGTCCCAGTCTCTGACAGCGCTGCCACACCACCACGGCGGCGGCTGCGCTCTCCCAGCAGCTGGTTTGCCCGAGCAGGAGCAATCCTGTCGTGTACCATCTCTGCAGTGCTGAGAACAGGAGCTGCTGTGAGCAGGCGGGACATTCCCTGCTTCCAGGTGTGCCCCTGAACTGCCAGTACCACAAACAAGATGTTCCTATATGAGACACCTTCCCAAGTTCTGTTCTCTGCCTGCCTCCCCTGAAAGCAATCATTAACCTGGGGAGTTTCTCAGGCAGATTTATAAACATCCTGGTTTCTCCCACTTTTCCAACTGATGCACTTCAGCCTTTTGGCCAGAAGATGGAGAGCACTTCAATCTGTAAGTAATCCCCAGCACACAACAGCTCTCCTGGCACACAGAGAACAGGCTGTTCACAGCATTGAAAACCTCTCCTGAACTCTCAAACCATGGCTTAAATCCTTCCAACATTTTAAAATAATACGCACAAAGAGGATAAGTAAAACCAGTGAAGAGAGAAAAGAAAAAGTAAATCCGTGATTATTCAGGAATGCCGCATCAAATGAGAGATTAAAGGACAAATTGGCCCATTTTCCAGGAAGGGCCATAAACTTGGTATCTAACAGTGTCATGCAGGGCTCCTGGGAAGCGAGGCCATAGACCAGACTGACCCCTGGAACAGACTAAACAAAGAGAAAGCATCTCTTTCCCCCAGGGTCTCCATGCCAGACTCTGGTCTCTGTTCTCACCAGAAACACTTCACAGTGCTTCAGCCCAAAGGCTCACACTCCCTGCTGCCTCTACCTGCCAGCTCACACCCACAGTCCCAAGAGCCCGATCCCAAACTTCGTTCAAATCCAGTGCACTGGGAGAATTTTATTTACTGTTTCAACCAAGAAAACTGCTGTTTTTGTCACGGAGAAAAAAAAAGTACAAGGGGAGACAAGTCATTTGGAAATAACACATCCCCTTGGGAAACTGTTAGGGAGGTGCTACAGGAGGGCAGAAGAGAGAAAAAATAGACATCAGAAAATATGGAGATAGAGGGAGCAGCACAAGAAAGGCACTGGAGGATGCTAATCCCTTCTTGGGTGCACTGGATCTACCAAGTTTGAATCATTCACAAGCTGACCACCCAGTCATCTCTCCTGCCTCTCCATCCACCAACAGCATTTGCTGTTTTGTTTGCCAAGCCTATTGCTTTGAGCAAAAACCCCACCACCTTTGTAAATTCAAGGGCCTCTGTAAAGTGAGCTGAGCAAAGTGTGGGGGAAAGTAAGTTGGGAAGAGGAGGAGAAACTTCTGCTACATCTGTGGTATCTCTGACATGGGAGAGCAGGGCTCGGAGGGAAAAGGGTTTTCTCCATTCATTCTCTCAGCTCGGCTTTGAAAGCCCAGTCCCAGGTCTTTCCCCTCTCCCTGCTCAGGGCAGAAAAATCCACGTACCAATGCGTCCTGCATCCTGCAGCTGGATTTTGAGCATCTCCATGGGAGTGGTGACAATCACCTGGCAGGTACCTGCACCACAGCCTGCCAGCATCTCCCTCAGAAGTGTCAGCTTTTTCCTGCCCAAAGGAAAGAGAGAAAGAGTCCATCAGAGGAGGTGGCATGGAATAACACTTGGGCAGCTGGTGCAAGGCCTGGGGCACATCTCTGACCCTGGGGCTTACAGGAAAGGCAGCCAAGGGGGCAGCAGAACCTGCTAGGCCTGACAGTTCAGCACAGCCCAGGCTTGGTATCTCTGCATCACCACCTGACCTGCAGAATAGACTCATTTTGTCCCCAGAAACAGAACATTCAGAAAAGCCACAAGCCTCATCAGAACAGCCCCAGACAGGAGTACACAGCCCCCTCCACCCACAGCCAGGGCACTGCAGCTCTCTTCCAGCCTGATGGTGCCTCTGGTCAGGACACAGCTTTCAGAAAGGGTATCACTTCAGAGGGCACCAGAGGACCTGAGCATTAAGGGGGATAAGCAGCTTTCCTCCCGCCAGCCTAGTCCTTTAAAAATTGTCAACAAACAGACCACAGGACAAGGAGCAAGGAGGGAAAATATTCCACTCGCTGCTTTGGAGTTCTTTGAGAAAAGCCAAGTAAATAAACAGCAAATGTGAATCAGGGAGGCAGTTCCTCTGTGCTTAGGAGCTGCTTCATCTTACCAGATCTTCCAAACCTGAAGAAACAGCCTTTGCACTAAACTGGTCCTCCCTGAGAGACAAGGGATGGGATGTACCTTCAGCAATGAAGATTTGTGCATTCTCTACACTACAGAGCAGGGACTGTCAGCAACATGTTCTCATCCAGCAAAATGCAGCATTTCATTGACCCCTCCATTCCAAAGCTATGAAAGAGCCTAGCTAAGACTAAAAAAAGGAACTCAGGATGCAAAACCTCAAAGTTTCAATTTTCAGAAAGTGATGTGTTTTTACCCTGTAAAAAAACCTCACATCTTGGCACCAGAAAACACTGACTTGATTAAAAATTATGTCTGACGTGCTCTTTTCTAAAAGGGTTTAAAAAACGAGCGTGTATAAATCACACAGCCAGAGAGAAAGAGCCTCCTCTTTTTTCTGTTTTAAATGCAAGTACTATTTTTACCTCCCCCAGCCCTGCTCTGCAGCAGTACCTCATCTTAACCTGTTCAAGGCACATCCCCACACTGTGGCAGAAGCAGTCCCACAGTGATATTCCCTATTCCCTTGCACAGCCCAGGCACACTCCCCTGCCAGGGGTTTCACATGCACACACACAGCACAGCTGTGGGGCAGTGGGCCAGCAAAGCAGTTTCAATGCCAAGCCTAGAGGAAAGGGAGGGCAGATGCACTGTAATCCTGCTGGCCCACCACGTAAGCTGGGCCGATTTCTCCACCTCTCATCTTCTCTGGGGAGGATATGAGGGCAGGGGATTAGAGGCACAGAGCCACAACAGGGATTACCAGCAACTAAATATAGAGCTCTCCTATAAGGCTGAAAGAAAGAATATTTCAGTCTCTCCTTTCCAATTTCCCCACAGATGAGGAGCTCCAAAGAACAATCCCTCCCACTGAGTCACCCACACGGGTGCTGCAGTGTGCATAGCAGGCTTTCCTGGAGGTATGGGGGAACTAGGGTGTGCAGATCCAGAGGTTCCCACTTCCACTGCCACTTGGAGTGGCCAACTTGTGCCTTTTGGGCGGCCTGAAGCACAGCACCAGTCTCTGAGAGGCTCGATACAGTCAGCAGCAAGGCTGCACAGTTCCCAGCCTGGCTGTGGGAGGAAGCAAACCACCCAAAGGAGCTGGCTGCCAGAATCTCTCCTTGGCACAGCAGAGCACCTCCCACTTTAGCAAGAGCCCTGGAGCATCCCTGAGTACATATCTTCTGGCTTTCATCCAGGGCGACTGCTTTGATAACCAGTTCAAAAGATCAGGAAGATTTGGCCTACATATTCATCTTGGACCATTATCCCAGCCAACTCAAGTCAGCCTTGACTTGACTGAACTCCATGGAGCTATGCCAGTATGACCCAAGGAAGGATTTATGTATGTGGATGTATTTTAGAGATGTCAAACAGGTACACCAAAAGCATCTAGAACACGGGCTCTCAGCTTTTGGGTTGCACATCCTGGGAACTGGGGAGAGTTAAAAAAAAATAGTAGCTTAAGATAAGCAAAGCTTTTGACAGGAGGTTTAAAAGCTGCCATACAGGGGTCAAACTGCCTTTGCAAAACCTTACCAGTCTGCACACAAAAGGAAGGTTTGAAAACTGTTCATCTCTAGACAACAAAGGGGTTTATATATTTAAGGCACCACTGGCCTTATCCTCAGTGGTTTAAAAACTGGCACCTCTCAACTAACTTCAAAAGCTGCAACTCCAGCAAAGATCTGGTTCTACAAATGCAGAAACCATCTTTTATCACAGCAAGGGAATGTTAAATATAACATATACCCAATAGCCTCAAATTCTGCACTGGCAGAAATCAGTTGTTCCACATTTTTTACTGATATACTATTAATTTGTGACAAATCAAAAACGTCAAATGGGAAGGGGAGGAAATTAATGTTTGATTTAAATTAGAGTTTCAAACTAGAACTGAAAAATAAAGTCAGAAAGAAGGAACTAGAGGTTTATGGAAGGCTTTTTGGGAGCAATCAGTTCAAAGTTAGGATCTCTGACAGCTTTGGTATATCGATGTCACATGGGAGCAGTGCAGGATTTTTTCAAGTTTCTGAAAAATCTTGGCCATGTAGGAATTTACTGTGTTTGGGCAGGGACCAGAACCAGCCATTCTGGAATCTGGATGGCAACATTTCCAGAGTGGAAATCTCTGAGCTGAAGAAACATCCATACAAAGCAATCCATTTCTATTTCCTACCCAAGAGGCTACTGTCCCCAGCTTGGACATCATTTTCCTCACTTATAAAATGACCTCTGCCTCTGTCTGTCAGCCCAAGAGGTTGTAGAAAGCTCCCCAGGAGTTTCAAAGCAGACAGAGCCAGTTCCTTTCAAACATTTTAAACAGGGGGTCTTTGATATGTATTAGAAGACCAGCACTCAGGAGTTGTCCTTCAAAGGAAGAGCACCCTCTCTGCCACAGTCACAGGGGATGTGCACACAAACTGCCAGGCAGTCCCTAAATTTAATCCAACCCCTGGTATTCCAAGGGGGAACAACAAGCTACTGCAACTGCACTTCAGAAAAGCTGGAGCTATCATGCTGGAAATGTAAAAGCAATACAGTTCCCACTACAAGCTCCCTCTCACTTCTAGTGCCAGCTCAAAAATACCTCAGAGAAGCCAAATAAAGTACTGATGTGGAACAGACACATCAAAGTAACATTGCCAGATTAAACGTTGATCTGGAAATCATTATTCCAGGTATGTGCAGGAGCTCTGTGTTGCATGTTTGGACTAAGAGGAGGACGACTCTGTACCTGTATCAGATTTGGCCTGGCAGGAAATCCCAAGTGTTTTGTTCCAATGTGAACATTTGTGGAAGTGAACAATGGACAGGGTCACATGAATGAGCATGTTGAACACAGATACAACTCACATTTCATCCCAAGACGTGTGCCTGGAATGATGACAAGGACAATGCTCCTCCCATGGGTGCATTCTGTGACTAAACAGCACATCTCCCACCACATTAACAGCTGAAAGTGCATTTACTTTTTGGCTGACCTTAGATGTCAACAGCTTCAACCCACTGCAACTGCCTGAACTCTGTGTGCTAAATAAAAGAGCTCTCCCCAAGCTGATCCTGTACTGGCACAGTGACATTATCAGCTCCTATCTCCTTCTCAAGGGGAAGGGAGAGATTTCCCCACTTCCAAGTCCCAGTGAGTTGGATGAGGGCTACCTACATGAAAGAAGTGTCTGAGTACCCAGTGGATAACTGCAGGAGAGGCTGTCTGGGCACACAAGTGCCAAAGAAAGGCCAAGCACAGTGTGTGCAGGGTGATACAGCAGCTCAGCACCAGGACTAGCACCAGCACTCCTTCTTCCTAAACTGAGAGCCTTACTTTACAGGCTAACTGCAGCTCAAGGATCAACCAGGCCATGCAACTGATACCTAAACTCATGACACAGAAGAGATGGTCCAAGTATTTTAGGAGAGCCTGAAAGAAGAGCAGATGAAAGAAAGAGTTCTGGGGATTTGTATCATCTGGGAAGGCAATGGACAATAAGCTCCAGTCTCCACATCTGCATGAGACTAAAGGAAAGTACCTTGCTTGTCCCAGGATTACCAGTTGGCTATTTCTCTTCCCTGTGCAAAGATATAAGACAGGAGGAAGCAGAATGGAAGAAAATTTGCTAGCACAGCAAAGGCAGGATTAAGTCAGTCATGCTGGTCTTCCTAGGAATCCGAGCTGCTAAGACAGCAGATTGCCAGCCTTTGCTTCAAAACAACAAACAAAATAAAGGTCAAGATTAAATAGGACAGGCTAAGTAAGGGAATAACACCTTGGAGAAGAGCAGCAGGAAATTCAGCCAGGGACATTGCAAAGTTCTTCTGAGCAACAAATTGTTTATGTAAGAAAGCATGAGACACTTTTTACTGCAGCCAAGGCAGAATATTTAACCAAGAACCTGAAAAATGAACAAAACCTGGCAAACACATGCCCAACAAAAAAAGCTATCTGGGACTCCACACTTTGGAGATAAACATGAAACCTTGTAAGACACCTCAAAGGAACTGATTTTATTGTTTAACACCCAGATTCAAAGAGGATATAAGAAGCAGGCAATACTTAAACCAATCAAAGAGGCCTCACACACTGAGCACTCAATAATCAATGATGTACTTTGAATGCTGGTGTACCATCAACCTAAACTGCCTTCTCAGCTTCATACCCAAGTATGAGTATGAACTTTACTTCATGCGAGGAGTCACTTAGTCCTGGTGACTCCTCACATTGTTTGTTCTGGACAATGAAGCCACTCCTATTTTAACAGCAGACATGAGACTTAGTCTCTCAACACATGCAGCTTCAAAAGCCAGAGTTAAAAAAAATCCCACCTGTTTCCAGCAGGCTGAAGACTGGAAGCTTCCCCTTTCTCCACACTCTGCCTTCTCTAGCCTAGTGAAAACTCTTCCCCACAGAATGACACAGGAACAAAGATCTGTCTGGAGATTATTCTGTGTGTCACCTTCTTCTCCTGGGAACTGCTGAGGCTCTTAGGTCAAAATCATCACAGGAAATCACTTGACCCTTATTGCCTTATTCAGTCATGGTCATGGGATGCCCTTCAGGTTTTTCAGTATCTAGGTCTCCCCTCCTCTCCTCCATGGCAGAGCAAGTATGTTTTCAGCAGTCACACAACTCACTAAGGTCTCCCTCATTTCTAAAAGACCAGGACAGCTTGGGACAGCTCAATTTTGTTTCTGTGAGAACACAAAAAGCTGTAGCTGTAGGCTACATAATATATAATAGCCTTGACATTAAAATAGAAATTGGCAAAGAAACAGAAATTACATCCCCCAGCCTGTAAGCACACATGCCCCCTGCACCAAAAGGAGGGAAAAAACCATGGTACAGGCAGGAGTTAGTCTCAGGGTGGAGAGAGCTGCAGGAACACACACCTGCACACTCAGGGAGAGAGCTGCACCATCAAGAGCATGGGATACCTTGGGAGGGCCTGCTGCCCCAATGCTCCACCTCCAGCAGTGTCCAAGAGCAGAGGCAGGGAAAAGGGAGACTAGCACAAACCTGTAGTCATAACATCCCTAAAATACTCTTCCAGCAATTTGCAGTCAGGAGCTTCCTACACCACAGGTGCTGTTTTCAGTCTGGCCTTTCAAAAATAGGCTTTATGCCACTTTTTATCCTGGTTTAAAAGCAATTCCAACACTAATTTTTTCAAAGGATAAAAATATATACATTAATGTACACTGAAAGCTGTTTAACTGGAGTTTACTTTGAGTCATGCTGGATTTGCCACACTCTCTCTGGTCCACACACGCTTCCTCCTTTGCACATTGAGGCCTATTTTAATATCACATATTTTAATCAGCACATACTGGTAGAATATGCACATTTTATCAGAAAAGGATTACTAACTCATGCAACATATTTCAAGCAAGATAAGTGCTAGATGCTTAGCCCTAAGGCATTCAATGTAAGCAGGTCTAGCAGCCTGCTGCAGGTTTCAGTCAGAGCATCCCTTGGAATACTGACCTAGGGGCACAGCATCTGCAAATATACACAGCAGACAGATTGGCTTGTGCAAAAAGGACTTTGGTGGAGCTGAACCAAGACCTTGCTGATCCAGCCTTACACTGATCCTAACCCTCACTTTGCTTTTGCCCAGTGTTACACCTTGCCTGATGCAATTACATATCAGGAAATGAAACCACATCCATGTGCCAGGCAGCTCCAGGCTTCACCTTTCTAACCCCACGTTATTTTGTTGTTCATAACTAGGCTTTGGCTGGACTTGTGAAATAGGTGGCCCAGCCTTGTGCTAGCAGGTATGCACCCTATCCTGGGTAGGAGAGCACTGCTAATCCTGCCCCATCTTACTGAGGCAACTGGGGAGGACAGGACAGAAGCATCCCAAGATCCCACATTCATAGTCTATACCAGCCACAGCAAACCTGCAAGGCATTTTTCTTCCCATCATATTTTAGGGTGACATTTCTAGGTAGAAACACCTTAAATCATCTACCCCAGTAGTATCTGCCTCTCTGTCCAGCCCATGCTGGCTACCCTCAAGAGCACAGCTGACCAGATTTCACTCATCCAAGCCCCCCGTGGTGGTTAAATGAGAAGAGTGACTTTGACTCCACATGCTGCCTAGCTCTTGTCACCTAACTGTGGCCCAACCTCTCTTTTCTCTAAAAGAACTAAAAATGCTCTGTGTTGAGACACAAAGACGTCCCACTACCTGGGTGGTATCACGCTCCTGCTCTAGGTCACTGTAGTGCCAGACTCATCAGTATGTAAGATTTAGGAGAATAGAGTGTCTTGCTCTTGGAAAAATTCTCTAGCTCCTTTATTCTGAATTAAATGCAGCACATCATCTATGTCATGTGTGCACCATCCAGTGACCCAAAGTCAAACTGGAAGAGGTCTGAGTGAAAACCTCAGCTGCCCATGGAAACAGCTGCACCCCACTTACCCAAAGATCTGTTCAAAGCTGGACTCAGCACTGAGGCAGACACACACACTTGTCCTCTGAGGAAGCTTTCACCTCTCATGATGCAGGACATGGATTGACAGGCATGTCCCCTTTTAATGGCTGGAACATCACAGCAGCGATTGCTCTCTCAGAACGTCAAATACGTTGCAATGCTAGTCTGATTTCTTCCATGAAACCATTCCCTTAGTGGCAGTACAAGGTGCGGCAGGTTGGCACCCTGTCGGACCACTTTGTAGGTGGTGGCAAAAGGCTGTGCTGCTGTTTACTGCAGTACACCAAGGTGTGCCAGTCTGTCTGCTGCAGGGATGAGACACAGCTCTTGGTAGAGGACATCATTACCTCCCACTGTCTGAGCAGAGCACGGAATACAGGCTATTCAAAGACTTGAGTCACAAAATCACAAAGTGCTGTGAGCCGATGAGTCACGCAGACATATGTTAGCTGCTACTTTAAAGGACTCCAGAACAAAAGAAAAAAAAAGAAAAGGTACAGGAAAAAAATGGATTCTCAATCTGTCAGTCCACAATCTCGACAGAAGTTGTTGAGACACTGACTTGCAGCAGCCAAGACTGACGTGATGTGTTTTGGGAAGTTGTTAAGCCCAGTAATTGTGCTGGAGCTTTGCATTTTCACTGAGGCCCCACCCCATAACTGTTCATGGGAATTGTTGGGATCATATCCCAAGCAGGCTGTCATTCTATCTACTGCCACTGAGGACTGGAGACAATGCCCTTGTCTGCCTCTCTCTGATGGGAGACAACTATTTCCCATGCAATTTGGAAAACATCTTGGTGAAAGCAGCATTAAATATTCAGGATCCAGCTCCTCTCAACTGCTCCATCTTATGCCTTTTACTCACATTTAATTGACATGAACCAAACTCCACTTGCAAGCTGAATGGGTAATTTTATTCCTTCAGCATTTATTTGAAGGTCAGCTGCTCCAAGTGCCCTTAGTCAATTCAGATTTACCACCTCTCTAGAATTATTTTCAAAGTACAAAAGAAGAAGAGGGGTGCTAAATTTGGGGTCTACAGAACTTGATACCTTTTTGAGCCAGAAGGAGCATAAGAGGATGCTGAAGACAAGAGTCCTCCCAGCAGCTGTTTGAGCAATGATCAGTGACACTGGGTTCCTCTCGAATACTTAGACTACACATTCTGGATCTGCTAACCTTGGCTTAAGTCTGGGATTATTTTTAGAAGCTTGAATAAAGAGCAGTCATCCAGTGGAGTGCTTCACGCTTCCCATTTTAGACATTGCATCCTTAGCCTGAACGTAATCACCAGCTGAGCTGTTCAAGGTCAACTCATATTTCAGTCATTGCACTCTCCCATTCCACCTTTTTCTGATGTCTCACCAGACACGTTCCAAGGGTCGGTGTCTTTTAAGTTGACTGCAAAAGGTCAATTTCCTACTCACCCGTCTTTGGAGAGGTGATGCCGGAAGAAGTCATTGGCTGCCAGTTTGATAGCCTTTTCTGGTGTCACTAGAGTCAGGTTCACTGCAGCCCCTGGGCAAGGAAAAGAGAAAAAGGACACTGGATAATGAGAATAAAGGAACTGTTAACTGGATCTTTCAGGAATACGTTGTAACTTCTCCACAAAACCAAGGACAGATGAAGGAGAGCTCACAGTGTATCAAAGGGATTTAGAAATACAAAACACCACTGAAAATTACCAGTGTTTCTGCCTCCCAACACCTTGGGTTTGTGAAAACATCCCCAGATGTGTTTCTACTCCATTTGCCATATGTATTTTGTAATTTCTTCAGCTTTGCTACTACCTCCCACCATGTATACATGCATCCTTGTCTCTCATCCAAGCATGCATTCCTATGAATTCAGAAGGATGCACATCAAACTTTCAGAAAAAGAGTACAAATGGTGTAACAACCAGTCCCAACTCCTTTGTGATACTGAGATATCCATGCCCTGCCTTCTCACTGGCATCCCTTCTCTGTTTCCTCCTCAAAAAACACCACAGCAGCTTGATTACCAAGCAGCTCAGAAAAGGCAGAGCCTCTGAAAGACGTGGAGGCTGGCTGAACTCACCTGGCTCATCTGCACAGAGCCAGCTCTAGACCAGTCCTTAGAGCAAAGTGGCTTCCCCTGTGTATCACCACTGGGTGTCACCCCCAGAACGGCCACCGCTGAAGTGGCTTTTTGCCCACCACAAGCTGCAGCACACAGAAATTCCCTCTCAGCTCCATGGCAAGGCTTGCTGGGGGACGTGGGCTGTAAACAAGCCTTGTCTCCCTGCATCCCCCACCCGCTGGAGTGCCCTTTTGTCGGGAGCAACAAACAGCAAATCCCTGTATTGTGCCTGTCACAATGAAAGGTCTGCATGGCCTGGATGGCTGCTGTGGGTCCTGAACACTGGTATTAGTGCAACAGCAGTGCAGCACAGTGGCTGGAAAAGGCTTTCCAGCTGCCCTGGGGGAAATGGGGTGAGGGAAGGGCCAGTCCCTTCCCAGCAGAGTGGGGTTTGCACCATTAGATTAACACTCCAGCACATTCTCCTCCATTTAAATCCTACGGTTCAGAAAGTCCTCCAGTGGATAGCCTCAAGCTCTCCCTACCTGCACTGAAATGTACTGAGCTCCAAGCCCTCCAAAGGAGCTACACTTGAGACTTGTAAATGGACTTCAACATCTTTGTAAGAACAAACAGAAATACAGGCATTTATGCTTGTCTCTGAGATTTAAACAATTTATCCCAAAGATTCACATTCCAAAGAGAAACAGCCAGAGAAGCCTGTACCCCCAGGAGGCTCCAAAGACCTGGTGGGGTTCATTTTCAGAACCTCTGAACCAAGTTGACAGGCGCTATAAGGGCAAATACACCTAGAGAAAGTCAGCTCAATCCTTTATTCCTGGGGATGGACTCTCCTCTCTTCAAAAATTGAAAGACAAAGGTTTAGGGGGACTTTCCTCAGACTAGGAAGCAAAGTCACAGTGGGACTTTTGGGACCACTACAACAGGAATCCTTGGCCTTACATCCTCTGCTCAGAAGACACACCTCCACCATTCAGAAAACTGCAGCAAGAAAAGACAGCCTTTGCTGCTCAGGTCTGGGCAGTCCAACACATCTTCCCCCATTTCATCTCCCATGTTTAGATTTTGCAGAAAATACAGAGTAATGCTGCCTCATAGCAAGCCAAAGCAATGCATTCATTCCACACTGACATCCAACAAATGGCATCATCTTTTACAGTAGACAAATCAACTAGCAGGACAGGTCCCTCACAATTCTGGTTCTTTGCAAAATTTAAGGGCACCAGTGATTGCACTGCTTCAGTTTGATATTCTTCCTACACATCATGTCCCCTCTGCCATGCCTCTTGCACATGAAGAGAAGGCTCACAGAAATGATCTTCACACTCCACATCCACCTTCTAATGCCAATCATATCAGCATCTACACAGCAAATCCACACAGCCTAATTTTAAGTGGAAGTGGCTACCCGTAAAGTGTTTCCTCAAACACCAAGTTGAAGACAACTTCAATGGCACTCCCAATGGCTATGAAGTATAACACCTGTACACTGACATGCAGCATGAATAACCCTTTCCTTGGAAAAGAAAGAAGAAAAAAAGCATAAACTCACAACAGCAGTGAAAAGGGTTCACTGAAAGAAAGCAAACCAACTTCAAACTATAAAGCAAGAAAGGTACACAAGTACACTTCCACATGCTGACCTTCAGGAACCAAGAAGCTTTCATGGAAGTTTCTCTTCAATTGCAAATAAAGCTGAGGGTAAAAACATGCAATATACAGGAAAAAAAGTTAATGAACCTGGGTTTTCTCCTACATCTTTGATATTTTCAGAAAAGCTGCTTAGCAGAGACTGGATAATCCCTGTCCTGAATAATCCATAACAGCTTCAATTTACTGGAGGAGGAGAAATTAGATACTCCAGCTGCTGGCTGTATGCTTTCCACAGCAGCTTCTTCTTTTTGTAAAGTCTCCTCAATTCTACCCACACCACTGAGTACTTCCCTAACTAAAGCCAATCTTGGCCTACAGGCAATGCTACATATACCACAAGCAAAGACAGACAAACAGAATGGAAAAATAAAAAGCACTCATTAAAAAACAAAGCATTTCAAAAAGAAGTAAGGAAACACTACAAAGAAGAAAATCAACCAGGGGCAAAACCAGTTGTTTGCCAACTAAACTTACAGGACCCTCTTCTCACCAAGCCCTGTTTTTTTATTAAAACCCATTTCTCACAGAAGCCCTTATACATCACCAGCATCCTACATAACAGGGGGATTGAGTCACCCCCAGCGTTGCACTGGCAGACATTATTAGCAGAGGCCAGGGAGGGCTGCCACACTAGTGCAGCTGAAGTGCAGCTACCCTCCAAATGTCACCAACAGCAAAGGGCACTTCCTCAGCCTCATCTGGGCCTTTGGCTCCTGCCAGCTTGGCTAAACACTTGTCTGTAAACAGCACTGGGATTGCTCAGAACATGTACTGGGATCTTTAGGTGGCTTCTGGCTGGACTGCAGATGGACTGAGAGAGTATCTCTCCAACGTCCCCTATTACTGATGCCCATGGAGACCACAGGCACTATGGATTCATTCACTTGGCATCATGTTTTAAGGCTGGACACCATCAATTCCTTGAGCACAAACAGGGCTAGACAGCACCATCCAGCTTTGAGGCACTGCTGCTAGATGTTATGGGAAAAAACACGAGGGAACTCCTCTTCTTCCTGCCCCAAACAAATCCAAGAATAATCCCTGTTAACTTTTGGGGAAGAACTTGAGAGAAACGTTTGGAGTGCCTTATATATCACACAGTTTGCTATGGGCTACTCATATAAAGCAAAGACTGTTTGCCCACACAAACACCTTAAGAGGCAATTTGCAAAAAAAAACTTCCTACAAGCACAAGCCACTCTCCTGTCTGCACTGAGATGAAGGAGCCCTGAAGACACACAGCAGCAATGGCTGTGCCTAAACAGACCCTTTCTGTCCTCTGACAGAGGCCAAAGGATCTGCAGGGACAACTGACGTGCTTGTGACTCCTCTATGGGGAGCAGCAGCTGTTACTTTAGCACATTAACATATAATCCTCCCAATTTCAGCTTAAAGCCTGCAAATAAGATCTTGTGAGTCATTCAGCAAACTCTGCTGGGGAACTAGGACAGCTGGAAGGAGCAGGAACCAGTCCCACCACCTGATTTCCATCTTTCTCTGCAAGGCTCAGACATCTCTTTACCTTCTTTCCAGAAAAGTACTCACACAATCTTCATGGACCTTGGATGTATTTTACCCACCAACCCTCTCCCTGAGAGGGAGGGAAGAGCTACTCATGTTAGCTCACAGAACTGAGGCACAGAGACCAGGATTGCTGCTCTTGGGAGTACTCATATTTGCACCCTGGCCATGCTGAAGTATCTGTCATTTTCTGGAAGGAGCTGGAGCTATTAAAAAAAGGCCTCTCCAACCCAGCTCCCTACCAAATAGCTAGAAGTAATTTCAAGCAACTATCAGCACTCTGAACAGAGTTAGGGACATGGACTAGGCTGACCAGACTTGGGAAAAGCTAGGAAAAGAAAGAGGTATGCAAAACCCTCTGCACTCTTCTGCCTGGGGATGACACGTGGCCTGGAGATCCACATCCTCTTTACCACTCTATGCCTTAAAGGACAAAGCTGTCTCTTCCAAAAGTCCTGATCCTCACAAAAACTCTTGGTCCTACAGTCTCCCCTATAAGCTTCCCCAAACACCTCCTTCCTTCTGCCTCCCACCAAGCAGCCTGCCATTGCACATTTACAGCCAAAGTTAACACAAGCTCAAATTCCTGGCTAGGAACACAGAAGCAGCCAGCTTCTGGAAAAATCAAAGGGGAACACGTCACTGCTAGCATTGAAGATGGAGCTTGCCAGGGTTCCTCGAGGTTATTTGTCTCGTTGCCTGCTCCCAGGAAAGCTGATGCAAAGCAGCCAATCCATCCCTGCCATCCACCACACTCCCCTGAAACGCCCACCAGGAAATTGGGCAAGAGATGCTGCTTGAACATCCAGTGCTGCTCCCAGGCTGGCCGGCCACAATGCCTGTGTTTCCTTAGGAGCAGGGCAGAAGCAGCAAGAGACACTCAGTGCACATGCCAAGAGCAAGGCGCCAGCATCTCTGCATTTCCGCTTGGGCAAACAAAGAGCAAGGACTCAACCATAGCAGTGTAACTTTAATCAGGCTTTATCAGTGACTGGGTGCCACCAAGAATACTATCTGAGCACCCTAGATAAAAACTGCATATGCAAGCAAGTGACTATCAGGACATAAAATGAACCAGAGCTCAGTGTCAATGAAGCCAGTTGGACTGTGCTGTAAGCCAAGGAGGTATTCCACATTTTCCTCTGCTACAAGTACAGTCAGAATGTGGCCTGCTGGTCTCCTCTCCTCAAAATCTTTAAAAACTTGCAGGGATTTTGTGTTTAAACTAGAAAAGGTATAACATCAGCTGAGGAACTCACTGTTGTAGCAGACAGCCTGAGCCAAGGAGTCGAGGGATTTCTAGCAAGTCAGCACACAACAACCAAACAGCTGAAACTCCACCCTGACCCAACCTTGGATTTTCTTATCATCCCAAGGGAGTTTTTTGCAGGCCACGTTATTTTAATTTTTTTTTTTAATTGCAGCTTATCTTAATGCTTGAACAAGGCACTTGGGCATGCTTGAGACAGCAGGCCTGATCATGCTGGTGGAGGGCTTTGACATAAATTCAATCATTAACCACAGAACTTTAAGAGTTGGTTTGCTACTGCCCCTCTGTCAAAAGCTACCATGCCCAAACTGGGAAACATAACATACAGTCCTGAAGGAAAGTCCAGCAGCTTCACTTAAACTGATAGTAAAGAAATTCATTAAGTGGCAAGGTTTAACACCAAAACAGTCATGAGGAGGACTCAAGTCCTCAGTGGTAGATATCTGAATAGACACCTGCATGGAGGAGTTTATTTTTAGAAACAGCTGCACTGCTCAACCTCCTAGGATATTGCCAGGTTATTGCTTTATATGCCAGAGAACAGAGCTTTTCCTCCTACTTATGCACCAGTGCTTCCAACACAAAAGCTGTGCTGTGCCTGAGTCAGCTGTACTTACCTCTGTACATGCCAAAGTAGCCTTCCGACCGAATTGTTTTAATGAGGCAGTCAGACCTGCAAACAGAACAGAGGGAGATGAACCACAGGACCTCAAAGGTGGGTGAGTGCAGAGAAAAACAAAGCGAATTTCTTGGAGTGGTTTCCATTTACATTCTGTCAGCAAAACCCTCAGCTGAGATGGGAACTGCTCAGCCTCTGAATGTGCCATTGTTGAGGCCTGAGTCCAATTTCAACCCCTAATTCACAGGGGCTTTGAAACCCCTGGCTCACCCTTCACACACTGTCTGCTTTCTAGAAACACAAAAGGGAAAAGTGTCACTGCAAGGGCTGTTTTTGCAGGGTCCCCTGTGGCAAATGTACACGAGATGCTCTAACAAGCAGATCCCCGTGTACACATTTTTAAATCCAGCTCTGGAAGGGAAATAAGGGGGGGCCAAAACCCCCCCACGCTGACTTGTTTGACTTACTCTGTGAAATTTGACACAAGGCACACAAACACGAGATGACCTGAACACTCAGTCATCTGTGGCCTCCCACGCAGATCAAAGCACACACTTTTAACACATCAAGTCCCACAGCAGGCAGCAAGCACTCAGGCTCTTGCCCTGAGGAGAGCGTGGCAGGGTACTGTGCTCCAAGGGGAAAACTGTCACCTTCCTCACTGCAAGCACATTTACTACAAATGGGAACCCTGCAGAGCACTGGAATGGCTCAAAGGCTTTTGAAGGCACAGACACACACACCCCTAGCAAATCCAAAGTCACGGTTCAGGAAGGCTGCACAGATTCCCCTCTCTGGACCACAGGTGCATGAAGCTGGGATGCTGCCTTTAGGGTGTTTGGGAAGAAAACAGGTACTTGCTGTAGCCATAGAGGAAGGGAGAGGTGCACATGCATTTATGTGTACATAATTTAAGGAATAAAAGGCTCTTTTAAGCAATAACAAGAGAAGTGTGGCTGATGAAAACACGAATACATTTTTAAGAGATCTGGCAACACAAGGAGTAAACTTCTCAGCTCTGCAGTAGTGGTGAGGTGGAGGAGAAGGAAATACAGAACTTCCTTGAGGGGTTTATGGCCCTGCCTGGGTCAAGGCTGTTTTAAAGTTGCTTGTGAAGAACCCATCCTGTATTGCTGCCAGTCATGGCAATGAGTATCCCCTCTGCTGGGACTCCCTGAATCCTCTGGCATCTCATTTTTCACACATTCCACCCCAGCCCCTGTAAGTCACATGTACTCATCTCCTTCTTCTGAGCAGCCACTCCAACACATCTGCAATCCCCAGAAATCTCAGTGCAACTTTCTCCTATCCCTCCCATCAAGTTCTCACACTGCAGTGCTGAAGGGAACACATTTTCCCTAAGCCAGTGATTCTGCTTTGAACAAGCCATAGCAGGGAGAGGAGTGAGAAGAGCTGCTCCCATCATTTTCATGCAGCCCTGCTGCATCAGGATAGAGCTTGCACGTCACTTAAAGCCCCTCAAGCTGCAGCAGAGTAAATGCAGCCAAGGCCACATTTTCTCTCCCTGGAAAAAGGGAGCCAACAGCCAATTAAAATGATGCATAACATACCTGGGGCAGCACAGCCCCAAAGCCAAGCTCTCTCCACCCCTCAGAAGTCCTCCAGTGTCTGTCTTTTTCAAGTGAAAGGTTCCCCTGATGTCATAGATCTCTTCAGCCAAGCAGAAGTGAGGCATACTATCTTAGCCAACATTTTAAAGGAACGTGCTGCATTCCTGGGTGTTCAGCAGACACCATGTCATTGGTATAATCAGGAAATCTAGTATTGATGGGCACACATCAGCATTTCCAGAAAAATAAGCCCCTGTAACAGGGGAAACTTTCTTAGTAAAGCTCAGCCCTTCCCGTTCTTAGAAGCAGCCAGTTCAAATATACAGGGTAAATCCTATGTAGTCCTTAACATCTCCTCATGTCACAGCAATTCCTGGCTATGGAACTGACTTGCACTTGACTGCTGGAGGATAAAAGCCTCTCTCCTACCGAGCTCCCTTCCAGGCATGAGACATTCTGGCAGGCAGTCCCAAGGGGTGCCACAAGTTCTTCACTCTGCCCAAACCCTTGCTGCTGTCACATGTCAGGTCAGGAGGAAGAGTGGTCCTCAGGGAGGTGAAGCAATCTACAGCAGGAGCAGGACAAAACAAAAGGGGATGCAAAGCAAGATGGGTGGCCACAGGCCACATCCTGCCAACAGTGCAGGGAGCAGAGCACAGGAACTGTCAAGGGAAGCACCAGAGCCTACAGCCTAAGCTCACATCATCAGCTAGAGCAAGGAGGCACAGAGACTAAAGCCATCAGCACAGAGAGCATTTCCTTCCTACTCCCCCTCTGCTTCAAATTCTTCTGGGCAGGTAAGAGGAAAAGATGGTGTGGAGGAGCAGGGATCAGGTTACACTAGTTCTAAACAAAGTGGTAGGAGGACAGGACATACCTCACCAGTCCCAGTCCTTTCTTCCCCTCAATACCACCCATTCTTTTGGAAAACGAAGGCCTGTCTCTGGTTCCCAGGATAAAGCATTTTGTGCTGAGTGTGGTACACATTGCCACAGCAGATATGCAGCCCTAAGCACTCAACACACACTCCAAGTGAATTTGGTGGGCTGGATACACTCATGCCTTCTTTTCCTACAGTTCAATACCAGGGGTTTTTGGACACAGGACGGCCAGTCTAACTATAGCATATGTCAGCCTGTGATCCTTTAAAAGGCCCACATGCCACGATCTGGACTGGGAATGAGTGACTGCTTCCTCTTTTTAAAACTAACACAGCAAAGGAAGGATCTCCAATATCAGAGCAATGGAAACAGAATAGAGGCAGAAATTCCCTCAGGCACCTGACTAGCTCAGCAGACTCCCTGTGTTGGGGATCAGCTGATCAGGATTCCTTGTGTTTCGGTTCTGAGCCCTGGCAGCAGTGAACAGGCTGCTCCCAAGCAAGGGATGCAAACAGATGTGCCCTCTGCAGAGGACTCCTCTGCTCGGCTCAGCAGCCTCAAGTGCTGCTCTATTTGCTTTATCTGCTCTAGCACAGCTTGGCTCCAGACTGTCCCCTGGCTTTCCTGAGGAAAGCCCAGTTCCTAAAGATGCTGAGCTCACCTGGAAAAGGTACCAAAGTGGAAGGACTCCCCGTGGAGAGCCCCGAGGGATGGTGCCCGTGTGGGTAGTACTCACAGGCTGCTGTACATCCGTTGACCATTCTGCTGGTTCTGCAGGCGAGTTTTTGCCAGGTCAATGGGAAATACACAGGTGACCCCAATCAGCCCAGCTATCCCTCCATTGATCAGCTTGGCAGGTAAACTGTAAGGGGATGAGATAGAGACAAACAGATATCTTAGAACTGGGTAATAGCAGGGAAGGGAAAGATGAAAGAGCTGAGCTCTTTTGCATGACCAGAGTTAATGCATCACTGTGAGACAAGACTGATCCCCCCAGCACAAAGGAAGCTCTTCCACAAAGCAAAGCTTGGTTCCTGCTGTGCAAATGAGGAGGCAGAGAAAGCAGCACATACCATCAGGACAAACCACTGATGAGTGGAGTGGAGCCAAACACCTAACCCACACATTACCAGGAGCAGAAAAAAATCCTGTTGCCCAGGATTTGGGGATTTCTGTTATCCCTAGAGGAGAAAACACTGAGTGCTGGACCATCTACCATGTGGACGGCCTTCAGTTAGGGCCTGATGGTATCTGAGCCAGCAGGTTTACTGACAAACGCTTTCCTGCACCACAATTGGACCCGCAGCTAATGAGAGGTTCATGACACATCAGCTGCTACCATCATGTGGGAATGGGCCCAGCAGAATCACCCAGCTGGCAGCCGTGGAGCAGATGGCCACAGCCACGGGAAACTGCTTCCAGACCCACGGCCCAGGGCCAGGGGAACACACAGAGAGCAGCAGCCTGGCGAAGGCAGCGGGCTGGCTGCCCGCACGGCTGCAGGTGCACAGACGTGAGCTCAGACCTCTGGGGGAAATCAAAACTTGGCTTGCTGCACGTGCTTCTGAAGCACGGGGCTTTTTACACTCCCCTTGGTGCCCCCACAGAGAATTCTTGCAAGTGGCACTGAGTGAAAGCCACATCAGCTAAACACGGGTTCCCAGCAAATTCAATTAAGAAAAATGTCCTGCACTTACATGCTCAATAAACCACTGCACACAGAGACAAAGAAAGCCTGTTTGAGTCAGTTCCCTCCAATAAAGCACAGGATATGGCTCCCTGAACACAGGATGTGTCAGATATTAAACTGATGGCAGACAGTGAGCCTGCAAGGCCTATCCTCCCACCGAGGGAACCAGCACACTGCCTTCCATGACTGTGACTTGCTGCTCTGGATGGGGGGGACAGACTGCATTACCCTCTAGAAACAGCACTGCTGAAGCTGGCTGAGGCATGGTGGGGTGAAGCCCTGCAGACATCTTCCCCCCAACAGCACTCCAGAGCACTCTGCATCAAGGGGCAAGTGCAGAGAGGATCAATAAGCAGCCATGCTTGAGGAAAAGGCAGGATATGGAGACTCAAGCTTTCAACTTGAAGGGTCCCTGAGGGAAGCAGACAAATGAGGGATGGAAAAAATAGAAAAGACTTTGTCCACAAGTGCTAAGCATGGTCTTGACACGTCAGGACTGACATACTGATACACCTTGACACCTCTGCTGTCCTGCACACAAAGCTCCTTCCTCCTCAACACCTGCCAGTACAGCATACACAGCCCCAGGGCTGGCACAGTTGGAGGAAGAGGTGCC
Organism: Sturnus vulgaris; assembly: GCF_052056855.1. Classification (NCBI taxonomy): domain Eukaryota; kingdom Metazoa; phylum Chordata; class Aves; order Passeriformes; family Sturnidae; genus Sturnus; species Sturnus vulgaris. The sequence continues at coordinate 3,629,296 of NC_142248.1, read as the reverse complement.
AAGGACAGGCAGACAGATCTGAGCTCAGCCTACGGCTCCAAACTAGACAGTGCTGACTGAGATTAAATCAGCACAGTACTACGGGAAGACAGGCCCAAATCAGGGCACAAGCTCAGTGCAGAGCCAGCTTTTAGACCTCACCACCTCGACTGTTGCCTCAGGGATCTTTGTGCCACAGCCTAAGAATGGAATAATTTGCTTGCAAACTTCTACACTCGACTTGTTCTCAGGACATGGGAAAAATTTCAAACAGTAAGCTTCACTTCATTGTGCTCTCCTTATTTAACCCACAGTCACACTGAAGGAGGAGGTTAGAGACCAGATAAAAGTGTGCCAAGATGGAGACACCATGGAGAAGCAAGGTGTTTGAAAACAGGATCACCTCAGCCTCCCCAGATTCAGGCCTAAAGTCACTGTTGGCAGGTCACAGACCGTGAGGCACAACCATTGCCCCCTTCCAGCCTCAGCACTGTCATCACTTCTCTAAGTGTCCCTGAAACACCTGGGACAGGCAAACCACTTTTCTTTCTCAACCTGTTCCAACAGTGAAATCATCACAGGGTTTATATCAGGTGGGACTGAAACATAGACACAAAGGTCTTGCCTGTTGCTACTCTAAGTGCAAGAGATTCCCCAATTTCAGCCCAGACCCCAGCAGTAAAGGGGAATGGTCTGACATGCCTGGGCAAACCAAAAATTTGAGGCTGCAGACAAAAAAAAATTGAGGCTGCCTGTAGGGGAGAAACCCTTGCTCAATATTCCCATCACATCTGAATCTAACCATCCAGATTTCCCCAAGAACACTGCAGGGGGAAAGCAGTATGGATGGACTACGGGGCAGTATCCAGCCAGACACTGAGATTAAATTCTACATGCACTGCTGCAGAAATGCAGTGCCCTTGATCTCACCTTGCAGCAAACCTCTGCTGTTGATTTTAGTCTTTTGCTATCAATCATGTTTCTACTAAGGGGTGACAGAAACAAATCTCCTTGGCTTGGCTGCCTGTGACCACTGCAGACATGTGGTGCCATCGACTGGAGAGATGACTAGAGCAGGAGAGGTGAGAGATTTGAGGCACAGAGAAGAACATGAGATAAAGACAACTGTACCTGAATCAAAAGCTTTTTCCCCTGCGACTGAGTCATCTCACTTCACATGTCAGTGCTTTCTCCTCTCTCAAGGGATAAGAATCCACTGTACCTGGTCCCTCTGTCCTATTTAGCTTCTGCACAGCTACTGCCTCTCACTACCTACGTGTGCAGGGCTTAGTGAAATGGGGACAATGCAGGCTAGCATGCAAATGAAGCCATTTGCTCAGATTAATACAGGAAGGAATACAAATGCATCCCAGTTCTCCTCTTCTAGTGCTCCTCCTCAGCCCTTTTAACTTGTTGCCAGCAAGCTCCTGCTCACACCTCCAAGGGCACACTGGAGGAGCCAGGGCACATCTTGTAGGACACATCTCCTCTTGTAGGACACGTCTCCTCTTTCTTCAAAATACCAGGCTTCAGTCACAGACGTCTGATCACTTTGCTTTGCTGAGGTTATCAGGAACATAGACCTGCCAGGCTCCATGGAGGTGAATCTCAGCATGCCCTTCATGGGTGTGTTGGAAGAGTTCCAAGTGCTTTCCAAATTGGGTAGCGGATGATGGCCAAATCTAGGCACACAAACACTCCACAATGCTGGATTTTTATCAGCACGGCTCAGGACTGTTTACATTTGCAGAAGACAGGCGTACAGGAAGATATCCTAATCCTGGTAAACGCTAAGAAGGGGCAGCTCTCTTGCCTGCAGCATTCAGACACTGCCAAGTCCTGTCCTTCTGTCACCACCTTTCCTTCACCCACTCACCCCACCTGTCCTGAGCTGGTAACCTGGAAAAGTAGATGTTAAAAGAAAAGCAACATGAAAAACCCCACAGGAATCCCACAGCACGCAGGAGTCACTTAGCTGTGGCAACATCAAAAGCAGCAAAAAGTCAAACCCATGTGAAGGACTGTGCAGGTCCACCTGACACAGCTCCTAGGAAGCAACAGGTAGAACTGTGTCCTTCCAGGAAATGAATCCCAGTTCGCTTCCAGAGAAGACTCAAATCCAGCCTTTACCAGAACCAATACTCTTAAGTTTCTACTGTGCACATTAAGTGTCATTAATCATTGTTGGTACTTCATGCTCCTGCTATCACTCAAGCCTTGACTGTAGAGTAAGGGAACAAGGCTGTGTGGACTTTGTCATTACAAGTACTGCATCCTGGGCAAGGACCTGGCTTTGCTCCCTTGATGCCAGCAGCTGAAGTCAGCAGGTCAGGATGACCTTTGAAAGAAGAAACAAAAAGGAATGGACTCATGCAGGATAGAAAGCAGGGAGTAGAAAGAAAAAGGCAATGAGAAAAAAGAACTGAAGAAAGCAGAGATGTGACAACATGGCAGAGACAGAAAATAAGAGAAGGTTCAAAAAAAGCAGGTAAGAAAGGAGAAGAGAAATAATCAAAACTGTTTAAGGCCAGAAGAGACGATCAAGTGATTTCCTCCAACCTCCTGGATAGCAAATGTAAATTAATTTGAAAGATTTAAAAAGAAAAACCTAAAGCACAATTAAAAAAAAACATAAAGGTTACCTGATCTGTTTATCAGCCATTTAATTCAAAATTGATCTTGTTAAGAAATGAATCTGTTCCTTCAAATCGTTCTTTTCCAGTCACTTGTTTCTCACTTCAGTTTCTTCCTGGGAAATGACAGAAAGACACCAAAAACACAAAGTTGAGACACTTATACTCTTCTTAAAGCTCAGAAGCTACTTGGCAGGCAGGCTGTAGGGTTAGGTCAGCTGAGGGACAAGTGACTTAAGGGAGCACCTGATCTCCTCAAAGGAGGGCCTGAGCTCCAGAGGGAGCGTTATAAATGTATGTGTGTAAATATAAATATACAAGGACATATGGAGGGAAGAGTTGCCAGGGTCATCAGGTTCTAGCAGTGTGCGAGGAAGGGCAGCAGCCAGGCAGGGCACAAGCTCTGCCCAGCCACCAGGACAGCCGTGTCTGTCACTGCTCTCAAACTTCAGAGAGCATTTCACACCATACCATGTGCATCCCCAACCCGCTGCAGGTCCACCCAGCCAGCCCAAGATAGTCAAGTGTCATCACAAGACTCTTTCAGCACTTCCCTTCAACACATACATGCTGTGTCCAAAGGACAGCCTTCAAAAAACTGCTCTTCCAGAGGTTATTATCCTTCCCCTATTTCCAAGCTAAAACAGACACATTCAGTCTTTTCAGGAATGCCTCTCCCTCCCCAAGCTACTGATGCCACTTTGCCCTTTGGACTGCTGCTTTCAGCTCAGTGCCAGACTGCAGGAACCAGTTCTCTCTAAGACTCTTCATTGTTACTGTTTAATGAGAGCTGCTAGAAATCACCACACTGAGAAATCTGGACACCAGAGAAAATTTCAGAAGTGGCCAGAATTTTCAGCTTTCTGGAGATGTCTTCATGTCCTCACCTCCAGCCTGGGAATCAGATGCCCTATGATTTCTGCAGGTGTCTCAGCAGTATTCAGCCAACTTCCTTCCTCTTCCCTTTCACCTGCTCGATGAAACCTGGATGCTGAGCCAGAGCAAAGGAGGTACCTTTGCCCTTAGCCTCTGGAACGAAATTTGCTCCTTTACTGCAGATTTCCTAAGCCACACAGAATCTCACATCCAATAGAGTGGCTTACAGGCTACACTTCTGCTCTGGAGATACCTCTGGCTCCCAGTGCATTCCCGAGAATAAAAGGTCCCTGAAAGTGTGAAGAGCTAGTGATGGTGCAAACAGGCATGGGAAGGAGTTCAGGTCTCCCTCTCCTTACATCATGTGTAAAGGATAGGACAGCACGAAATCGTTTGTACAGTCCCACTCTTGGACAACATGAGACTGAAACTGCCTTTTCTGCAGCCCCACATTCAACTAGAGCTGTGAGAGACCAGCACATGGAGCTCCCTAAGGAAAGGCACTCCTCCTCAAAACCCTGCACACAAACCTCACCCACTGCACTATGCTGTTTTACCTTCTGTGAGCCCTCTTCAGACAGCTTACCTGATCTCAACTGATCTGTGGCTGCAGACCTTAAAAAGCTCCAGATCAGCTACATCTGCACTTTTCAAGTGAAAATCACTTACACCCTTCTTACATGTGCTTTCATATGCCTGTCCACAAGAGCAGCTTGGTTTAGGTTAATCTAATTTTCTATCAAATTAGCCAGAGTAAGACAAAAATATAAGAATATAGTATGACTAGTAGCTGAAAGTCTGTAACCCTGTCATAAACAAGCTGTGAATAATGAAAACTCACTTGATAATATCTAGACTCTCAATAAACTTGTGTTTATTGAGACAGGCCTGACAAAATACATGTACCAAGTGGTCCAGGTAGCCTGCTCCAAAGGCTAGCAAAAGGACCCCCTCATTGCCTCTGCTGCACCCTTCCATGCAGAGGGGCATTCAGGAGGACAGGCATCCACCACAAAGGGCAACAGCAAGAAAAGACAGCAAGGCTGCCAATACTCACCACAGCCAGGCAGCCAAAAGAGTGAGAGACCAAGATGGACACACAACTACATCTCAGGGCTGTTTCTTACCTGCTGACACAAGTAGGGCAATGGAGTCCCCCTGCACCAAGAGGGACTTGGGACAGCTGAGTTTAGTTCTCTCTGGCCTTTTTTTCTTTTGACTTTTGGCTTCAGCTCCCTACCTGCCCAGTAACTACAGAGTCCTCGGCAGCTGTCTGATCCAGCTGGAAAACTGCTGCTGCTTCCCACCAGGGAACAGATGCTCCTGCTGCAGCTGCACAGCAAGACAGGGTGAAAACAACCTTCCTGGGTTTAAAACTGGGCAAAGGTACAGGTTTCCTTGGTGCTGGCTGTACCAGCAAATACCAGGACTAGTATCATCACCCCTAACAAAAGCCACTCAACTCGCGGACAAGCGACGGGAAGCGAACAATGTGATCATTTTACAGCAGACACCAGCACTTGATAACTGTTTAAACAGCACCTGGCACAGCAGAGGCCTGAATGTCTGTGGCCAGGGGATTTTAATGAATTAAGGGATTTTAATGCAATGAAGTGGAAAGCTTATTTGAGCCCTGTTTATTTAAACAGAGCTCCAACCAATGTTCATTTGCAAAACAAACCCTAAGTCACCCCAAGCTCTATCTGACCACTTTGCTGTAATCTACAGAACTCCCTAAGCCCCTTAAAAGAGGGTTAATGATGAAGCCTCCAGTGGCCTGGTCAGGGAGTTTCTGAGCTGAGCCAGACCCCAGTTGTTTCCAGGGTAGGAAAATAGCTGCTACCGTTCTGCAGTCTGAGAGGGGAAAAACAGGCTGGGAAGAGAATGCCAGGAATTTTACAGGACATTTAAAAAACAAACCCAGAACAACATTATACGTTTAACCTAGAAAGGAAAGACATTAAATAAAGACCTAAGTACATCTTCCCAGGAACACAGTGCTCTCAGGAGCCAAAAACTGCACATAAAAGCAGGCAAGCATCTGCAGCCAGGCAGGGTGTAGCTCCAAGGGTTCCTGTAGGAAAAGTGTCAGGGAGCAGGGTTTGCATTTTCCTAGAAAATATGCCATCAGGACCTGCATTGGGGCAGCAGACAAGCCAGCAGCACCAAAAGGTTGCTGATGCCTCAGAAAGTCTTTGTATGGTTAAACTTCAGGACAATGGCACTGCTGGAACTGGGAGCCTGCACGGTAAAAGGAGCTGAGGCACTGGGAGGAAACTGGTAGTAGGTGAAACAAGAGTCATCAGAGAGCCACCTGAAAGCCAAAAGAGGCTGAGCAGCCTTCATGGAAGGGGATCCTAAATTGAACATCCCGTAATTAACGGAGTGAGAACAGCATGGGAGAATTTCCTTCCTAGAGTGCTGTTAACACAGCTAGGCATGGATTAATGCCCCATTACTTGCACACCAGGACATCCCTTCTACATTTATTAAAATGATCAGGCAAATTAGTTTCAGAGCCACACGTACACCAAAGCAGTGCGAATGGCCTGAAGCTCATGCTGACACATAAAGAGCCCAGGAGCCTCCTCAAACCTGCCTTTCCCTTTTCTCACCTCCCAAAGGTCAGCTCCAGACAGTGACAGAACAGCCACACCAGAAGCACCACAATGCAATCCTGGACAGGTCTGGATGTACCTGGTCCTCACAGCCTAAGCCACTGGAGAAGTGGTGCTATTTTTCTCCCCTGCCTTGCCACACATCTCCCACACAAATCAGACAGTGAGGCTTTCTCCAAGAAGGCCAACCTTTGTATCTGCTCTCCTCATCCCATGAGGCATGGGGCTGAACTTTCAACCTTCAGTGTTTGCCTTATCACCTGGAGGAAAAGTGCTTACTAGAGCATCACAGTCCAGCGAGAGGCATGGAAAGGAGCACACAGAACTCATCAAGTCTCATTAATGCATCACACCAGCAAGCTTGGATTGGAGATACAGGCACCCACCATCTCCACAAGCCAGAACATCACAGGAGAAGAACAGGTTGAACTTACCCACACCTCTCTGACCTTGCTCATTGCATTTAGTGCCACCACACTGCCCTGCAGCTATGGGTTGCCACCTCTACCCCCAGATGCCACTGCTCTACCCCCAGTCTGAGCCGAGTACAGCAACCTCCTTCTACTGCTCTTCCCCTGCCAGGCTGCCAGAGCCACAACTGGCAGCCTCCAAGCCAGCTGTGGGCACCCAGTCCACCAGCACCCCCAGTCCTGCCAGCAGCACACCCCACCCCTCCCAGAGTGCAGCTCCTCACTTCTGCCCTCTGCCAGGACTCCCATTTCCAAATCCTCTCCCCAGCAGCGCCTGTGCAGCTGAGCACATCCTCTCAGGCTCAGACTGCTGCACATGCTGATTTATCTGAGCACACACAGGCCGTCAGTTTGACAGAAAACCTTTAGCAGATGTCAGCTGGTGCTGTGGCCGAAGAAAGCAAATCTGTCTTTTCCCTACACCCAAACGTGTTCCCATCTCTGATTTCATGCCAGCACAAATATTTGTGCTGGGCAGTCAGACAGGAATGAGATAGACCTGAAGGCCAGCACATGCTGGAGCTGTCACTGAAAGGCAACTTCCAAACTACAACCTTGACTTTAGAATAAACAGCAGGAGGGGAAGTTAGGACTCTCTTCCACATATTTCTATTTGTCTTGAGAGCAGACAAACTCAAAGCCCCAAAAACAAACTCAAAGCAAGAGAAGCTGATATCAAGAAGCAGGGCTCAGAAGGTGAGCAGAGGAAGCAAAGCTGTGCCAGCATCCAGTGTGTCAAAGGACACAGCCACACAACCATTCAGCCAGGGATGACAGGGGGAAGCAATCAGCAACGGGTACCCTGGGATCAGCACACTTTCCTTCACAGCACAAATGCATCTGAAGGTGCAGACACTGCCAAATTCTGTTAATGACTGGAGCAAAGCTGTCATCACAGTAAGGTTTAAGGAGTGCAAAATAAAACTGCAAATATTTCCTGAGAGAAGCTGCTTTCTAAATGCATGACAGACATAAAACGCACAAGGGAGTTGGCACCAGGTAATGTCACCTGGGGAGAAGCTGTCAACTTGCCTGCTCTTGCCTGCTCAGGACGTTTTGGGACAGAGGGGTTGGAGAAGATAGGTGCAGTTTAATCTGCTGCCTGCTTGCCTTTAGGCCCTTGAAAGCAGAGACTGCCATGAATGTCCTTGCAGCACCTGGCAAGGCACTAGTCCTCAAGAAAACAAAGCAGCTCTCAAACACGCTGCTGAATGGTCCCCACCATCATAGAATGTCACCCTCCAGCACAGGGGACAGCACGGCCCCTTCACACCATTCACCAAGAATGAAGAAGACAGAAGCCCCGTGACTGCACACACAAACTCACCTGCTTCGTGGTCAGCAGCCAGCTGCACCTGCACCACACTGGGCTGTGACAGCTCCCAGCCAAAGGCAGTCTTCCCTTCTCAGGAGATAAAAGGCCAAAGTACCAGCGGGGAGGTGCCATGCCAGCCGCCTGCACCATTGGCCACTCACACCCTCTGGGGACAGGCTCAGTGCCAAAGCGCCCACTCAGCTGGCAAGGCACGGGACACAGAGCCTCAGCATGCAGGACACTCCTCCCTGACAGCCCCTGCAGGGACTCTCAGCTCCAGCAGTCCCTTCCCATCCTCCACAACTGACCTCTGTCTCGTGCAGCTCCCCTCGGGCTGGCTGAGATGGTGTCCCCGATCCACCCTCTCCTATCACTGCGAGGCTGGCACCCTTGCAAAACTGCAGGCAAACCTTGCCTCCATATCCAGCTCCACTCTCCCTGCACATGGGGAGCCTGAACTTCATGCTGAGAGACCTCATGATGAGAGAGTGCCTCGAAACATCTCCTGTGTGCCACAGAGGAACAGGTGAGTTCCCTGGCTGAGGGCACGTTGTAGAGGCGTTTGGCTATGCAACCGAAGGTGGTGGCAATATAGATTTACCTGAATGTCCACAGAGGGGAAAAAGAGAAACAAAACTCTCAGTTAGCAATGAGGACTCCTGAGCTCGCATTCCAGCTCCATCACTGACTTGCCCTTCACCTACAGAAGGATTTCGAGCCACAGTTGGCAGCCTGAAGAACACTCTGTGTCTGTCACAACATTCCAGCTTAGGAAAAAAACAAGCCTCAAACAAAAATAGTCCAATGTCTTAGCAGACACACATCCAAACCAGTGCAGTCACCCATAATGTTGCAACAGAAGAGGATTTACAACAGGGAAGTTTCACAGGGGACAATCCTGCAAGACCCTGGGACTACAGCAATATCCTATATTCTGATATTGCATACACACTGCTGTAACTATCCTCTCCACCAGGATTTACTTGAGACCCACACAACAGTAGTTAAGATTTGCCTACTGCCCTCAGCCACCGGGGTCACCTCCTCGCAAAGCAAAGGAGTTAGCAAAGACATCAAGCAGAGCCTTGACTGCTCCTGGCAGCTGCCCCTCTGTCTGCCTGGTCTCAGCCACACCAGGAAAAGCATAGCTGCTGAGTCCAAAGCAAGGATTAAAGTGAGTGGAGCAGCAGGTATCACAAACAAAACAGCAGGGAACCAGGTGGGGAACTTCCTGCTTCCAGGCAGTAAGAGTAGGAAGAACACACCCAGTTTTCCTACTCCCTCCACTTTGGGCTCTCCATCCTGCTGGAAGCATAGGCAGGCGCCCCCACTCCCAGGACAGCATCATGCAACTTTCCCTGCTTTGCTGAGAAATCTTCTGCAGCAAGTAAAGACAAGAAGACAACAAGCACCTGCTGTTAGCTCTGTGAGAGCTAAGGCTTGGAGCAAGGCCTCCAAAAGGCACTGTGAGCAGCAAGAGAAGTGCCTTCCTGATCTGGAGAGCTTCTCCAGGCCAAAAAACCATCAATTTACTTAGATTAGAGCAGAAGCCATTTGCCCTATTGCTTAACAAAAAGAGTCCCATGGAGGCCTCTTCTTGCATCAGCATGATCCCATGAACATTGACATGCCAAGCCATCTGCCAAGAGAGAAAGATGGGAAACAGGCCTGTGCTGGTCTGGAACAAACACCAGATATATCCTTTGACTTTGCATGTCTTGGGTAAATGCCTTGGATCCAGAGACAAAAAGCTAATGCTCACCTTGAAGCTGGGCACTGGTACCAGTACTGCAGCACACCAAAAGGACCCAACACCTACCTGGGATCTCTCATTTTAGGGGCTGCTCTGACCTTCAGTCAAGCAAAGTCCCTGTCCTGGAGGTTTTGCAACTGAGCTGCAAGATGGGATGAGTAAGGACAGCCCTTAGGAGAAGTGACTCACCCAGGGCTCACATGGGAAGTCTTGATATCAAAGACATTGGAGATGTTAGCTGAAGGAACTGGAGGGAAGGTTTCAGCAGGACAAACGAGCTTGCAGTCATCTTATTGAGAACACAGAGAGTCCTGCTCCACTGAAGGACAACACATTAAAGAACTCTTAAGGCAGTATCTTCCCTCAGAGAAGAGAAACAACAGGTATAAAAGTACTCACAGCACCCCTGGGAAGACTGAAGGGAGCAAAGGAAACCCATGGGAGCTGCTAGCACTCTTCCCATCTCAACCTGCCTCCTCTCAAAGTTCTCAAAAAGGCAATTGGGTCACGTCTCAAAAGACCTGGCTCTTCTGCTCTGCACAAATGCCACATCAAGCATTCTGCCCTGCTGCCCTGTCACTCCTCTGAACACTTACAACACAAGTAACAAGCCTCTAAATTTAGGACAACTACTCATGCTCAAAGCAAACTGTCTCGGAGTAGGTGCCAGAGGGCTGAAAACCCTTTCCATGCATCTTATCATAAAATCTTCAGTGATGTGGTCATATGAGGCCAGGGCATAGCAAATGCATATTGCCATAGCAAAAATACAGGCCCAGCACTTGCTTGAAAATAGTGGTGGATTCCAATCTTTGGTCTGCAGAAACCTGCAAGTCCCTCCAACAATTCAAAAGGATCTGTAAGAAGTAGCTACAGAACAGGTAATCCATATGCAAATACAATGAACTATACACACATATATATAAAAACTTCTACATAAAATGGTTATTTAAATTAAGATTATAATGGGCTAGGTTATTCTGCAGCTGAAGAGCCAGCAGTAGAAGCACAAGTTAACAGAGAGACAGTAAAATGGCCTGCACATGACCATGCTGGTGTACAAGAAAGTGCACCCTGGATGTTACTGGACAAACATAAGTGGGTCCTTATTGCCAGTAATGTTCCTTTCCAAGTGCCACCTGAGAAATCATGTAGTCACATGTTGAACTGATGCAATTCTAAGTATTTTTAAAATCACCTTCTTCTGGATCTGTTCTCTGTACCAGGTGTTAATGAAAATGCAGTTTCAGAGACATGCAGCATTAGCTGGAGAGAGAAGACAGCTCTGCTGAGCTTTTGGGAATCTGGCAGATGGGAGAGAGAGAGCAAGGAGAACAATTAAGAACTTACATACAGCACTCTTTTTCAATAATCTGTGGTGGTCAACAAAAAGGCAGAGCCAGCTGACAGTGACAGACAGACCAACCCTTTGAACTGGAAGGACATACCTTGGAGAAACTAAATGGTGCAAATCTTTCTCTTGGGTGCTCTGCTAAGAGGCTGAGTAGAAAAGAGTTCCCCCCTCCCAGTTAAAATAATCACCATCTACAAAGCAGTAATTAAAAACAACCAACCAAGAAGCCCAAGGGAAAGTTAAGTGTTTGGTTCTCACTCAGTAGGAATGAGACAGAGCACTGAGCTGAGGTCCTGGGCCTGAAAGAGACCATTCATTCCCCACCAGCAATAAAACCAGGGCTCTTGGCTCTCAGCTTTCTCTGCTGAAAGAAAGGGGTGCCAGTGACCCTGCTGGGAGGAATAAGCATCTTTTCAGGCCAAATTGCAGCAGTACCTCACCAGAGCAAGGCTCAACCAACCACAGAGCTGTTCGTGTTGGATGCCTGAAAGTGTGTAGTCCTGGGATGGTGCTGGTTCATCGTGGCCAAACCCCACAGAGGGGAAGGTCACTGACAGCTCAGGTCACTGCTGTGCCCACAGTGGAGTCTTGGCAGCCCTGCCCTGGGGCTAGCATGGAGAGTGGCTTGGTGAGCCATTCTGCCATCTGCCACTGACTACTTCCTCCTGGATTGCAGGGGATCTTTTCTGTTCTCTCCATCCCTGCCCACTAGCTCAGGGGGCTGGCTGCCCTAAGGATATTTAGTTTTACTGGTAAACACAGAGATAAAGAAGGCATTAAGCACCTCAGTCTTTTTCTCAGCCTTCATTGCTGCTTCCTCTGCATCCAATAAAGGATGGGGATTCTTTTTGGCTTTCTTTTTTGTTGTTAGCATATTTATGGAAACACCTTTTATTACCTCTCACAGCACTGACCAGATTGAGCTCTAGCTGAGCTTTCGCCTTTCTAATTTTCTCTCTACATGAACTAACACTGTCCTTCTACTCTTCCTAAGTCACCTTCCCCTTTTTTCAAATGTTGCAAACCCTTTTTTTGTCTCCCTTGGTTCCTGCAAAAGTTCCCTGTCTACTAGGCCAGTCTTCTTTCCTGCTGGCTCATCTTTTGACACATAGGGACATCCTGCATCTTTAAAATTTCCTTCTTAATCAGGTCTGCAAGGCAGCAGCCCTGCTAGGCTCTCCGACCAGCTGTGTCAGAAGTTATCTTTCACACAGCCCAGCAATCTCCTAGACTGCCTTCTCTCTGCTGTGTCGAGCTTCCAGCAGACATCCAGCAAGTCTCCCACAAGAACAAGGGCTGGCGATCATGAAGCAATTGCTTATAGACTAATTCATCTGTCTCTTCATCCTGCTTGGGTGGTCTGTAACATACTCCCCCCAAGGTGTCTGCCTTGTTAGCCTTCCCCCCGATTCTCACCTACAGGCACTCAACTTTATCATCACAACCTCTCATCAAGCTCTCAGCAGTCAAAACACTCCCTAAGAGACAGCCACTGCCTCTCCTTCCTTGACTGTCCCTTCTGAAGAGCATATGCACTGCAGCACTCCAGTCATGGCAGTCATCCCACCATGTTTCCATGGTGGTGCCTTTCCTGCTGCCACGTTCCCTCACACCTTCTTGTGCACCTCCTCGCTGGCAGAGCGTGGGAAACTGCAAAGTCCTTGATTTAGAGTGAGCAGTACTTAGCAGCAACTAAGATATCAGCATCTTATCAACATTGTTCTCATACTAAATTCAAATCACAGCATTGTACCAGCTACTAGGAAGAAGATTAACTCTCTCCCCGACAAAGCCACAACACTGGCTAAAACAGCTGTCCTGGAAAAAGCCTCCTGTCTCGGTGTGTACCAAGCATTCCACAGCTGTGAGCCAGCATGAGCTAAGCAGTGTCCCTTCTTGCTCCAGAAAAACGTAAAAAGGAGGAGGGGCGGGAAATCATCATCTCTGGGCAGCATCTGAGGTACCCCATCAGGTATTTATCTTCCCCTAGACTTTCTTTGGTTTTTTCTCTCCCCCTGCAGATCTCCATTGCATCCTCACCCATTGCACCTCCTAACCCCACACACCACTCACAGAGCTTTCATTAAAACACTGAGCTCTCCTGAGAACAGGCTCTAAGAAAGCAAAAATTAAGTATTAACTGCTGCAGCAAGACTTGTGTCCATCCCTGGTCGCTCCATGGAGACCTCAGACTCGTTTTCCTTCTGTGCCTCCCATGAGGTCCAGGTTCTCAGCAGAGATGCAAGCCAGAAGAATTCACCATCTCTGCTTGGGGACTTGGTACCCTGCCAGATGCAGCAAGAGGGCACATTATTACAAGTACATACACTTTTTGGTCACATTTTATCAGGGTTTCATTGTCCCTTTGACTGTAACAACTTCATCTTCTCAATAATGCTCCTGCACAGGGTCATGATGGCCAAGAACAGTCCAGGCCTCGCAAGCCCAAGCTTACTAACAGGTAACAACAGGTAAAACAGGTAAAATAAGAAGAGGGAGTAGGAGCAGGTAGGATACCTGCACCTCACCTTAACAGTTACTTGTAGAAAACCTGACCAAAACACATCAACAAACCTGGCCTGCAAGCACATCAACAGCTTTCCAGTAGCATTCTTCCTGATCCTCCTTCCAGCTTATGCTCACCACAAAGAGCATGACGTGTGATTATTGAAGAAGGGGGAAGAGAAGAAATGCAGAAAGTCTCCTGTACAGGCATAGTGGTCTTGGCTGAAAAAAGCCCCCAAAATGCTTAACTCACTAGTTTTAGAATCAGTGCAGGACTTTACTATCCCATATGCAGAACTACTGGAACAGAGATACAAGTCACCATCCTGGACTCACAGACTGCATCATTCCAGAGTGCTGGAGCACAAACCATAACCTGCACCTTCCGTGAAAAAAGGAAGCAAAAAAACCCCCTCGAAACAACAAAACCAAACCAAACCCCCCAAACACCTGGTGGCAAACATCCTGGCAGCATTCCATGGGACCCAGCTAAATGCTGTGCATGGCAAGACTCAGACAAGTAAAAGAAACCAAGGACCACAGTGCTGCAGCAAATGAAATTACTTGCAACTATTTTTGTCCTTTTACAAGAACCTCGCTCTTTTGCAGTCTCAAACATGAGCAGCACCAGAATACACTAGCCACTTCCTCTGCCTCAAAATCACCAAGGGGAAATAGGATAGACAACGAAGCAAAATTACTATCAATACCTAGCATATAACCTGATTGGAGCAGAGTTCAAGCGTGGGTTGCTAAAGTTTATTTCTGTAAATTTCCGCCTCCTAGTCTGTGTCATATTTCGCTGATTCATTCTACAAATCCTTTTCTACAACACAGTAGAGCATAGGAAATATCCAGGGCTGGTTGTTTAGTAAACCTGCACTGAAAGCTCCCTTCCATCTACTGCGCCTGCTGCTAATTCCCCTCACAGGTCTGCTCATTAATAAAAATACAAAACAATAAAAGAGAACCGCACACATCTCGCCCAAATTTCCTCCATACTGGCTGGTCCTGAGTCAGCACCAGTGATTAACTGTTGCCATGTATTGAAGAGGACACGGTTATTAAATTAATAGGGCTGCTTAACCTGGCTACAAATATACATAAGTTCTTTGTGCCTTAGTGAGCTAATAAGGCATGTGCTAATTACATTAATTCAAACAAGCCCAGCATGCCCTGAGGGCAAAGAGAGAGAGGAGGGTGCAGCAAACCCAGGCTCTTTCATAATAGCTGTGAGAGAGCGGAAAGTACTTGCCTTGACACAGCTTTTGGAGACGCACAGGAGCGCTGTGCCTGGCACCCTACGGCTCACCCAGCCCAGCTGCTGCCTGGTCCATGTGCAAAATCCCTGCTCATCCACCCAGCCCTTGGTGCAATGATGGACACAGGATCCTCTCTCTGAACGGTCAGCTTGTCTTTTCCTATCTCCGTGGCTCAGAGCACGTTGCAAACCTTGGGATGATGCCCTGCTGCTTTGGGACTGTGAGCCTGGGACCCTGCTGGCAGTCCCCTTCCCACAGTACCACATGGCACCAGCAGCCTCAAGCCCTGGAGCAGCACCAAGGGCTGCAAGTCGCCCATCATCCAGCCATGTGATGCTCCTCATAGAGTCCCATCTCCTCCCCATCCCTGAAGGCAGCTCAGCCAGACAGGCAGCATGCAGAGTCTGCAGTGGGACCTTAACCAAGTTAGGCAATCCCAACACACCCCCTAAACCCATCTGGCAATGGAGGCAGGCAGAAGGGACAGCTGCACCTCCCGTGTCAAAATGGCGACAGAGCCTTCAGAACAGGCTGCAGCAGGGAGAAGCAACAGGACAGCAGGAAAAAGAAACACACAATCCCAGCAAGGTTGGGATATGCTCAGAGAGGAGCATCCCATCTCTCCAGCCCAAGGGTGAGCAGATCCCTAACCTCTGCCACCCTTGGAGAGGAAGGCTCAGCATCCGCTGTGTTCACACTGAGGTGTCTGCTAGGAACTGTCACCATTTCCTGGCCTGCAAGGGAAGGAAAGGAAGAGAACAGGAAGTTGGTCATATTTCTTGGCACCTCCAAGGACACATGCTCAGCAAGTACTTTCTGAAGGATGTGCTTTTCCTGTAAGCACTAGGGCACTGTGCTGGAGCAAAGCAAAGGTGTTGGGTTTGGTTTTTTTCCCCTCTCTTCCCACTTCTTCCTGTACTGCATGCATCTGGCAGTACACAGGGCCATCCCTACCAGATGTGAAAAGCCACCACCTTCCTCTGGCTGCAATGCTATGTGAATTTTAAGTGTTATAAAGGCATGATGCATCAAAGGTCTCTCCACATCAAAGAGAGAATCTACAACCAGGCACTAGGTGAAAGCCAGTGCTGTGGAAGGGTAGCACAACATTTTTTTCTGCACAAAGAGGCACTGGTACAGGCTCGATTCAGACTTGACAGTGTGTTGGCAGAGAAGGTGCAAAGATTTTCATGAAGGGAACAGTACCAGGGATTTTTAGCCCCTGGAAAATACCAAAATTTACTTTCCCAGCAGAGACTGTTGGTTACCCAACCAGTTGTCCAACTTCAGACTACTGCTCTTCCTTTTCCCAGCAATTCAAAGAACTCATTTTGGACCAGGCCTATTACCAGGTCATGTGTAGCTGTGAACACACAAATGTTTGTGTTGACATAAGCAGAGAGATGCAAGAGTGGAAGCAGGGCTGTTCCTCTTGGCAGTGGCCTGCAGCAGCCTGCTGAGTGCACTGATAAAGTAAACCAATACACAATAAAATAGAACAAGAATCCCTCCAGGGAAGCCTGGGAGATGAGAGCTTCTGGGCCCTTAACAAAATTATTTTAAAGGCCTAGTGACCCAGAGCCCTGTGGGTCTGTATGCCAACTGATGATGCCACTCCAGAGTCCCAAAGAGGGACTGTTGGGCCTAGCTGGAACTGCAAAGCATCCCACAAACCCCACGTCCTGTCCCTGTAGCAAAGCCACAGTGCACCGAGAGCATCAGCCACCAGCATGGGAACCAATGCTAACATATCACAGGTTAATGAAACAGGACCTCAGGGTGTGAAAGGATGGATCCTTCCTGTGTCACCCTTTGCAGCCAGGAACTAGGCTCCACCTAAGGCGAGGTGACAAGAGCATCAAGCAGGAGGCACCATGTAAGCATGTCCACACTGGTGTACAGGCTGCAAGCTCAGCTACCCAGTAGAGCCACAGCTGTATTTCAGATGCCTTTTGTACAAGAGACCAGACATGGAGGATTGACAGGGTAACAAAAAGACATTTCCCAGCCTTCCAAACACTTTGCAACAGCAGGTAGAGACCTCTCTGAAGAACAAAGCTTATCTCGTTACTTCTCAGTGCCAAAGGCAGAATTTCACTAATGCTCCCTGTGCACTAGAAGAAATACCACTTAAATGTCACGTTAGTCAATATTCCTTGCCTCTCAGCCACAGGACACTGCTGCTGCCAGTCCCTTTGCTGGGGGGGTACGTGAATGCAACTGCTTCACTCCTGCATTGCCAACAGCCCTTCTTGCCTCCCACCTCAGCTGTTTTGCTCATGCCAAAACTGTCCAGACCACAGCAAAATGGTTCCTTGCTAAACGCACATCAGCAGCCCCACATGGGTCATGCTGCTTCTGAAGAGGTTAGCAGCTCCTCCAGGGAAACTCATACACACTCTGTTACAAAGACAGGAATTGTCAAGGGGGCTGCAACCACTGCCCGATGGCTCAGGAGTAGCATAATCCATTCACCAGGTCCCTGCTCACCCAGAGCGCTGTGAATCAGCAGGCTGCAAGGCAGGCAAGGCGTTCTCAGCAGGAAGACAATGTATTTAGGAGGCTAGAGACAAATGAAAACACATCCCGTACTGCTCACCTAAACAGAGTGCAGGGAGATGAGTAACACAAGAACGGAAAAAGTGAAGTAATCAGACTCGGAAAGTCATTCTCTGCACATCAGATGTCTCACCTGGCTACTCCATATGCGCAGTGCAGTGCTACTACCCGACAGATGTATCCACAAGAATTCACCTGATACATCCTCAGGGAAGCAATTCATCTTGCATTACTTAAGAATTAGACCTGTTTTCAAAAATTTTCCAAACGTAAAACACTCCTGAAGAGCACCTCACAACTGTGCTCTAATTACCAGCTCTGTCTCACAAGGAGTGCACGGCAGCAACAGCAGGCAGCAGTAGACACAGGGAATTGTCATACCACTGAGCAGTGGAACAGGCACGTTGCCTTGAAAGACTAGCAACAGTTTGGCAATGCAGGAACTAGACACACTGTTCTGCTCCAGAGGTCCTTGGACGAGGCCTTCTGGGCCCCAATCCATAATCCAACTGGAGTCAGCTGTGACCACTGACATGGGAACCTGCCTGCCCCAGAGCAGAGCCCACTCAAGATGTGATGCAGCAATCCGGGAGAAACAAATTCTCCCTCCCCTGCAAGAGCAGTAATCTCATCGGGGAGAGGAAGAGGGGTGGCTGGCCATAGCAGCCAGCTCTGCCAGAGTTCATCAAGGCTCCCAACCACGACAACCAACTCTTTCCCATGCCCTTTCAAGCTGCCACCAAGTTTGCCAGCTCACATGTATGCACAGGTGTGTCCAAGCAGCACATGCCCTTTACCACAGCGGATTAATTTGCTTCTGGCTCCATACCACCTCAGTTTGCACTGACACAGGTCACTGCACCAGAACTAGGGACGACCCAGTGTCAGATGACCCTACAGGGTCTTCAGGCCCTCCTACAACCTCAGTCGTGTGCCAAGCAAGATCTCAGAAGCTGCCCAGCAGCTCTGCAGCCTCTTTGTCACAAGCTGACTCCGCGTGTCTGCAAACTGCCCGTGGCTCACCTCCACCAGACCAGTCTGACGAGCGGGCACAGCGGAACCTCACCACAGGGAAAATGGGAGCTTGCTCGGCACCAGGGCCCTGGCAGGGGCACGGGGACTGAGTCAGCGGTGTGCAGATGCCTCCTGAGCACAGGAGGCTGTGGGAGCAGCCTGCTCAGCCTCCCTGGAGCGTGCTGGCAGGGAACACGCTGCATGGCGCACGCGGGCATGCGCCCACACACAGCTCAGCAGAGACCTGGCATTTCTTCCCCCCTTTCCAAAGCCAAATTCAGACCATCTGTTGAAGGATTTCTGCAAATCATCTATCTCCCTTTCGGGAAGGGCCGGGGGCTGAGTTTAGTTGTTTATATAGTGTCTGGCATTTCTGCAGTGCTTCTCACTTCAGTACCCAAGCTATTTCCTTTAGGCTCTCCATTAGTTTTGAAGAACCAGTGTGAGGCACCAGTAAATGAATCTACATTGTAAGTTCCTGCAAAAAATAAAAAAGTGCATCAAAAACACAACAGCTGCTCAGGTCATGCACATAATTAGCTGCTAGTAAAACAAGTGGGATAGCTCAGGAGAAAGGGGTCAGGCCAAAACAATGAGTTTTATCTCCTTTAAAAAAAGGACTACACTTCCAAAATAGCCTTCATAAACAACAAGTGTTCCTGTTGCCTTACAGAGAAAACCTCGGCTTGCCCAGGGCATGGAAAAGGAAGCTGGTACCTACCCTTGAGAAAGCCAACACAAACCAAAAAAGGGAGATGAAACACCTAGAAGAAGAGACCGTTTACTAGATCAGATCACACTTTCAGCTGCCACACCCATTGTGTGTAAGTGGCAAACCCCTGGAGTGCTGCTGTTCCCATTGGATTTTAAGGGAGAGGATCAGAAACATCCTTACCCCAGGTCACACTCCAAATCTGTAGCAAAGGAGAAAGCAGGACCCAAATTCACAGGAAACCCTTCACACAGCCTGTCCCTACAACACCATTTCTTCTTTTTTATAAACCCCTACCTATCACAGAGCAAAGAGAACAGCACTGAACAGGACATCAAACATGCTCCCGGTAGGTACATGGCCTTGAAGAAGGTGTTTCCATCCCATCAGACCCATCAGACAACAGGGAACTGCCCTTTTCTCTGTCAAGGAGTGCAGGCAGCACACCCATTAAGGGCAGTAAGGTGTCAGACACCACAGTGACAAGAACAGAGATGCAGCAGCAATGAAGATGGGCTGGCCCAGACGAAGCACACCACACAATGAAGCTACAGCTTCATTCCAGGCACTTATCCACACAAAAGCCAGCACTGTCCGCCTGGGAGCTCTCACACCACACAGCACAGCCCTTTCTCAAAGCAAAAATGCTTCACTGAAAGCTGCAGTTGAATTCAGAAATGAAGGATCATGGCTGCTGGACTTCTTTCTGGCTTGATCCAAACCAATTGCTCACTTGCACAGCATCTCTCTCCTACTAAAATCATTTGCTCAAAGTCCCCTAGTTTTGTGCTCTAATTAAAACAGAAAAGCACATAACTCTCTTCCCAAACACCTCCTCCAAGTTAGTTACTCACTCAGTGCAGAAGCATCACTGTCCTATATAAGAAGGGAAGATCTCCTTCCCTCTCCCCACCCTGCCCACAAAGCTCCTCATAGCTGGGTCAGCTTTTAAACTGAGAGTAGGAGCCCCAAGCATAAAAGTCAAAACTCCAGGTGGGGCAGGCACAGTCTTTGATGTGACTTAGTCATCTCCAGCTCCTCAAATTCATACTATTTGGGGAAACTTAGCTGGGTCAAAACGAACCTCTCTCCTCCTGGCTTCTGGATAAATGCCTCAGACACAGGAAAGAAAAAGAAAAATCCAGACAGCTCTTCTGATATGCCATACACCAGCATCAGTGCCAAAGGAAGGTGCAGGGCACAGGAAGGTTTGACAAGACACAGTCACCCACCCACAACGGGATTACAAAAATGAGAACAAGTACTGGTTATGAAAAAGTTTAACAAAATAAAATAAGACTGCATTCCTGTGAGCAGGTCACCACAGGCTATACTGAATTAAGATCAACAGAGACCCCATAAATTAAATAAACAATAATCCATCATATTCCTTCTGATACAAAACAAGCATTACTGCCCAGGTGCCTCTCCCTTCCCCAAGCATACAATCTCCATGGACACAGTCCACCTAAGGCAGAAAATGTTCAAAGCTTTTATATTTGCAGATGTATAAGAGGAAACTGCCAGACAGAAATCCAAACCACCCAGAGTGACAGGGTCTTTTCATTAGGTTTGTCTGGGATTTTGCCTTGTTTCCTAAAGCATTTGTACCTCCTGTTACTTTATCTTCACAATAACTCAAACTACCAGGCAATCAATACTACAAGGTTAAAGCAACATCCCAGTTTGGCATTGGACAGCTCAATCCACCTCCTCCTTCCTGCTATCTCTGTGCTGGAAGGCAAACAGAAGAGGACAAGGAAAAAATATTTATCTGCTGTTAGGATTAGCTGGAGCAACACAGTGTTAGCTCTAGCAAGCTGCCACTGTTAGCTGGATATGGCCAAGTGACAGTCCCCAAACCAAGCAGGTACAGCCAGAGGACTGAGCCTTGCTGAAGGAGGACAGCTTCATTAAATCATGGTGCCAGAGGAGCTGAAACACAGTGCCCTGTTAGACCTCAGACACCTCTCTGGCAGAGAATAGGCACTTGCAGTCACATCCCTGCTGTCTCCAGACTGTAGACAGACAAGACAACTGTCTCCAGCAAGGCTGGAGTCCATGCAGCCATTTATGAAGAATGCACCATGGAACACAGGCATGGCGTTCAACATGTTCAAGAGTAACAAATAAAAACTGCCTACACTGCTTACAACAGGCAGCATGTCTCGCTCATTTGCCATGATAAGTAATTGACAATTCTACCTCTCTCAACCTGTAGCAGTGCAGAGGTTTGGTCACTTCTAAGAGCCTGAATATGCAAACATGGGCATTAAAGCAGGCTTTTGCATTTCCTGAAAACACAGTTAAAGATTTAGGAGAATGTATCACGGATGTAAAAGGAATAATTACCAGTGCTTATGTACCTGCAGTAGCAGAAGGCAGAATGCTGTGAACAGGCAGATCAGGCAGATTCTTCCCCATCCTGCACTGTTGCTGTAGAAGGAGCAGTACAGACATTTGTCCTACACAGTATTGTGGATTTTAACAGAAGAGCAGAGGCAGCTGGAAGAAAGACATATCCAACTGGAAACCTAACAGGCCATTAACAAACTCGTGACAGGCTAAACAGGCTGTGGGACCAGACTCTTCCTGTTGTTCAAAGGCTCCTACATGATGTTCAAACTCAGCTGGTGTAAATCAAATTTGCTCCACTGTCTGCCAGAGCTGTATCAACTTACTCCAGTAAAGGGTGAGGGTGCTCAGCTGTGGGACAGCACTGACAGGCCACTGGGACAACACTGACGGGCCATCAGCAAGGTAGAAATTTCATTCTAGGGAAAAACAAAGAAACAAAGGAAAAAAAAAGCAAAACAAAACAAAAAACCGCAACAAAACAGGGGAAAAAACCACTGTAAAAAAGGAAGGCCAGGGAAAAGGTAGGCTTAGGTAGAAGTACTTCTCTGTTGTGAAACAGCCTAGAAAACGGGAAAACTGTAGAAACTCCCTTCACAGGGCATTAGCATCCTATCATAACACACATGAACTGCAGCACTCAGGATCATTTGTTCCAGCCACTCTAAACCTGGTTTAGTTACACATCATCTGCCCAGCCCAGGCTTTCCTAACTACGGAACAAAAATATTTTGCATTTTTCTAACCTTTCTCCTTTTCCCTTGGGGCCTAGTTCAAAGCTGTTTTATGTCATTCTGACAGCCTAATATGATTTTAGGCAGATAAACCCAGCCCATTAAGAGATACACCCTGTGCAAGACATCTTGCTGGCACTGGAAAGTTGGCAGTGCAAAAGATTTGCAGTTCCCTGCCTGCAAGTGAGACCAGGGATTAGGTGACAAAAGCAAGCATCATGTGGAACAAGGCAGACCTGCTGCTAGTCAGCACCAGGGGACACGAGACCCTCTGCAGTTATGGTCAACACTGCCGAACTTTTCTTCCCACCAGACAAATCTTTCATCTCTCAGACTTCACAAGGACATCCCACCTTCCAGTAGCTACTGTGAATCTGGCAATTACCCTTCAGCAGCATTTTATTTCCGCAGTGGGGTAAGTCCAGAGGCTTGCTACCATCTGTAAAACAAGTAACTGCCAGCCCAGCAGAAAACCCAAGGC
The DNA here is from genome assembly GCF_052056855.1 of Sturnus vulgaris. NCBI lineage: Eukaryota > Metazoa > Chordata > Aves > Passeriformes > Sturnidae > Sturnus > Sturnus vulgaris. The sequence continues at coordinate 3,606,676 of NC_142248.1, read as the reverse complement.
CTGACCCTTTGGAAGACCAGAGATGGAAATCACACATCCTTACTCCACACCCAGGTACTTCTTGCTGAGGAAGAAAGAACAACTCATCAGTCACCCATCTTACAGCCTCCTGGCTACAGATTTTTCAGATAAAACCCAGAATATGTTAAGGAAACTCCTTTCTGACTACCCAGTAGCTACTCTGTCAGTCACACTCCCCCCATTCCAAGACTTTCACTGCAGGGACCCAAGTCCCTCCACAGCAGATGGCTCCAGTGACCCCAGGGGTGCCCCTCTTGGCTCCCTGCACACCCCACACTCACAGTCAGACAGGGTTTCCTTACTGGCTCAGCCCTGGGTTTCCCATAGCAGTCTCAGATGTCTGGATCCTCTAAGTAATTTAATCGTGGTGCAGTGACACAAAACCAGCTTGACCTGATGCCTCTGGGGAGGGATCCCTAACAAAAGCATTCCTGGGCTTTTATATTCTTACAGTTTGTGCACCCAGACAGTCTGGGGTCTTCTTGCTGCGTCATCAGCTCCTGCTGTATCCCTGTGCCCTTTGTTGTTCAAAGGGTCAGCACCAGGTCACAGCCCCTTTCCTGAGGCTCCTGACATTTCCCCCATCCAGGGCACAACCTGTAGTTCATGCTGCAGATGCACACCCAGCTATCAACACTGGGTGTACTCCTCAGGATGCGCCGCCAAAGATATTTAACTATTTTCACAGCATTGCATGGTCATCACATACCCTGCAACAATGATGCTCCCTAGATTGGGCTTGAACCTTCAAGGGAAAGCTGTTCTCACGGGAATCTGCAGAACTGGGCCCCTGGTCAGGGATGCTGGCTCTACACACAGATTTTATTCTAGCTAAACACAGCATAACATTTACCTCTAAACAAAGCTGCCCTACTCTGGGAAATTTCTCCTTCCTACTATTTCACAATTCTCAGGATGACAACAGTTACGCAAGAACAGCTGTACAGGCACATGAAATGCTTACAGCTTCTAAGCAAGACTTTCCCCAAACTTCTCTTATCAGAGCACAGCTCCAAATCCTATAGCTCCCAGGTTTCAAGGCACACCGACCAGCAGTCACTGTGCCTCCATCCCTTCTCTCCATCACACCTCTGCCCTGCCAGACAAAACATGACGCACAAGCGAGCAGGGGGCTGCTTCCACATGGACATGATGCTGTCACCTTGGCCAGCCAGGTAGGTACTGCCCCCTCATCTTGGCCACTAAATTTAAATCTTGGCAGGAACAGGAGAGCAAATGGCCTTGACAGGCTGTCAGCGATTTCTACCTTTTAGTAACTTAATACAGCACGCTACCCCTTCCTAAAACGGCAGCAGGAAGATGCTCAACGGCTCTGGCATCCTAGTAAGACATTAACAAGATTGCTGGGCGTCAAACAGGACTGCAGACTTTCCTTCAGAGCAGGGCAGGGCTTCAGTTTACAACACAGATTCGATCCCTTTTCCATCTCAGCCATCCATCTGTGCCACAGATCGCCACCACCCTCAGAACATAATGCTGCTTACTACGACAGGCACTCGGTGAACAGATCAGCCCAAGGGCACAGCACCAGGAGAAAAACTGCACCTGTACGAACAACTACAAGTAGTAGCACGCAGTTAAAAATCCTACAGGCAAGACAATCAAAGGGGTAAACCCTCATTAAATCCTAGTGTTTATTTTCTGAGGAAGAGGTTAGAGGAACTCCTCCTATTAAACCTTGCCTACTCCTTTGTTTATAACAGTCTGCAAAGCAAAATAGAAGTAGAGGACAAGAAGACAACCACCACCCAAGTCCCCATACATCCTTATCAGTACCAATAGTTCAGCTGCCTTTTGCTTGGCACTGCCAAGAAGCGAGTTCTTGAGAAGCAAAGCCACAGTTACTTGCAGTGATCAAAATCACTGCAGATACCATCCCAATAGCAGCAGCAGCACCACGAAATCGGATCATAACACAGCAGCGAGACTGTCAGAGATTAACATACTACGGTAAAAACACCCACTATTTAACTGTAAACATCTAATAGCTATAAGACATTAGGCCAAATAAACATAGCTGGGATCCTGCCCTGACACCTGCAAGGTGTATAAACTAAAAGCTGAGAAGCCTTGCAGGAAAGAGGATGGGGCACTAGAAAATCCGATTTCCACAACTTCACCCTCACCCAGCAGCTGCAGAGAGTGCAGCAAGAGAGAGGATGCTTGGGGTCCAATTCCCAGGGTGACCTTGAGGAAATCCCACAGTCTGTCCACATTTCCACTTTCCCCATCCACTGCACGAAGAGCACAATAACCTTGACCTACCTCAAAGAGGCAGGAATCTGGCTTAGGAGAGTCTGGAAGCAGCTCAGAGGGGCTTAGATGCAGGACCTGCACTGCGACCGGGGCGGTCAGGGAATCCTAGGAATCGCCCCAGAAATCAGAAGCCCGGAAAAACTCTGAAATCGCTTCCAATATAAAAAGCTGCGGCTCGGTGGAGCCGCACACGTGTCACCAGCGATTTCCCCGGCGCGGGCAGGGCAGAGGAAGGCGCGCCGCGGCTGCAGCCCCCGCGCCCGGCAAGGGCCAGCCCCGCACCCCGGCAAGCGGGGAGATCGGCCCCGGGCCCCCCGGCAGGCAGAGGGACCAGCCCGGCGAGAAGGGGAGGGGAGGGGCTGGGGAGACATAAAATCCCCAGGTTGAGGAGGGGAAGTGGCGGCGGGCGAGGGGAGCCCGCAGCCCTGCGGGGCGGAGGGTACATGGGGAGCCCGCAGCCCTGCGGGGCGGGGGGTACATGGGGAGCCCGCAGCCCTGCGGGGCGGGGGGACGGCCCTCCAGGGCCCGGGGGCGCGGGGAGGGCGGCCGGCACACCCCTGAGATGAGGGGCCGGGGTGAGCGGCGGCGGGGCCGGTGAAGCAGGAGCCAGGCCGGTGTAAAAGAGCTGCATCCCGGCGGTAGGACGGGTGTCGGGACCCCCGGCGGCGCCTCTGGAGGGCTTGGGAAGGGCCGTGCCCACACTTACCGGGCGGCGGCGGCGGCGGCTCCCGCCGGGGCCGGGGACGGTGCGGCGCGGGGTGCGGAGCTCCTGGCGCGGCGCGGCCCGGCCCGGCTCAGCTCTGCCCCCTCCGGCCGCGTTGGGCGCAGGAACCGCCGCCGCCGCCTGTCCCTCCCCGCCGGGGCGGCCGCCGCGTCCCCATGGCAACGCGGGCCGGGGCGCCCGGGGATCGCCGCCGCCGCCTCCGCCGGCCCGGCGCGGGGAGCCGGGGCTGCCCCGCCGTGCCCCGAGCACCCTCGGCCCCCGCCCGCGGCCATCCTGGGCGGCCGCACACGGCAGGGCACGGGGCGAGCGACAGCGGGGGAGAAATAATGTCTGTCGTCTGTAGCCGAGGGAGCGGCCTGAGGCTGTGTCAGGGCCAGTCTAGGTTGGATATTAGAAAAAGGTTCTTCACCCAAAGGGTGTTTGGGCACTGGAACAGGCTCCCCAGGGAAGGGTCACAGCACCAAGCCTGACAGAGCACAGGAAGCGTTTGGACACTGCTCGCAGGCACATGGTGTGACTCTCGGGGTGTCCTGTGCAGGGACAGGAGGTGGATTCGATGTCCTTGTGGGTTCTTTCCAACTCAGCATATTCTGTGGTTCTGTCATTCCCTTCAGGATACCAGGCCCACTGTGCTGCCTGTCACCCCTCAGGAAAGCCACCATACCACTGGCAGGCATTGTTTTTGGGGTTAGCAGGCTCCACTGTGGACCTAGAGTTCTCAGAAACGTTATGGGATCCAAGTCCTTGCTGGGACAAAACATCCACAGACACCGTTTCATCGGGCCTTGGAAATTAAGCGTGAAGGCGAGGAGGACAGCAGCAGCCAGACAGATCTCTGTGCCTCTTGGGATGGCCAAGTTCTTTGTGGTGAGGGTGGTGAGGCACTGGAACAGGTTGCTCAGAAAAGCTGTGGATGCCCCATCCCTGCCACTGTTCAAGGCCAGGCTGGATGGGGCTCTGAGCAATCACTAGAGGAGGTTAGAATGAGATGATCTTTAAGGTGTCTTCCAACTCAAACCGTTCTGTGATTCCGTAACATACACAGGTGTGATACCACCAGGGAAAGAGGGGAAGATCTCCAGAGGAATACATGTGTAAGAGCCTCCCTCATTGCTCACATGCACCAGGCCCTAGATGAGTGTGGGATTACCAGCTCTGTACCAAGGGCCCATGGAAGCTGGCAGAGCATCAGTGCACAGTTTTCCTGTGCAGTGAATCGGAGGTGACTAGAAAAAAGTGCCTACAAGGATGCTCCCAGGAGCATGTGGGGCTAATGAGGACATTGTGCACACAGGAGAGTGACAATTATATCGAGTCATTATATGGAACAGCCCAGAAACATCACAGTTGTTCACACACCTGAAAACAAGAGGAGCTTGTTATCACAGTCAGGGACCTGGAACCCAAGGTGAGAAGATGCAAACCAGAGGCCAGTAAAGCATCAGATGCCAGTGCTAATGAGTTGGCTACAGGTGAAAAGGAGATCAGCTTTTCTCATACGCTTTTCAACCTGGGATGAGCAAAGCATGAGAAGATACAGCACTGGAGGTGGAAAGCTCCCTCCAGAAGGGTGGTGCCTGACAAAGGAAGGAGACTGTGTGCTATGGCCGTTTTATGGGCATATATTGGATGAGCATCCAGCATAAGAGAAAAATGCAAGTGCAATGGGCAGGGAGATGCCAGAGTAGTCTATCCAACCCCACAGTCTTATCTCCACCGTGTCCTTGGAAAAACAAGCAGCAAGGCCTGAGTTGCAGGCAAGCTGCTGCGGAGGGCACTGCTGCAGGAATTCCCAGTTTGAGGAACAGTGAAACAGCGTAGGGGAGTTCTGGCCTTCTCACTCCACAGCTACAAAACAGCTTCCCATCCCTTCCCTTGGTGGTGGCATATCTCTACTCTGCCCTGCTTTGTAAAGGCATCAGTGGGTTTCACTGTGCTGTACCTTCTCAGTCAAAAGCTGAACTGCACTCAGTGTGCCTTGAGGCATAGATGTTACTGATTATCACAGTGTAGATGTGCTGGCAGGACATTGCCATCCCCTGGCAAAGAAGAGGTTAACACTGTCCATCTTTGTGCTGCGTCTCAGGAGGACTGCAATCACACATTTTTATTTTTGGTTCTGCTGCATTAGAACAACTGCTCTTTGTAACCTGCATGGCACAAAGGACCCGTTTCTTCCGGCAGCATTTAAGAGAGGGGATAAAAAAAAAGAAGCAGAGGAAGAAAGTTCGCATTCAGCGAGTGCCAGGTTGTCAAGGTTTCCTCTGCTCTCAGACCTGAAATTTTTTTCTCCTGACAGACACAAAAGAGATTTAAAACTGTTTGGTACAAAATGGAGCTTCAAAAGCAGCACTGTGTCTGACACAAGGTGAAGAGCACAGCTCAGGATTTGTACAAGGCAATGTTGTTGTCATCATGGTGCTCACAAGACCATTATACCAGCTCTGTGCTCAGCTTGTCGTGTGTGAGTCTCAAAATCATGCACTGCTTTCAGCCCGCCTCCCAGAGGGGCTGTGGGCTGGTTCAGCCCTACAAGGACATGGGTCAAGTTCAGTCTGCTACAAAGAAAGAGACTTTCACAAGGTCTCTCTTTTCAGTTTCCTTCCCCATTTGTATTTTTTTCTGTTTTAATAAATTGTGGACTGCCAGTGAAATCCCCAAGTGTCTGATGAGTGTGGTTATAAACCAATGCTTAAAAATTAAAATTGGGCAAGCTTGGTCACAGCTCCCTTGGCCTGCTGGCCATTCTGGACATGATTCTCAGAGCACTGGGAGACAATTTAACTGATAAATATTGAAGAGGCAGTAATGTAATTAGCACCAGTCAACATCATCTTCTGGAAAAATCAATCCCAACCAAGCCTGATCTTGTTCTCCATTGAGACCACGGGATGTGTTGCCAAAGGTAACAGCACAGAGACCTTAGGGGAGGCATACAGGGTACAGTCAAACAGAATGAGTAAAATGAATAGATTCACAGCTGGCCATCAGCTTGGATGGCAGGAAGCACCCAGAAACCACTGACCCAGCAGATCTGGTTTCATTTTCTGTGCAGATACTTGATATTACAGAAGTGAGAGAAGATGTGGATGCAGCTGGAGAGTGCAAGAAGGGGACAGCTTAACCCCAAACCCAGCTCTGTTGTCCCCAAAAGCTCAAGCTGAAAAAACACGCTATTGAACCCAGTGTATGTGGTCTGTCCTCCCTGCCCATTATTCCTTGAAAAGAGGCTGCAGACATCTTCTTAGTAGCTATTTGATTCAAATGCTGAACAATTAGTGGGAATAAAGTTCCCGATGCTCAGAGCACACACACACACACACACACAAAAAAAAAGGTAGACTTTTCTTCCTTTTTTAAGTGACTTTTAAAGCAGCTGGGTTGGCCCTGGAATTCTAATGAGTAACATGTCATGAGCTGACTTAAACAATGGCCCAGGTCCTAATAAAAACGTCCTGCAGGGCTGGCAGCCTCCAGTGAGCACCAGCATCTCAGAGTGCCCAGCACCTGTGAGGCTCCAGCCTCGGGGCTGCCTGACACCCGGCAGCCCCATTCCCAGCATGTGCCACAGCAGCAGTGCCTCAGCTCCTTTGGCAGCCAGCACAGGCTCCCACGCTCAGCACAGACAGCGCAAGGGAAAGCAATCTCATGCCCTCCATGCTTATCTCTGGGATAAAACAGCGAGGCACTTTTGTTTATTGAGTGCCGATGAATGGCGCTGTCTTGGCTGTGAGATCAGCCTCCAGATCCCACTCTGGGCACAGCTGCTGGCAGAGAGCCTGCAGCTGCAGCCACCTATTGCCTTGGGAACCTTTCAGCAGGGCATTCCCCTGGGAGAAAATGACCCGCAGCATCCCACTATATGCATCTGTCCCCATGCTGAGGTGAGGTGCTGAGGTCAGATTTCTGGGGAACTCATCACTCTTTTCCCCTGGGGTGTACGGCCCAAGAGTGCAGATGGGTGCCACAGAATGCAGTTTGCTCTGGAATTTTTCAGTATTCCTCACCCTTCCACACCTCGTTTGTTCATCTCTCCTTTCAGCAGCTGACAAACAACTGTGTGGAACCTGCACTGGCTGCTTCTCGGGGGCAGAAAGGTGAGATGGCTCCGTGCTGCCAGGATGGAGGATGAAGTGGATGCTGAGGACACTGTCACCCTGCCATGGGTGAAACAGCTGGACTTCAGGGAGAATCACAGTTCCCGGGCTTGCTGCCTCACCAAGAGCTGCAGCCAGCTCCTCCAGGGCCATGATATTTTTGGACCCCAAAAAGCTGACGGATTCATTTGTGACTGCCTGTGCCTTCCAGCCATCATTCATGCACAGCAGTTGCCACAAAATAGCCTGTTTAAGCAGCAGGGTTTTCTTTACTCTGCCCAGACTGCAAAGAAATCATCTCTTGTAAGGGACTTTTGAGGGGGAGACACCATGTGTTCTTGCTCCTTTCAATGCATCAGGAAGGCCCCACCAAATCATCCGTTGTGGGGATTTTTGAGGGGGAAACACTGTATTTTCTTGCTCCTTTCAATGCACCAGGATGAAAGCCTCATCAGGACTGTCACTCAGTCTGACGCTCCTGCAACAGAAGGCTGTGCAGACACCAGGAGACAGAAACTCGCAGTGTTGAGAAGGAGCAGCTACAATCAATATCACAAGCTATGTTTGTTCTCAGCTCTGGCCTTGGGGAAATGCTAAGAATCACAAGGATTTCCACTCTTCTCCAACCTGGAGGGAAAAAAAACAAAAACATTTGTCCTGAACCATTGCTGCTTCCAGAGAAAGTAAAATCTTCTGAGGATGTGGCTGAAGAGGCAGCAAGGTGAAGATTCATACCTAAGCTCATGTCCTCCCCAGCTATCCTGTTACTGCCTCCTTCATCCAGTTTTCCTGTCCTACTTCTCACTGTAATCTAAAGCTTCTCTCCATCAGCCCAACAAAGCAGAATTAGAAGCCTAACCAGTCAGGCTCATCAGCCAGGTCTCTTCTTCACATGATAGGGAGAGATGGGTGACCCCATCGAGGCTGCAGCCACTCTCTGCAGAAGTCCCACTCTCTTCTGGGCATGCAGATTCGCTGTTTCTAAACCTGGTGATGCTAACCACCATCAGAAGACCAGGACTGGCCTGTGGCAGAAACCTGGCAGAGACAGTGTGGCTGGGACACATCAGGGGTTACTCAGATCACTGTGTGATCCTGTTCATACCCAAAGCTTTATGTTCTTGCTGTTGCCTTGGAACCTTGTTGCCACACATGGGCCTGCCACACCCTGGTACCTCATTTGATCAGGAAAAAGGTTTCCTGCATTAGGATGGAAAACTCAAATAATTTCTTAAGCTATTTGAAGAGTCTTTTAGAAATTCCAAGCTTCAAGCAGAGGGCTGGCACGGTTGTAGAAGCACGGAAAGTTAGGACAGCTTGGCAGCTAAGAGATGATGAATATTATCTTGCAGTTTTCCCAAGTCACTCCCTAAATGTCTGCAGACAGCCTCCCTTAATCTCTCATGTCCTGTTAGCCTAATCAAACCTGCCCAACTTCATGGAATCACACAATGCTTTGGGTACTTGGAATGGTTTGGAAGGGCCTTTAAAGATCCAACTCACCTGCCATGGGCAGGAACACCTTCCAGCTGACCAGGCTGTTCTGGGTTGTGCTCAATCTATCTTCCCTGGCCTTCTGTGTGTGACCCAACAGCTCATGACCACGCAGGGTCTGCCCCAACATGTGGCTCCACCAGCTGACCCAGCACATGGGATTTTGTTTATTCAGCCTGAGACGCAGTGAAAACAGGGCAGAGCAGATGTTTTCAAGCTTGACATGTTCAGATTAAAAATCCTATCTCCCTCACTTTGAGCAGTGCTACCAGGTTTGTTTTGGGTCACCACTGGAATTCTCAGTCCAGGAGTGAAGCTCAGCCACATGGCTCTGAGGAGAGGTTCAAGCAACCAGCCACCTCCTCCAACCCTTGCAAATGTGGTCTCCTTTTATCCACAGGGCTTCAGCAGAAGCACAATTTGCAGCCATCTTCTTTTTCTAGAGAAAGCAAGTAGAGATGTCTGATCACCTTCTTGTTCCTGCTCTGTTTCTCTACGTGCTCAGTTGCTGCTTCTGGTTCAACTCTTGTCTGAGAAAGGCAGCCCCAAATCTCTTGGTCCTTCCACATGGGAATGCATTCAGCTTTCTGTATTTGTTTACTTTTTAGAGGATTTGTTTCCCCACCAATTAAATCAATCGCTTTCTGAACACAACATTTATGATTTGTCCTCAAACATCCCACGGCAAAGAGTTAGCAATAGAACTACCCATAGTGGGGGGGAAAAAAGTACCCACTTTTGCTGATTTGCAGGTCATACTGGACTATTTGGTTTGGTGCCACCTAGTCGAGAAACAGTGGATGGCAACCATGTATTGACAGTCTTCATTCTTTCCCAAGAGATGCAGTACTTTGCTAAAAGAGTTTAAAATGTTCAGTAGTACTCATCTCCTGCCCCTTGCACATTTTTCTGTTCTACCATCTCCCGTCTGGAAAAGATAAGAACTGCGCTGGTGTTCAATGAGCAAACCAAGCAGAAGGATCTTAGCTCCAGCCTCCCAAAACAAACTTCTGCATGCGAGGCAGGAAGAATAAAGGCATGGTCATTTTGCCTACCCGGTTTCTACATTTCCCAGTCACTGAATTCTTTCAAGGAAGCTGGAAACTGGAACAAGGGTCAAACTGTCCTCATGGATTTTCAAGATACACATTTACAGAAAAATGGTGCTTTAAGGACACACAGTTTATTTCTGCAGAGTTCAGGGAATGAACACCCACAACTGCAGCGAATGCTGTTTTTTTCCTTTTAACAATACCAACTGATAAGCATGGTGGGCTCACTTTGACACAGCCCTGGGCTGGGGCTCTGATGCACCAGTGACTGAAAGCCAGCCCCTTTCCCAGGAAAAGCTACTCTTGCTTTAAAGGCTGAAAACATGGGGTGGTCCTCCCTTGGGAGGAAAACAGTGAATTTCAGGGCCATCATATTTTCTTTCGCTTTTTAAAAAAACAGCAGTATGACACTGTCAAGTATGGACATGAGTGTGTTCCAAGCAGCAGGAAATCTTACAAACTTATAAGCAGGAAATCTTCTAACACTCCTTCAGTTTTGGCATCAAGCTCGGTAGGTTTATGTCTGAACCATCCAGTCCTCAGTGAACCACAGTGATCTCCTTTCCCTCATCAGAGCAATCCTGTGGATGTGCTGTTGCCCTTGTGTTTCAGCCTTCTGATTGTTGACGGATTCTTTTTACAGTTTCTCACACTCTTTCTTGTAAATAATGAATGTTTTACATTCTGCTTTGGAGGAAGAGAGAATTGATGGGCTGTTGATGGGACCTATGAGGTCAGGAGTTAATATCCTCACTGGCCAATCCATGCTCATTGTTGGAATTCTGTAAATAGACATGAAATGAGTGCTTCTTTTCCTGCTTGATTCCTTGGAGTCAGTGAGTGTGTCTCTCTCTCTGTGTCATTCTGTGACAATGTGCTGAATTTTACAGTATTGCTGCCTGCCCACCATAAACAGAGCAACTGCCCACAGCCCCTGCGAGCTCACTCTCAATTTTGTATTTCAGTCAGGTCTTTTACTGGGAATTATACAGCATTTTACTGACAGGACTGTGTAAACAGTTTAACCCCCTGCAGAACATAATCAGGCTCTCCCTTGTATTTTTTATGGAATTAATAAACTGATTTGAGCTTTGCCTGGGCTTTCATTTCTCAGCTTTTTTAAAAGTTAATATATGTAGGAGCTGGAAGCATCTTACCTGGATCTGTCTCCTGGTAGCTAGGGGGCTATCATGGTTAGAAGAAACTTAAAGTGGTATGTGGGAAACACCCAGGTCATTTTGCTGGAGATCTGCAAGTTTACAAAGTAGAAAAGGGTTTATCAAGTAGAAAAGGGTGTCATTATGAGAGTTAAAGAGCTATAAATGTTACAGCCAAAAAAGAACGAGAAAAAATGTTCCTACTCCCAAAGGACTTCTTGTTTTACTTTTAAAAATTTTTGTAAGCAAGCTTTTCCTGGTAAAAATTTATTTGGGAGAATTTTGGACACATCGAGATCATGCACAGTGAAAACCATAAAATCTGCCAGATCATCTGTAGGACACTGTAAGGTGCATATTAGGGACCAGAAAAAGCCAGATAGCTGGAAAGGGCAAGATACTACTCCAGTATGTGATGAATTCATGATAGAAATCAGAAAGGAATGCCATATTTTGATTCAAAAGATAAATGCCAGGTTACTTATTTCTTTTACTGTTTCAACCATCTACTTCAACTGTTATCAGCCATAGCAGCTACAGGCTTATGAAAGACTTACTGTGCCTCAGAGAGATTATTGATAAAGATAACACACCTCAAAATAATGTTTTCCATTGACTCTCATCCAGCTCAAATATTTGCTGCCAAGTCAGCTGAGGAAAGAGCAGTTGAGCAGTTGCTCTGATTTCCCGCCAGCACCTCGGTGTCCTCAGCTGGGTGCTTGCTTTGGTGTCACTTCAAGGAGAAAGCCAGATCCATGCAAGGAGGCCCAGCCCAGCAGCTGTGACTCAGCAGGGAAAGACTGGAGACAGCAATCCTTGTCTGGGGTACAATACTTACCTTTCCATAAGTTATCAGCCCAAATCCTGAAGAGCTGTTCTACTGATGAAATTGTTTAGGCTTTGGTATCTGTTGTCCCCTGGTCTGGCCGTAGCCTATTACAAGAGTAACCTGAACACCTGGCACTAACCTTCCTCTCTCGGCTCCAAGTTGTTTTTTCTGGAAGAGCTGTAGCTCTGCTGATGACTGGATGAGTTCTCCACAGGGTCCAGCCTAGCTATCCTTTATTCCAGCATTGCCTAACTCAACTCTGGCCTATCACAAACAGAAAGCTAAGTGCAGCCAAGCTTCATCGTGTTACAGCTGTGGATGCTACCTTGTGCTTCCTGAAGACTTCTCCCTCACCTTCATGGGAGGACAGGCTTACCCTTTGTCTCTTCTAGATTAGCCTTGTTGCTCTCTAGACTTGCTCCACCTGAGCCTCAGCTCATTCCCTGAACATTGTGTTTCCTGGCTTAGCCCCACTGCAGCAAAGCCACCCTCCAGGGACACCATTGACTCAGCTGCAGTCTGTCCTGTGCTTTGCAACCAGCAGTATCCAAACAGGAGCTCTTCTCCCATTTCTGCACAGCACAGCCAAGCTCACCTGTGTTCTCCTGCCAGCAGGTTTAAAGGGACCAGTCTCCACCTAACTCAAGGCATTTATGGAATAGCAGACCACGCTGTGAAGTAGTTAAGTGCTGATTTTATTCCCAGTGAGAGCAATATGCTCAAATGCATCTCTCCAAAACTGGAGGAAAAAACAAATACCTTGTTGGTGTCAATGAAAATTACAATACACATACCCAATAACACAAGACACAGAATACAAGAGAAAATGTACATTCAAAAGAGCACTGCTGACTTGAACACAACATGAGACTCGGGGCAGTACAACCTAAGAAATCAGATCTGTGGAAGTCCCTAGGCTCAAGGTGACAACTCAAATCTGCAAGTCCTTGTCCAGTGCTCTGGACTGGACAGGAAGCACTCTGTAGCCTGAGATGTTAGAACAGCCTTAAATGAGAGAAAAAGCAGAACAATTTTATGCCACTCTTTCAATAATACTGATGGCAGGTTTGAAGCAACATCAGGGAAGCCACCTATGATTCTTCATGAGGGGAAGAAAACGCCAGGATTTATCCGACCTCCAACTGCCTGTTGACTTTGGGTGGTGCAACCTGACATTTTTAGACACACTTTTGTTTTTTCAGACTAAGAACAGCCCTTTAAGTAATGTTAAGAGAGTTATGCCGAATTCAAACCTGTCTTGAAAGACTTGAATTTACTTAAATGACAGCTGTCTGTCATGTAATTTTCTACTGTCATTAGTGGGTCATTAACTGAGGGCCATCATGGGATGGGGAACAGGAAGAGAAGGGCACCTCAGTAATAAATGATTGAGTAGCTAAAAAAGCAGTAAATGCTTCCAGCCTTATACAAGATATTCAGGGCGAAAAACTGGGAAGTTAGCTCAGCATAGTTGATGCCAAACCCACAACAGTGCCTTATTTCACAGCTGGTCAGACCAGTTTTTAAAATGCAAATTTAAGTCATGCTTTTCACCAAACTTCAGGAGGAGTTACACCTTCACTACTAAACAGTCACATTTCACTGCGAGAATGCGAGGATTACCCCTTGGAAACTGCAAGGGAAATTTAAATTTTAGAGACTCTTAAATCAGAGTCTCTCCCAGAACAAGTCATGGATTTTTACTTTTTTTTTATAAAATAAAGAAGGAACTTTGTCACGGATCAGTAGTATGTAGGTGTCATCTAAAAAGGTGCTTGGAGGTGCAGCAGGCTATTTGTTTCATGATAACTTTTGGAGCAAAACCAAAAAAAAATAGGGCAATTTTCTAGAAGTCAGTTTCTTCTTTCTTCCCCACAAATGCTTAGGTTTTGTTTGAACGTAAGAGAACTGGAAGAGATTTGGAAAAAATAGAACACATTTTCATGGGGAATATAGTTTTCACATTTTCATGTGAGCAGAACACATTATTAACAGAAATGGCCAAACAGTCTGCACCACATCACAGGCCTTCATAATGTGACTGCACCTCCACTCTCCTATCAAGCACTGGAGCACAAATGGACCCAAATGCTCACACCCAGTGTTTCCAGCAATGTTTCCAGTTTCAGGAATAAGTTATGAATAAATACATGTAACATGATTATTAATTCATCAAACACTACTTAAGCCACTACTCAGCTGACAGACAGACACTTCAGCCTCTAAATTTCTCCACATTTCTGAAAGCTAAAGCTCAAGATCACGAAGTGGAAGTAGAAAAAAGGTCCATAAATGCACTCTAAACTTCCTGGGATTGGCAGAAATGGCATGTCAGTACAGATCTGGGAGGATCAATGCCCAGCTCCTCAGGAAGACACCGGCCCTTGAGGAGGGAGCAGCCCCCAGGCACCGTGACTCTGGGTACACAGGAGGGTCCCCTACAAAGCCCATTTTTCTCTGCTAGTGCTAGGTCATAGCTATTGCAGAGTCCTCAGTGCTGCTCTCCTGCTCCAGCCCCACCCGGCGGATGGACTCGCTGTATTTCTGCCGCCCCAGCTCAATGATGGCTTCGACCTCATCAGCGATGTCCTGGCGGCCACTCTCCTGCATGGCTCTGATCAGCTTGCTCACACAGCCAGGATCCTCCGAGTTCTGCTGAGCCCACGAGAAAAGCATGTCCAGGATCTGCTTATTGAGGTCCTCTCTGAAGAAAGGAGGAAAGACAGAAGTAACCAACATGCTGTCCAGAGTAGCAAACCAAAGAGACCTTACCTAAGTCCCAGCCATGGCTAGAGCCTTAAAGAAGCCATCCAGGCACACAAAGCACTCAGTGGGCTTCCTCTGCCTCTTCTCCACCCAGCACACGGGAGTTAAAGTTCCTGCATGAACGTCTCTCTATAAAATGTTTTCCTAATGGAAGTATCAAATTAAGGCATTGTGCTTTTGAATATCATTTCCTTACAGGAACACTAGTTTGATCATAACAAGTCTAATTCTCTCCGACTGCTTTGGCTTTTTGGTCAGGCTGCATGTCCCATGATGTACCACAAGCTCTTTTTGAATAACGATGATATTCACAATTAAAGCCATAGATCATTTCTCTTTGTAAGAGATGGAGTCTGGCCAGGAATCTGATCATGGAACAAAAGAGGAATGCAACTCAGCTGAACTACAAAGCTCATCAGGTTTTTTATTTCCCACTTTTGTTTTTCAAACAAAAAAAGCTTTCTTTTATAATGCAAAAGAAAATAATCAGTTTCCCATTATAAAAGGTATTATTTTCAGAAGAACCATTAGTCAACCGATCTTTAATCCAGTGAAACAATTACAGTGGAAGAACTTTCAGCCAGCCAAGTACTGATTTATACTATAACACTGCAGATAGATGGACAGAGAGATATAATGCATCACTGTTGATTACTGTGTCCCGTCTCACCTGTTATTGTATCCTATGCGCTCAATCTGCTGGTAGGTCAGGCCCAGGTTGAGGCCGATGTTCTGCCAGTCAGCTCCCACACGCCTGGCAATGCTCAGCAGGTTTGCCTGTGTCAGGTACCCAGTCTCAGCATTGCCCAGGTTCAAGGGAGGGAAGGAGAAGCCATACAGGGGACCAGGGTTCTCATCCCAACGGGGTTTCAGTTGCTGTGTCACAAAGAAGAGAGAGAGAGAGAGAGAGAGAGTGAGAACATTCTTTCCTCTGCCATCTGTTTTTGTAGAGGACAGTGTCTGGCCACTCAGTCTCCACAGTGAAATCTCCTTCCCTCTACTCGGGGGAAAGGAAGTTCTTGGGGCTGAAGGGTCAGGCTGTAAGAAGCAAGGAGGACTCACACTGGCAGTGGCCAATAATGCTCACTGCCTCAGGAAAATATCAAATCATAGTGCTCACAGTCAGAGTTCCCATAGGAAATTTCCTTTCCTGAATTTACAGAGCAGTTTAAAATAAGCCACATCCCTGAAGCATATTGGCCTCAGCAGTAAGAGCACTTAGTCTAGGTTTGTAGTTGAGGTTGCATGTGTCAGAAAAGGATCAGAGATCACCACATGTGATTGGAAGGGAAGCATTCAGCCTACCAAGGTATTTATTGTTTTAGGCTTCTCAAATGGCACTTAAATTCCATAAGCAAAAGTTGCAATTCTCACTGTAACATACCAGCCTAGCCTTTAAAGCTCACACCAGAATACCTATACTCAATGTCTATCCTCAAATCCACCATAACTACCTCATCCTATTCCTTTCTTTTTTCCTGCTGCATGAGCTGTGTGACTAAAACAGACACTTCCGTTAATGACAGCAAGCTTTTGCTCGTTTTTGCATAGTGCTTTCTCATTTTTTCGAAGGATCCACCCTCTCTAACTCTCTGACCACCCATCCAACAAGCCTGTAATTGACAGACAAGATGAGCAGGAGAGGTGGAGACCACTCCCAGCTCTTCATATTCTTGTTTCAGAAGAGCTCACTCACGGGGAGTATAAAATCTCCACCATGACACTGCTGGGCAGATATTTCTTGTGGTCATTCATTGCATGCCTCCTCATGGAGGAAAACAAAATTAGCTGAGCAGGAATGCCGTGCTCTTACCCCATCTAGACTAATCTTTCTGTAGGAGACAACTCACAGGCAGTTTGATGGGCAGAGTAGCAAGCCAGAGGGAGTCTGGACCTTTTCTCCTCCTGCTGGCATCTTCAGGGATGCTCTCTGGAACTGCCCCTCGGTAGAAAGAGACCTTTGCAAAGAGAAAGCATGCAGTGAGGCTCTGATTCAAGCACAGTGGCCCAGCACATTGGCATCATGTCTATTCCATTTGGGCAAGAATGAATGCAGCATTCTCAGCTATCTTCAGCCCACAGATATGGCCTCTCAATTATGTGTAACTGGAAGGAGCACTGCGATTCTGCCATAAAGGCTGGACTTTCTGCCAGCACCCCAAAAATTAATGGCAGGAATGTAAGTCAGTTAAGTGATGAGTGATCCTTCAAAATTACACTTCTGGATTATTCAGAGTTTAGTCAGTGAAATGCAAAGCCAGAGAAAGAGAGTAGGAAAAGAGTCAGGCCCAGCACTCATTATTATGATAACTATTGTGAAAGCAACGATGAAGGAGGAAACAAGAAGTCAGTGTATCTGGTTGCTCACCTGGCCTTTTACAGCTTGGCCTTTTCTGTCCACAGGGGAGGTCACATAGATTTCCTTCATGTTCTTCAAGTGGGAGTAAAAAATAAATGAGAGACGTCCGTCCACGCAGTCGGGGCGATCTGTGCAGAGATGCAGGAAGCATTCAGCTCGTGGAGAAAAGTATGCAGAAGCAGATCAGTCATCAAAATAAACCCGCCTGGCTATTGCCCTCTGCAGGTTTACAAGAGCATGAGAAGGAATGAAAGTCTGCAAATAGCACTTTCATAAGGAAAAGTAGACAGAAAAGCTATGTGACAAGTTCAATGTCCAGGGGTTGGCTGCTGTGCGTAGTGGGCGAGCTGGAGACAGAGAGGAATGCCATGGAGGAGTACAACCCACAGCTGAAACACATCTAGGGCCAGAGCAGGATGAGAGGTAGGTAGGTAGGAGCAGAACAAGCCAAGTACTGCCATACCCATATCAATGCTGATGCCTCGCTCAAAAGCTGCAAAAAATTGCTCTCCCTCAAACATCTCTACCATGTCGGATGGCTCAGGTCCTCGATAGCGGTTCTGCAGCTTCTTCAGCACGGGGTCAACCTGACAAGGACAACAGCGTTTGGTCTGAAGCACGTCTGTCCCCCGACCCATGTTTCTATAACCCATAATGTTCCTCTCACCTTCAACAGGGAAGACTATTTTACATGAAAAGGATGTAAAGAAATGAACAAACACCCTTTTTAAAAGCATTTTCAGCAGTGTCTCTATCTTTTTAGCAGTTCTTTTTAACTTCAAAGACAAAGAGAGATTTAATTGCTACCATATCTCACTTACTATTCAAATACATTTTCTCTGCAAAAAGACACATGCTACAATAGCACACAGGTGAGTACACCAGAAAGCTCATTTTGACTTTATAGCATATTGAACACAGTGACAGTGCAAGAGTAAGTTTAGATTCTTCTTTCTATTTGTTAACAGTAAACCTCCCTCACTCATGACCATTCCCAGCAGGATTACAGACACACCCAGACAACAATCTCACTCTGAGTGTCACTGCTGCCTCATCAGGAGATAGTTTTAGCCCAGAGCCCGATATAAAAAATCTGTGCAGATGTTTGTGTTCACAGGTCACTTCAATACAGGAGCACAGGTAAAGAGAAGGAGCAAGCAGAGCAGAGAATTATGCAGAGCAGGATATGCAGCCCAGTAGTGGTCTGATAAAATAACCCTCACCTCACCAAGCTGCACTGCCTGCCAAGGGACATGTTCTCCACAGCTGCACACTCATAATCACACTAATCTGAAACAACACTGCTGAGGGCTGATACCCCTAGGAAGAGGCAGCAGAAGAGAATGTGTGAGCACTTCCCATCTCCTCCTTGACAAAGTCAGCCAGATTAGCTCATACTCATAGCATAAACCAACCTGATGTTGCACTGAAACAGATTAAGGAGTGCTCATATATTCTATTCCAGGACTTGAACTGAGAATGGCAAGGAACACAAGGAAAAGTACCATTCCTAACCACTCCAGCTGAAAACAAAGCAGTGCTGCTGCCCACACCACTAGCCCGTATCAGACAAGTGACATGTAAACTTTGACTCAAATTTAAGCCAACATGTTTTGCCTCATGTTTCCTGGATGATAATAGCATATACATGGCCAGTAACTGTGGTTCAGCTGGTTTTAGCAGCTCAGTCCTCAGGGTTTGCAGGGAGGAAATCAATGCATGGCATTTACCACTTCATAGAATGAGGCTTTTTTGTTGCCCCAGCTCCCTGTGAGTCCCTATCACACCACCAACAGACTGGTGACAGCACACCCCAGCCATGACTCTGGGGCAGTGAACAGGACCGTTCAGTGCACTGCTGCCTTTACATCCTGCAAAGGGAAGTCTGGGAAGCTCAGGAACAAGGCAGTGCAACCTTGCACTGCAGATCAGACCTTGTGCTTGGGGACACACTGTAGCAGGACTTGCTCGGGATCCTTCTTCCTCTGCAGTGCAATGAAGTTCACCTGGTACAGACGCAGCCGCTCATAGACCTTCTTGGCAATGCCTCCAATGTAGGTCTTGGTGGTGTACCACAGCCAGTACCTGCAGACAAGGAATTAAAAAAAAAAAAAAAAAAAAAAAGAAGGGACTCTGCCCAGAGAAAGGTGCCAGTGTCACACCTACACAATTGGAAAGAATGACAGGTAGAGACAAAGTGCTATGCTGGGCCTGACTTGCAAAAGGAAAAGGGAATAGACAGAGTTAATGCCATGGCCTTTGGTCAGAGTGGGAAAAGCAAGGCAGAGGAACATCCCATGTTTTCCTCAGGACAATTCCTACACTTACCAGGAGAAGTGAGTAACTTCAAACACTGCATAAAGATGTGTGAATTCCAGCACCACCTCACTGGTAATGTCATTCCAGCTTTGGCCCTCCAGGTCACCATGGAGAATATGCAGCTGTGACTGATCCAGATTTAGCCCTAAAGATACCAATGATCAAGAGATGCTGTATGCAGCAGAAGTCTTTATTCATGGCTTTACAAAACCAGCCACAGGTTTGGGTGATTTACTTTTTAAAGCCACCAAATGAGGGTTCATGGCCTTCTCTTTGGCATCCGGGACTGAACTTTGGTCAAAGAAGAGAAGCAATAAAAGGATCAGGCTATCCCATTGCTTTTGGGATATTCTGGCAAAATATGCAGAGTTAAAATGATAGTGTACTCATTCTCACAAACAGATTCATTAGACAATTCTCATCTCTAAAATCTAGGGTTATTAATTAAGTTCTATCTCCTTCTAATGTACATCTCACAGATTTTTCAATCCTGATGCACTTCAGGCATACAAATATCAGGTGGTGTTATAATGAAGGCCATGTATTTCTGCACCAGAAAACCAGGAGAGGTCAAAGAAAATAGGAGCAAGGACACTCAGGGTAGTCAGGAAACAGAGGAATCCCTGGCACGACTGAGGCTGTTTTTAGCAGTTTTCAGAGTGGGATGTAGCTTAGCATACAATCATACATTTTTAAATGCAGTGGCTCAGCACCTGATTCATATGCAAGGAAAAGAGAAGGCAGACCCTTGGAGGCAGCATGTTCATTTCCTGCTTCAAGCTATTCCCAGTCATGAATCAAAGCCCTTTTACAATGCATCTCCCCAGTGGGCAGGAGTGCCTCTCCAATCCAGCATAGTAAAACCAGCAGTTTAAATACACATGTGGTTTGGCAGAGAGATCCTTTTGCCAAGACCATTCTCCCAGCATGTCTGGTCTGTGAACCCCAGCCCTGATCTGATGGACCTGAACTACCTTCAGCACCCACTGCTTTGCACCACCACACAGTCAGCAGACACACCTTGCTGTTCCTGCAGGAAAAGCAGCAAGCTTTATTAACAACAGGAGAGGCAAACAAAATTCTCTCATGCCGTTTGTGGGTTTCCAAATATGGCATTTCCCTTCTTCAGTTTTGGGAATAAGCTGACCTGTGACCCCAGGAGGAAGAGGCAGCTGAATTCTCACTGGCTTGAGAAAATCCACTGTGGAGTCCTGGGAGAGGTAGAGCAGGGGACTGGCTCTGCACCCTGCACTGGCTGTGATTTCCTGTATCTCTTCTGCAGAGACTGGCAGCACCTGGATGTGGCAGAGAGCACAGTGAGCAAAGCAGTCAGGCACCAAATTCCCACACTGCTCACTCAGTTCCTCCAGCACCCAGCAGGCAAATGCTGCCCTTGCTGCAGGGCCCATTGAGAAATAAAGTACAGCGAATTTTGGCTGAAGTTCTGGCAACCTGTCAGACCAGGATGGACTTAAAGTTTTGCAAGAGCATCTAGCAGCTCTACAGAGCAATTAATTTTAGTGGGGTGATTTTACAATTAGATCCGTATTAGATTCCCCCACCACCTCCAATTCTCACTGAGCTGTTTTGCTAAGGTCAGTTTTGCAAGGGAAAAAGAGGCAAAATCTTTTTGTGTTCCCTTCGTAGCAGCTATCTCCTGGAGATGCTTTTCCCAGACAGGGCACCACGGAGCAGGGCCCATGTTGCAGGCAGGGGAGTTAAGAGAGAAGGTGATCTGAGATGGGCCAGCCCATGAAGCAACCACATCTAGACATGAATTACCCTAAGGCAGATATCTCTGTTCAGTTCTGTACTGAACACAAGAAAACAGCTGCACCAGAGCTCACCAAAAAGCATGCATACCTGCAGCTTGACACTACGAGGCTCTTTGGTGACTCCAGGAGGAAAGATCACTTTGATGTTTGGATCCACACTGGAAAACAGCAACGTCCCCTCTGCTGGCACTTTGCATTCATTTTGCACAAGTCGAGACACAACAAGGAACCAAGAGAAGTGAAGGACACAACAGTAGGCCACACACTTCTGTAACAGAGGACAAAGAAGAAAACATATAGGCATAGAACTTAATACAATAAAGGCAGAAAAATGAGTACCTGGCAAGCAGAAGAAAGTACTAGATCAGGGATGAAGCATGGCAGGCTGCAACTCATCAACTTCAGGAGACACAGCTCCATGAGAGAGGAAACCTGGAGCTGAAATCCACTACATTTCATAGCAGCTGGTCAAAACACAGCTCATTACATGTTTCAAATAGGTTCACTACTGGCTGGGCACAACCAAAGAGGGGAACAGGAACAAAGTGTGTCACTGGTCATTTCAATCTGCTCACCTTTGATTTTCTCCTCTTCTTCACTCTCGTTTTCAGATCGCTCCAGCTCTGCTCACTGAAGGTCCGAACTACCACCTCATGCTGGTGAGGGGTTTGAGGTGAGATATATGGCATCCAGATCTGCACCTCCTGGCAAAAAAGCATTCCCATGAGACACCAATTGAAAGGATAAAACCAAGCCCAGCTCTGCTCTGTGGCTTCCTATGTAGACAAGAAGAGGGAGGGCAGAGTATGGCGTGTATGCAGGGACTCAAAGAACCTGCTCTGCCCTACAGTCTCTGGAGAGGTGATGGGAAATGTCAGGTCTGCTATGGATTCTGATGGCAAAGTTCAGCAGCACCTGAGCAGAAAGGGCAAAGCAACTTTTGCAGTGAGCTGTTGTCAGCCATGATGGGGCTGGTAGGTGGTATGATTACTCCCCAGCTTGAATGCAAACCACACAATCTTTTAGACTTCTAGAGAAGATTGCGAACCATTCTCCATCTGGCTAAGGCCAGATGCTGGACTCTGGTAGAGCAGGGGGCTTGTGAGTGAGAAAGGTTATAGCTCAGCTCAATCAGGAGCAGTGGGGAAGGCAAAGATGCCAGCACAGCATCAGAGAAGCTGGCTGTGTTTTCCTGATTCTCTGCAGCAAGGCTTCCTTGAGAGGCGGTCCTGCACCAGGATGAGGATAACTCTCTCACAGGTGCCAAAAGGAGCTCTGAGAAGGCTCTATTGAGCTACTGCAAAGCAGATTCATCAGGAATCTGATACCTGGGTGTATCCTCACCTGCTGGAATTGAACCCCATGAGGCTGCAGCTCCAGGACTCTACTCAGCAGGACATCGTGGTGTCTCAGCTTTACCCACTGAGGATCTGGTGTGAGGGATCGGAAGCGGATCTGCAGAGGATCAGAGGCAGCCCCCGGCGGAAAGTAGAAATGGATGCCACAGGCCAGGACCACTCTGCAGCCTTCAGAGGTGACAGTAAAGCTTCCAGAAGAAATTAATGAATTTATGACATTGTGCACTAACTTCAGCCCTCCAAAAATCAACAGAAAAATCTCGTGTTTGACTGGCCCACTGAGGCTATAAGCTTCTATACATTTCTGCAATACCCACCATGCACCTTGTCTGAGACCTTTTAACACCACAGTAATATAAGTTCTTAATAACAGAGGCTTACCTGCCCTCTCCTGATGCAAGGAAGAGTCTTTTTAGCCTTCTGGTACTGGATTTATCTGTGGCAATAAGATTTGGGTAGGAGAAGCAGGTAGAGGTTACTTAAACCAAGGTAGACAAGAAAGGCTGAACAGCTTTGGCTTAATCCTAATCTGACAGAAGTCACTAATGGAATCCTGGTCACACTGCAGTGGGCTCCAGAACATACTGCAGCAAGAGGATAGCATGGACCCTCGAGGTCCCAAGACGTACTGAAAATGCTGGCTGTCCCCCAGGGAAACTCAGAATCAGAGGGAATTAGAAAATATTTCAGTTTACCCCTGCAGCTCTCAGGGCCATGTTTGATTGCCTGAGGCCACCCCTGGGAACCAGTGCTTGCTCTTGTGAACATGAGCACCATTAGGAAATCCTGCTCAGATTCCTGCTCATTTCATCAACTTCCTCTTGGACAAAGAGCTGCTCCTCTGCAGCCTCTGAACCTCAGGAAAGCAGGAGGTAACTGCACAGCAGAATGACCCCTTGCTGCTCTCTGAGGTTCTATCAGGAGTCACCACACTCTTAGGGCCAGACAACAAGCCCAGGAACTGGTGCTGACCTCTGCTAAAAAGGCTGGACCGCTTGAGGGACCTCTCCCCTGATCTGTTTCCCCTGAGTCCTATTTTCACTTCCAGTAAAATCCTACTGAGAAAGCCCAATTACAGGGACTACTGAGCCCTTCAGACTGGGATAGGCCTCATAAAAACATAACTAGTACTGTCTGTATCCTTACAACTTAATAATTATTCCAGAGAAATAAATGCTGATCTGACTCCCCCCTGCTTGCCTTCTCTAATCCAAACCCATCTACACCATGCTGGGCTGAGTGAGGGAACAGCTGGCCAGAACACACAGCAGCAGAAGCCTTGCAATTACCAGGCAGCAGGGATGGCTCAGTTTCTCCCAAGGGATTGCCTCGGATGTGCACGAATGGCAAGGTCTGGATCTCAGCAGGAATGGCACGGAGGCAGTTGTTCTGCAGATCAAGTCTGGACAAGTTGGGCAGGCTGGCAAGTGAGGCAGGGACTGCCACCAGGAGATTGCTGTGGAGATGCAGCCGATGCAGAGACTTCAAATTGGCTGCAGGTTGGAACAAGAAGTGGCCCCCCATCCGTGCTGTTAATTGCATTGCACATCAGCTCCAACCCCCCTCTCTTCTCAGCCTATGTAAACACACACATAATGAGGGAAGAGCACGAAAGCTTAGCATCCCTTTAGCTCACAATATAAAGGAGTGCAAGGAATTAGGTGAGAGGCAAGGCAATCTCTTCTGTCCTCTGCTTTTCAGCTACAAGTAACACTTCTGTAACAGCATCAAAAACAACCTCGGTCACAAAGTAATGCAGGACCCAGGAAGCTGAGCAGCAGAAGTCAGAGCCCTGTTCGGTGGACTGGTCCACCCTGGCAGTGTGATTTCAAGCCCAGATTTGCATCCCGTCAAACCTCAGCTCTTCTGTTACCAGTCCCAGGTGCTACCCAAAACCAGCCAGGCCAGATCAGTTACTGTAAATTGTATTGAAATCTCAGCAGTGTCGCTGATTCACAGAAACACAAAGTGTGGTCCAGAGAGCTGCTCATGCTCAAAGGCACTGGCTGAACCAAACATGATCCTTCTGGATACCCCTCCCATTTGGCTCCAGTATAACATGGTTTATGCTAACAACTCTGGGGAGAGAGACCAAGGGTCTCAGAGGTTGTACCAAACGCTTGGCAAGTCCATGTCCTTCTCTTCCTTAATAAAATACATACCTAGGGAGTCTGGGATGCTCAATAAGCGATTCCCAGAGAGATCCAGCTCTGTGCAGTTGTGCAGATTCCCAATTTGTTCAGGGAGCAATTCTAAAGCATTTTCTGAGAGATCCAGATTCTGCAGCATTGACAGCTCCCCAATGCTCTGAGGTAAATCTTTGAGCTGATTTTTCATCGCAGAGAAGAAAGTCAGTTTGCTCAGACGGCCAAAGTCCTCAGGAAGTGTCACCAGGCTGTTGTGGCTCACCAGGAGCACACGGAGGCTGGGGAGGTGGAGAATACAGCTTGGCAAGGTGGAGAGTCTATTGAAGCTGAGATCCAGGTGGGTGAGACAGCTGAGGTTCCCAAAGTCTGGTGGCAGGCTTGTCAGGGAGCCATGCTGATAGGAACCAAACTCATCCCTAGCATGGCCACCTGGGTGGAGGGAAGTGGAGGAAGATGTTAGGGTTAGGGTTAGGGTTAGGACTTGACACTGAGATTCACAAGACTGGGAGTTACTGATCACAATGAGCAGCACTAAGCACAAAGTACTCAGAGAAGTGAGTTTTCTGCTCCATGCCTCAGTTTCCTCATCGGTGAAAGGGGTGTAACAGTGAAGAGCTGTTATGAAATCAGGAGATGCCAAAGTGAATCAGTACAGCTCTGCTAAAGACATCTGGAGTCAAAGCTCAGAATGAGCCAGGCCACCCCAGACATTTACCACACTTCAGCAGAATGGCCCATATACCTCCAAGCCTCCCACGCCCCTTCTCCACTTCTTCCTCACTACCAGTGGCCAACACACAACACTTCATAGATCAAGGAAATTGTCCTTGCCCTCAAGGCTTTATCCATGCTGTTGAGAAGCAAACAGCCCTGAGAAGTGAAATCTGCCCTTGCAAGACTGGAGGGCACACACGAGAAAAGAGCAGTGAAAACGTGGGAAGAAAAAGTAGGTAATTCAGTATTTTGTAGGCAGACATGAGGAAAGCAGTGAAAATGTGGGGGGAAAAGTAGGTAATTTGGTATTTTGTAGGGCAGACAGCACAGAGAGGGAAGAATGAAAGTTCCATGTCCCAGCTTGTGACATTCAAATTGGAGAAGGGCTGCACCCTTGGAAAATAACTCGAGCAAATAAAAGGAAACTTCCAAATTTTTCCACTTGTTCATTGTTTCATACTCCTTTTCCACAGTTTTCTATTTATATCCATATACAGCAGAGGGCACCAAACATTTTTTTTATGCTGCATAATGGTACAAAATGAGAAAAACCAAACTAACAGTGCACCTTGCACTTTTCACATAGATCTTAGTGAACTACTTTATTGCACTCCAGGATATTCAGGGTGTGTGCACATCTCATATAACAAGACTGATAAAAGGTACTGCTGTTATTGCCACCTTACTAAAGGCAGAAAAGACAAATCAAATTATTCACATGAGAAATTTGTGACAGATATAGAAACAAACTTCAGACTATTCAGTTTTCAGCTGGAACTCTGAATTCTGTTTCCAAACTCCCCTTTTCTTTCACATTTATTTTTAAAATTCTACCTCCCAAAGAGCAAATTATTCAGGCTGATACAGAATTTATACAAATTGTATTGAGATCCTCCCACAATAATGAGATGAGACAGTCAAGAATGATCTAATATTTATAGCCCTAGAAGTTATTACACTTTGCCAAATTACATGCACACCCTGTGTCCTACTTTAGATAAAATGTTGAACACCTCTTCTGGTCTGTCTTGAACTTTGTTAAACCTACAGTCACTGAAAGTAAGCAAGGATTAAGCATGGACTGATTCAGATAGAAACACAGCAAAGACAGCTTATTATACTCTCAAAAATGGAAGAAGGGCTGAACATTCACCAAAAGATTCAACACCTTTCAATCCCCCTCTTCTTGCATAACAGAGAGGATCTAACTGCAAAAAAAAACCGTTCTTCTTCTAGAGAATGTTCTAGAAAATGCTGCAGCATCAACCCAACTAGACTCCAAAAACCCAGTCCCCAGGCAGCTGTAGAAACAAAGGGAGGAAATAAGAGTCCAGAAGCTGTATCTTGTTGAAATCTGCATTCAGCTCTGAGCAAGGCTGAGCCAAAGCTTAGGTACTGGGGCACTGGAACAAAACACTTCCAAGGGCAGTTTGTCCTGCAGATGTGAAGAGAAGGATTAACAAAAAGCTGAGCCTAGGAAAGCTAGATGGAGTTAGGCCCCGGAACTCACCTTTAAGCACCAGGGATTTCAGGTGCTTCAGATGAGGAAGGCTGCCCAGTGTGGTGTCAAGGAGGCAGTCGTTGCTGCTGAGCCGGAGGAACTCAACCTGGACCACCTCTTCCTGTAGCTCCTTGAACAGCTGGAGGAAACGGCGGCAGCCGTCAGGATAAACATCCAGGTTCAGTCTGTTGTCTGCAAGGCAGGAGCCAGCCAGGGCAGGAGCCCCTGAAGTCCCCTCCCCGCACTCATCCCTGAGCTCCAGCAGCTCTGCCATCCTCTGCATCTCATCCACAGGGTCCAGACATGCTCTGACTTGCCCCGCAGGCAGGCACTGGCAGCACCACAAGGCAGCTGGGACAAGGAGAGGAGGAAAGATGGCTCTGAAAAAGAACACAGGTGCATGATGAAGGCTCCTGCCCCAGTCCAGAGTGGCTGGAAACAGTTCATAATCACAGCAAGATGGTAGGAAAGATTATATGCATGTTACTGAAAGCTTTGGAGGCAGAGAGCACAGAAATGTAGAGGCTTCTCCTCCTAGGGAAAACTTCTGAATTTTCCAGCTGATGTCTCAGCAGGGAATGGAGCAATTACACACCATCAAAATAAAGACCAATATTAACTTTAAAAGATATAAATTTAAATGCCTATGGCTAATGCAGATTTCAAGATGCCTTAGTGGGAAGCTTTACAAGTGAAGAAGAAAACTGGGGCAGGGAGACCTCAGCCAGAAGCAGAGCCCAGAGGTGGCTCACAGACTGTGACAGGCCCTCATCAAACCGGGTTGTGAAACCGAATGTCAGTGGGATAAAAGCAAGTGGACAAAGGGCAACAAAGAAAATGTGTCAGGGGCAGGGACAGGGATAGAAAAGGCACGTTGGTGGTGCAGGAGCAACACTCCTAAGCTTGGCAATTATACTAGGTCATGGTGTGAATATCAGGAGCTCTTTGTAAACCCTGCCATGAATTGATCTGGTAAATAGAAGTTTCTTTTGATTGATGCAGAATTAGAACAAACTCGGCTGCTGTCTGAGGCTAGCAGAAACAAGCAAATGCCCCGGCAACACCCTGAGGAGCAGTGCTTTTACTGGTAGCCTGTGAGACATGGCAGCACTGATGCTCCCAAGGCACAGTCTGGGGGAGGCATCACCCCCTGAAAGAGCAGGAATGATTCACCCTGAAAGAACAGAAATGTCAGGACAAGAACAGGAAGCAGAGCCCAGAGGCAGCTCACAAACTGTGCTGAGTCCTCGCTGTATCTGAAACTGAGTGCCAATGGGACGAAAGGGAAACTCCTGCTTCAGTATAAAGGTGAGCATTTCCTGGAAAGACATTGTGCACAACACGTACACAGCCCCCTTACAGACATGTGTAAGAAAAGCATCTGTCTGCTACAGCTTTCTAAAACTCTCAGTGGTGAATGAACCAGAAGCCACAGAGGCAGCCTTGGGGCGAACAAACACGGACAGACCTGTGGTGACACAGACACTCCCAAACACACAGCCCTGCACACGGACACACAGCCCCTCACACGGACACACAGCCCCTCACCCGGACACACAGCCCCTCACCCGGACACACAGCCCCTCACATGGACACACAGCCCCTCACACGGACACACAGCCCCGCACACGGACACACAGCCCCGCACACGGACACACAGCCCTTCACATGGACACACAGCCCTTCACACGGACACACAGCCCCGCACACGGACACACAGCCCTTCACACGGACACACAGCCCCGCACACGGACACACAGCCCCGCACACGGACACACAGCCCCTCACACGGACACACAGCCCCGCACACGGACACACAGCCCCGTACACGGACACACAGCCCCGCACACGGACACACAGCCCCGCACACGGACACACACCTGCACACGGACACACAGCCCCGCACACGGACACACAGCCCCGCACACGGACAGACACAGCAGGCCCGGGCTGTCCGCAGCACCCTGTGCCCTGGCCCCGTCACCCCACGCCCTGTCCAGGCCCGGCAGCAGCCGTGGCCCAGCACGGCCCCGCTGCTCTCACCGCTCAGCACCGGCCCCGGGCACTCATCAGCCGGGGCTGGGCAGGGCAGGGCTCTGCCCGCCACTTCCTGAAAAGTTCTCGGGATCCGGGGCGGGACGGGACGGGGGAGGTGCCAGAGGCAGCGGGACATGGGCCGGGTGCTATGGGGAGCCGTATCCAGGCGTCCTGCTGCCACGGCGAGGGCACGAAAGGAGGTTTACCTGACATGGTCATGGCACCGCAGCCGGTCCCAGTGCGGCTCCCCTGGGTTCCAAGGCAGCGGGAGGCACGGGCAGCTCCGGGTGTTGTGCTCATTCCATAGAAATCCAGGGAGAGAAATGGAGCAGGGGCTGCGAGCCCAAGAGGGCTGGCCTGAAAGAAGCTTGTAGCTAGGTGGGGGTCAGCCTCTTCTCCCAGGCAACAAGGGACGGGACAAGAGGACATGCTCTCCAGCTGATGTCCAGGTTCAGGCTGGACATCGGGAAGAATTTCTTCACAGAAAGGGTGATCAGGCATTGGAATGAGATGCCCAGGGGAGTGGTGGAGTCACCGTCTCTGGAAGTCCTTAAGGAAGGACTGAACGTGGCACGTAGTGTGCCAAGGTCTAGTTGACAGGGTGGTGTCTGATCGTAGGTTGGACTTGAGGATCTCAGAAGTCTTTCCCAACCTAATTGATTCTGGGACTCTGGATGCAAGCTGCACCGGGCCCTGAGGGAAATTTCTCTTCTTACAGGTAGTAGACAGTAGCCACTGACTACTGCTCCAAGCTCTGGCTCTGTGAGCTTGGTTGTTTTCTGAGAGCAACTGAGCTACCATAGAAGCCACATCACACTGGGGACCTCTGGGGCACCCCCAGGGCAGCAAGGCAGGAATATCCACAGCCCACACACAGCCCTGCTGTTGAACCAGCACTCCTGCTTTGTTTGGGTCCAATGGGTTTCAGTGTTAACTTCTTACTTCTATTCATTTCCCTAATGCAGGAAATCAAGTGAACAAGCACAAGTGGTGACTCCCATAATCCCATGACTAGACCTTGCCACAGGATTACCACCTCCGAGCCTCCCAGCACAGGAAAGCAGCCCTGTCCCTCCTGCAGAGAACCTTGCCTCAGTATGCTGTCCCACACGTGGGTTCTGTCACTCAGTGTGCAAGAAGCTGATCCACACATGGAGTTGAGGTATTTCACAGAACCACAAAGTCATTTTGATTGGAAAAGACCTCCAAGGTCATCCTGTCCAACTCATGACCAAATACCACCATGTCAACTGGACCATGGCACTAAGTACCATGTTCTGTCTTTCCTTAAACACCTCTATGGAGAGTGACTCCGCCATTGCCCTGGGCAGTCCATTGAAATATCTAATCACCCTTTCTGTGAAGAAATTCATAGAAATGTATACGCTGAACCTTCCTTGACACAGTTTGAGGCTATGTCCTCATGTCCTGTTGCTAATTGCCTGGGAGAAGAGGCCAACCCCAGCCTTGCTACAACCTCCTTTCAAGTGGTTGTAGAGAGTGATAAGGTCACTGCTGAGCCTCCTTTTCCTCAGCCTGAACCCCCAGCTCCCTCAGCTACTCCTCACAAGACTTATGCTCCATTGTGCACCCTTTACCAGCTCCATTGTGCACGCTTCACCAGCTCCATTGCCCTTCTCTGGACACATTCCAGCACCTTAAAATCTGTATTGAAGCGAGTGGCTCAGAACCAGACACAGGGCTTGAAGTGTGTCCTCACTTGTGCCAAGTACAGGGGGACAATCACTTCCCTAATCCTGCTGGCCACTCCAAGATCATCGAGTTCCACCACTGACCAAACACCATCGTGACAACTATGCCAAAGCTAACTGATATGTCCAGTTGTTCCCAGAACACCTCCAGGGATGGTGATTCCACTACCTCCCTGACCACCTTTTCCATGAAGAAATGCACAGAGACAGGCGCTGGCTTTCTGGATTCATCACCCACTGCCCATCTCTGCACTGACAGGAAATAAACAAGTATGAGGCTCTGTGTGTGGATCTGCCTCACATGCACCTGGTGGCAGAACCCAACTCATGGGACAAATGGAGGGGATTGTGCTGACCCTACCAGGCCAGGGCAAGGCAGGCCAGGGCAGGGCAGGATTCCAGAGTTGGAGGACAGTATTGTAATATGTTGGTGATAATAACTGGTCAGAGCCAGGGCCAATTAAGCCAAATTAGTTTATTAAAGCAAGCGGCAGTAAGCAAAACAGCGCTGGGCGGCCGGGGAGCCTCCGCTCCGCCAACGGCGCGCACCGGAAAGTCTCTTCTTCCTCTTTTTATACAGTTTGGTGTTTCATTTCCCCACAATCCCCTCCCACTTTTTATTCCCCAGTCTGACGCAGTCAGTGATCTTCTGCGTTTGCTTGTGTTGTTGCTAGGGGGTTGTACTCTGTCTTCTGGTGGTCCCAGGGAGGAAGGCACTTCATCTTCTTCGTCGGTCTTCTTTGACCTAGGAGAGAATTCTTGAAACTGGCTAAGCAACTGCTGAGGTTAGCTGTGTTTTGTGCATGCAATGCTTACTGAGTCAATCACAGTCCCCTCTCACTTGAGTCCTTGTTACATTCCTTTAATCTTATTAGGACTTTTAATGAACAAAGTGCCTATAACATATCACAATCCCTCCTTTTCTCTTTTACCATTTTGTTCATTAAAATGTTCTAATTCTCTACGGCTTAGGGCAAGGGTTTCAATTACTTCTGGGCCCTCGGATATTTGTTCATATTTGGCCCGGATAAGCATTAGATGTGCTGCTTATAACCTTCCTTTCACAGTTTCTACGATTTTATTAAAAATATAAGGGCCAAATATTAATCCTAATACCAGGAAGATTACTGGTCCTGCTATAGTTGATAACAAGGTGGTGAGCCAGGGGGAATTGTCAAACCAGCTTTGTTGTGCTTCTCTCTCTTTCTTTCTTCGTTCTAGTCCTTCTCTCAACTTAGCCATTGATTCCCTTATAATATTGTGTACCTCAGGCAGTTCGTCTTTGCCAATTACTGAGTTCGGGCCTACAACCTGATAGTCACTGGGCAGAGGTTCTTTTTTAATAACAATTAGTCCTCCCCTGTCAGTTCCTGTCTCCCAATACCTTAATCCCCATGTTCTTCCAATCAGCCATCCACCATCATGGGGTTGTGTCATGTTTAGGTATAAGTACTCACAATTCCCAGGGTGACTTATTCCTGTATCTGAGCCTATCTCAGGGGGCTGACATCCTCCCGGTCCCCATCCTACTCTTAGATATTTGTCTGATCCCCCTCCTGGTGTGAATCCGTATGCAATAGTTTCACATCCCCAATAGGCACAGTAATAATGTCCAGGCCAATTGCAGTAACTCTTTCCTGGGTTCGATGCTGGACACATGTAAAAACCCGGCTTCTTTAAACAAGGGTAGGTGGGTGCCAAATCGCATAAATACGCCTGGAAGGCTGGGGACCCGGCTACACTTACTGATTGTAAAATCTTTTGATCACTCCATCTAATCAAAGACCATTTAAAGGGTCGGTGAGTATATTCCCCTTCTAACAGATTGCAAAGCATTCCCAAAATCACTAAAATAGTCTGCCAGAAAGGGTGGGGTCTCAGTCCTCTTATTATCCTCTTTATTTTGAATCTTTCCCTTATTTCCAGGTGTTTGCCTTTGAGTCCCTTCTTGGTGTCTTGCCCGGGCTCTCTCAGGGAATCAGTAATCCTGGGGCATTTCTCACAACGCCTCGGCATTGTCCCACTCGGTGGGGCCTTGCCTCCACACCTTCTTACCTCTCTGCCTCGCCCGCCGACTTGGTTGCTGCAAGCCGCGAGGTGTTCCATCTTCTCGGCAGCAGAGGTAATCTCTGGGAGGTTTATCAGTGCGCCCCTTTCTATTCTTGTATGATTCCCAATTCTTGTCTTTTACTTGTGAGTCACACCGGATCCACCAGATCTAACTTAGGACCTTTGGGCAACACCCCTTTGCAATTTGGACTATCAATGGGGCTGGTTTGTTGGAATGGTAACGATAATTTTCAGGATTAGCCCCTTTAGTAAATATTTCCCACCATTTGCGGGATTGTCTCAGTATTTTTCCAGTTATTTCCTCTATTTTCAAAGTTGCCCTATTAATTTTTCTCTCTATTCGATAGCACTCCTTACAAATTCCCTTCAGCGATCTGCCTCTATAACGAGTCCACCACCGTTCTTGGCAAACCTTACAAACAAAGCATACAAAGGGGTAACAATTACAATCTTGAATCCCACAATAAACCCTAAAATCAGCAGCAATAGCGTAACCAAATCTAGCCAACTCGCCAATCCCGGTCTCCTGGATTAATTGCACAGAGTTCATTAGTAACAATTTTCTTGAGTCTGGTCTCAAGTCCTTATCTCTTAAGGGTGACTTTCAGATCTCTAGGCATGCTAGTGACTTTCCAGAGCTTCTCGGCTTCCACTGAAATGGGTCCTTTCACTCAACTAGCGTGAGTCCATCCCTTTTCAGCAGTTCTCAAAGCTGTTTCTGTAGTAAGCAAAACAACATAGGGTCCTTCCCAACGAGGTGTCAAAGATGCCTATCTCCAGGTCTTAATTAGTACTTTATCTCCTGGCTTGATTTTATGGATTGTTATATCCAAAGGGGGATGCTGTGCTAAAAGGCCTTCTTTGCGTAGCTCCTCCCTTCTAGCCATTAATTGTGTTATGTACAAATTAATTTGAGAGTTTTCAAGACGCGGATGATCCACAGGGGCTTCCATATCATAGGGCATTCCATAAAGCATTTCAAAAGGGGAAATCCCTACGTCCATTTGGGGTTGTGTTCTTATATTCAGCAGGGCCAAAGGGAGGCATTTTATCCATGACATCTTTGTTTCTAGCATCAATTTGGTTAATTGCTTCTTAATTTCTCCATTCGTTCTTTCAACTTCTCCCGAGCTCTGCAGGTGCCAGGGGGTATGATATTGCCATTGGGTTCCCAGTGCTGAGGAGATATCCCTCGCCACCTTTGACACAAAATGTGGGCCTCTGTCTGAATCAATCACCTCTATTATCCCGTAGCACGGGATAATTTCCTCCAAAAGTATTTTTACTACAGTCTGAGTGGTAGCCCTTGCGGTAGGGAATGGCTCTGCATAATGAGTCAAATGGTCTATTATTACTAGCAGATGTTTATGCCTCCCTACCTTTGGTAGCTCAGTGAAATCTATTTGTATATGGGAGAAGGATTGGTGTGCTAATTCTCTTCCATTACCCGTTCCCTTAGCTGTTGCTTGTTATCCTTTTGACAGGTTAGACAACCCTGTGTTATTTGTTTAACCAGACTGTGAATTCCAATGCACATATATTTAATGGCAAATTGATGTACCAATGCCTGTGTTCCCCAATGGGTCTTCTCGTGAATTGCCCATAGTATTTTCAGGGCAAGTGACTTGGGGAGGACTTCTCTACCATCCGGTAGTTCCCATTTCCCCTCAGTTGTTTTTGGTATTCCCATTTGAGCTAATTTGGTTTTCTCTTGTGCAGTAAAACTGAGAATACGTATGGGGCCATGCAAAAGGCAATGTTTCTTCTCTGGATTGTCACAAGCACAACGTATTCCATCCACCCCGAAGTCCTCCCAGCATGCATAACATGGCTCCTCTTCTGAGTCTTTACCACAGGTAGGACAGTCCTCTCTGGTCTGTTCTTTAACCCGTAGGGGTAACAAGGCTGCCCGTCTGGCCTCCTGATCTGCCAAGTTATTCCCTCTCACTATAGCACTTAGCCCCGTCTGGTGCCCTCATACATGTACAATGGCTAATTTCTTTGGCCTCCTCAGGGCCTGTAAGATTTGTGTTATCAGTTCCTCATGGATTAACCCTTTCTCTTGTGAATTTATTAAGCCTCTTTCTTCCCATATTTTTCCAAATGTGTGTACCACCCTGTAAGCATACTTTGAATCTGCGTATATCATTCCTTCCTTATCTTTAAGTAATCTTAGGGCCCTCAATACTGCATATAATTCACATGCTTGGGCTGACCAGCTGGGGCTAAGAGGGCCTGATTCTATAGCTTCAAAAGTTTTCCCATCTATGATAGCACACCCTGATTTCCTTTTTCCTTCTACTACCCTAGAGGATCCATCTACAAATAATTTTTCCCCTTCTTCCAATTCCTCTTCTTCTAAATCTGGTCTTATCTTTATCTGTTCTTCTATGCTCTTAAGACAATCATGGGTCAATTCCTCACTAGGTTCCCCGTATAAAAATTGAGTGGGGTTTTGCAAGGTGGTCGTCTCCAGTGTTAACTCAGGGGATGACACCAAGATCCCCTCATACTGCATGAGCCTTGCATCAGTAGTCCATTTCTCCACCTTTTGCTGTAATACCCCTCTGATATTATGCAGGGACATAACCCTGAGTTGGCCTCCGAAGGTGATTTTCACTGCTTCTGTAACTAATAAGGCTGTGGACACTATGGCTCGCAAACATGTTGGCCATCCCCGACTAACGGGGTCTAAAAATTTGGATATATATGCCACGGGTTTTTTACTCCCAGCCCACTCCTGGGCCAAAACTCCAAATGCTGTCCCTTCATTAGTGTTAACAAAGAGGAAGAAAGGCCTCTTTAAATCTGGTAAACTAAGTACTGGGGCATTTACAAATTCTGCCTTAATGTTCTCCAATTGCTCCTCATCTTCGGGGGACCATTTTAATAATCCCTCCTTAGTTAGTTTCTGGTATAAAAATTTTACTTTCCCACTAAAGTTTTCAATCCATTGTCTACAATAACCAAACAGTCCTAACAACTGTTGGACCTGTCTTTTAGTCTTGGGGACTGGAATCAAAAGGATCCCCTGCACTCTCTCAGGGTCTAGTTTCTTAGTGCCATTGCTCAACCTATGCCCTAAGTATTTTACTTCTTTCTCCACGAATTGTAACTTAGATTTAGAAACTTTCAATCCCTGTAGACTCAAAAAGTTCAACAATTTTATGCTCTCCTGCCTAACCGCTTCCTCATCTTTTCCAGCTATTAATAAGTCATCTACATATTGTACTAATTTTACCCCTTTCTCTAAATCATAATTTCGTAAAATTTGTTCTAATGCTTGTCCAAACAGGTTAGGGGACTCTGTAAACCCTCAGGGAAGGACTGTCCACCTCAATTGCTGTTTCCTATAAGTGTCTGGGTCTTCCCATTCAAAGGCAAAATAGTCTCAACAGTTTTCCTTTAGGGGACATGCCCAAAATGCATCTTTTGAATCTACTACACTATACCACTAATTTTCTGGTCCCAGTTGACTCAATAATGTGTGGGGATTGGCCACCACTGGGAACCTTTCCACAGTTCTTTTATTAATTTCTCTTAAATCATGTACCAGTCTATATTTCCCATCAGCCTTCTTTACAGGTAGTATGGGAGTATTAAAGGGAGACATGCAGGGTTCTAGCAACCCTTGTTTTAATAGTCTGTCAATTTCAGGTTTCAGGCCTTGTTTCCCTTCTTTAGACAAAGGCTATTGTTTGATTCTTAGAGGGATTTCTGGGTTCCTAATTGTTACTTCAAAGGGTTCAATATCTAACTTTCCCACAGCGTCAGGTGTGTACCATACTTCAGGATTTATCTTTTCCTCATCTACCGTGCGCAGGGGGCACAATTTGATGTTTAATTTGTTTTCTACAACCTCCAGGCTAATTCCTAATTCAATCATCAGATCCCACCCCAACAGATTATAATCAGCTTCGGGGACTAGCAACAGGGATTCCAGACCTATTTTCAAATCTGTTTCAAACAATACATCTTTTATTACAGATACCCCAAAGGGCTCCCCTTTGGCTCCAACCACTTGTACCTTTTCTTATGAAATTTTACAACCTCGGGGCAGGTATTGAACGGTGGGCCTTTCTGCTCCTGAATCCATCAGGAACTCAATTTCTTCTTGTTGGGGACCTACCTTGAGTTTTACCAGGTGCTCTGACCTTTCTTGTCTCCCCAACAAATAGAGCCCCCGACCCCCTTAATCTTCCTTGAACATCTTTTCATCCGCTGCCCTTTTCCTACATTCCCTCTTTATGTGTCCTTTCCTCCCACAATAAAAACACACCACCCCTCCTCCTCCCTCCTTTTCTTTTCTTGGTCTCTCTACCCCTTGATTGTTCCTTTCTCCCCTAGAAACAGCCACCCTTGGTGGGGGTGCTGCTCTCTGTCCTTCACGAACTGAGCTTCTCTCAACAATTCTTCTAAGCCTCTAGCCTGCTAATCCTCTACCTTCTCCAACTTCTTCCTTATATCCACCCATGATTTTGCTACAAACTGGAATTTCAACAATGCTTCTCCCACGGGGGTGCTGGGGTCCACTCCCGAGTATAATTGCAAGTTCTTCCTAAGCCTCTCTAACCATTCGGTGGGATCTTCATCTTTTAATTATGTTCCTGAGGTCCTGCATTTCTGTTCGATGGTTAGGGTTTTGGTTATCCCAATTGGGCCACTGGTGTTGCTGTTTCCATATCCTCATTCCAGCTGCCCTAATCATTCACCTCTCCTCAGCTGTGAACAGGATACCCAAAATAGCCTGTATCTCATCCCATGTGTAAATATTTGGCCCCAGGAACTGATAGACCCTTTCTGACACCCCTAGAGGATCTTCCAGAAGATGCCCCATTTCTTTTTTAAACTCCCGAACATCCCCTGAATTAAGGGGTACAGCTACGTCCCCAATCCCGGGAGCCTGTCCCCCACCCTGCTGGGGACCCATTCCCATTGCGACTTCCAGGAGGGAAAATAAGCCCTGTCCCTCTTGCTCTCTTCTCGTCTGACTCCGGGTCACCCGTCACCTCACCCCTGGTGTGCCGGGATCTGAGTCCCAGTCCCCTGGATGTACGGGGGCTGTAGGATTGGGTGGTGGTAAGGGGGCAGGACGGGGAGGTGGTGGAGCGCATGGTGGGGGCAACACGGGTGTCTCATCTTCCATCCTAGTCTTTTTCTTCTTCTCTTCGTTTAACGTGAAGAGGTTCACCCCTGGTCTCAGTAACTATCCACGAGGCAGCACACTCACTTTTCTCCAAACGAAAGGGTTCCTTAAAATTTACATAAATATTCTGAGCCTGACAAATCCAATCCTCAAAAGATCCAAAAACTGGCCAATAGAGGTGGTCTCCCCTGATCTGCTTGCCACCCCATTTTTCCATGCAACAGTGTATCATTTTTGCCTTATCTTTCCCCATCCTAGAGGGGAAAGCATCCCAAGTTTTAATCATTAGACCTAATGGACTATCTGGCGGTATGTGGGGGAGCTTAACTTGGGGTCCCCCACCCATGGGAACAGAGGGCTTGCTTTACCTCTGTCCCATCTTCCGGAGTGCCTTCTCACTCACACACACTCGCTGCCCCCCTGTTCGTGACACAGTCCCTTGCAGGGTATGGGAACTGCACTACTAAAGGGGTCTGTGCTCACTTTGCCCACAATCGGGCATCTCACACGGCACACTCCGGGATACCCAACCCCAACCGAACGGATCACCGGCCTATACTCACGCACTCCTGCGTCTTCGTCCGGGGCTTCGTGCACAAAGATTACGGGGTTGCCGGCTTTCTTTTGCTTACTGTCGATTTCAAGGTTCGTCGGTCAAGGTCCCAGAGGGCAGCTCCCAAACGGGGCCGCAAAGTTGCGGGGCGCCTCCCCGAGGGAGAGCCTCCCACCGGGTCACCCTGATCCGAGTCACGGCACCAAATTTGTAATATGTTGGAGATAATAACTGGTCAGAGCCAGGGCCAATTAAGCCAAATTAGTTTATTAAAGCAAGCGGCAGTAAGCAAAACAGCGCTGGGCGGCCGGGGAGTCTCTGCTCCACCAACGGCGCGCACCGGAAAGTCTCTTCTTCCTCTTTTTATACAGTTTGGTGTTTCATTTCCCCACAATCCCCTCCCACTTTTTATTCCCCAGTCTGACGCAGTCAGTGATCTTCTGCGTTTGCTTGTGTTGTTGCTAGGGGGTTGTACTCTGTCTTCTGGTGGTCCCAGGGAGGAAGGTACTTCATCTTCTTCGTCGGTCTTCTTTGACCTAGGAGTTGTTATAAATGAGAGACAGAAGTCTCGATATTCAGCAAAATTCAGATTGCTTTATTTGATATAGAAAGAGCAAGCAGCGCTGGGGAACATGAGGGGTCACCGCCCACTCCACGCTCCACCGAACCTTGGTTTGCAGCCTCTTCTTATACTGTGGGTTCTCGTTGTAATCAATAATTTTTGGTTTTTGTTGTTATAAGCAGTGGTGGTTGAATAAACATCCTTACACAAATTCACAAAGCCTTAGGGTGATAATCAGTCACAGATAGCCATCTGGTCCTTGTAGATAACCACCAGAAAAGTTCTGGGAGTCTGGTCCTTGAGATAGGCAGTATTGATCAGACAAAGGCAGGAAGGGCTATTGGGAAGTCTGATTTTGCAAGCTGCTAGCCGATACAACTTATTTGGAAAACATAACATAATATAACAAGGTGATTTTAAACAGAATGATTTTATCATATAATTTCCTTTATCTAGTATCCATGCTTCACTTCAGAACTTAGTATTCTGCTTTATACAAACCCCAATGCTTTTGTGATTAACACGAATCTTTTATCAATTATCACAGAGTGAACTCTTGAAACCTGTTAAACAACTGCTGAGGTTAGCTGTGTTTTGCGCAAGCAATGCTTACTGAGTCAATCACAATCCCCTCTCACTTGAGTCCTTGTTACATTCTTTTAATCTTATTAGGACTTTTAATGAACAAAGTGCCTATAGCATATCACAGTATTAAGCTGTGCCAGGAGAGGTTTAGGTTGAACATCATGAGAATTTTCTCCACAGGAGTGGTCAGGCGTTGGAACAGGCTGCCTAGGCTGGTGGTGCAGTCACCATTCCTGGAGGTGTCTAAGGAAAGCCTGAATGTGGCACCAAGTGCATGTTCTAGTTGACAGAATGGTATTCGGTCACAGGTTGGATCGATGATCTCAGAGCTGTTTTCTAATCTCATTCACTCTGTAACTCCGTGATTTTGGGGAATCACAACCATCCCAACACAAACAACAAGGCCGCACATCACTGCCGGCATGGGCGGCCCACGCTCTGCGCACGCGCCACCGCCCGCGCTGGCGGCGGCCGCACGCGTGGCTCCCCATTGGCCTGCGCGCTGCCCGCCCGTCCGGCCCAATGGCAGCGCTCGTTGTTGAGGGGTGGCGGGAAGAAGGCGTTGCCGAGGCCTTGCCCCTTCCTTTCGCCGCCGCTGTCCCTCGCGAGCGCACGTCCCAGGCCGCTGTCCCGCGCCGCCGCCGCCGCCCAAGTAAGCGCGCGGTGCGCCGTCCCCCCTTTCCCCCCGCGCAGAAATGGTGGCGTCCGGCGCACCCGCGCCAGACCGCCGCCGCCCGCGGGGCTCGGGCGAGATCACTCGGGGCGGGGGGGTCGTTTGGAGGGGAGAATGGCGGCCATGTGCTCTCCCGGCCTGCGCTGGAGGGGCTGAGGCGAACGCGAAGGCGGCAATGCCGCGTTGCCGGTTTTCTTGGGGAGAGGTGTGCGATGCCGGCGCGGGCCGGGAGTGTGTGCTGGGCCGCCGCATGCGGGCCCCGTCCTGGCACAGTCTGGGGAGCGTGGCCTCTCGGGCCGCGGGTTCTCATTTAGAAGCGGAGTCAAAGAATTTTGCCTCGGAGGGAGAAGGGATGAGCTTCCTCCGAGCATACGTAACTCGGCCATGCTGAAACTCTGCTCTCCTGTCTGCAGGATGCGTTACGTCGCAGCTTATCTGCTCGCTGTGCTCGGGGGCAACGAGTCGCCCACGTCCAAGGACTTGAAAAAGATCCTCGACAGTGTCGGCATCGAGACGGACGATGAACGCATGAACAAGGTGGCGTTACCTCTTAATTCCAGGTGTCCCAGCCGGCACCAGACATCAGAGCTGTTTCCTTGGCTTCAGGGTTCCCATTGCCTCCCTACTGATCTGTTCTTATGTTGATCAGACATTCGCTGATTCTTAGCAGTGTGATTTCTAAATACTGCCGAGCTAGTCATAAGTTTTTACAGCTTTTGTTAAAAGGCTGGCTTTCTTATTCAGTACCTGTTCTCTCTAAAGGTCTCTATCAATTTTTCCTGACTTCTGGTAGTTTAGTCTAATCATCCTCATTGAGATAGTGGCTGCATATAAAGATCCATTGAAAATGTTCTGACATCATTTATAGTCTGCACTGAAGGTTCACGTCTTATTTTTGATGCGTATCAGTTCAAACCTAACGCTTTTGAAGGCCTGATACTCAGTAATACATTCTTACTTTGTGTGTTGCAAAGGAGCATTTGTTTTCTCACCAAGAAATATAGGCAAATCCTAATATGGAGATGAAAGGTATTTGAGGATAATATACAAGAAGATTTTGGAAATTAATACTAAAGTGGTTGTGTTGAAAAACAGTTTTAAAGAATATCTTAATTAGAATGTTTCTTGTGATACAATAAATTTTCAGCATTGTGGACCAGAAAATAATTGGGGATGGGGGAAAAAAACAAGAGCCAATAAAATGATCTTATCACTTGTCCCATACTCATATGTGAAGTGTTTCCATAGAAATAAAGATAAAAAGAAACTATTTCTCCAGTGTTTTACCATAGGTCCAATGTGACAGTGGGTTGGCTGAGCTGACAGCATCCTTACATCCTTTGAACTTTTGGTGCTCCTGTTTAAGTGCCAGGTCTTTTGCTCCTTTTGGTTTAATACTTTAATGAATGAATTGCTTTCTCTCATCCTCCAATATTCAGAAAACTGTTCTGGAATCTGTTTTGGTCATGATTTTTGCATTACCTATGTCCTAAGCCTGTTTAAGTGTAGTGAGGTCTTAAGAGCACCTTTCTCCTGGATGGAGCAGTCATGCAGGCACATAGTTTCACACATCCTATGCTCTGTGTAAGTAGAAGGTGCCTGTTAAAAAGTTCTTGATTAAAGTCCTTTGGCCACTGACTCCTGATAACTGGGACTCACCAGTAAGTTCTAGAGCATTATTTTTAAGTGCTTGCTGTAGCAATTTTGGGGTTTGTGTTTTGCTTTTGTCATCCCTGGTTATATAACACTGCTAGTAAAATTAAATTTGAAACTCTGTGTTCCAGGGCAAGGTTATAATAGCTTGGCTTTTAACATTTAGTAGGGCTAGGAATGGGACCCTGTGGTTTTGGGTCCAGAACCCAGTGCTTCAGAGCCTCCCAGGGGACATTAAGCAAGAAATGTAAACAGTCCCTCAGTGACTTACACTCTTGGTGGGGCTTCCTAATGGGTTCCACAAACTCTCTGTATCCTCTTTTTTTCGAGGTCGTTGAATTAATTATGAATTCAGTAACAGATTTCATGAAAATGCTTAAAGTAGAAATGCTTAAAACTTACCTGAAGTTTTTGTGTCAATGTTCTGTTCCTGGCACTGAGAAGTCGGGAATTTTGGGGCTGGATGAGCAGCAGGATGGAGGTGCTGTATATGATTCATGAGTACTCATTTATATAAGTAACTTATTCTCATATTTGGGAATTCTAACATTCTAAATTTTACTTGCAGGTTATCAGTGAGCTGAATGGAAAAAACATTGAAGATGTAATTGCCCAGGGTAAGTAGATTCTCTGAGTGACCCAGGTAATTGCCTCTGTTACTTTGATAACCTAGACCTGTGAGTGTAGAATTGCTGCCAATTCACTGACTGTTCAGCATCATGGATCACAGCTGAATTGGGTGAAATCAGGTCCATTCTAATTCCCTGCAGGTCAGTGCCAGTACCTGCTGGGTTTCGCTTGTGGACCACATTAAACTGGAGAACTTAAGCATATATGAGCTTACTGGTAGTCTGCTCATGACATAGTTTTCTGGACATTTTGATAAGAAACTGAGCTGTCCTTCGGGTTCTCTAGGAGGATGTTTTGTGTTTTACCCACTTGTGTGCGCCAGTGATGTAAAGCATGAAGAACAGGCAGTTGGCATTGGGGTTCAGCTCCACCCTCTGCAATGAGCACAAGCCTTTCCAGTGCACATCTCTTGTAGAGCTCTCAGAGTCCTGCATTTCCTTTTCCCTGAGGCAGAACTCCATGGGCTGATTTCCATAGAAACTTGTGCTCTTACTGGAGCTGGAACTTTTCACATGAATTGACTGGGTCATAGGGCTGAAGTAAAGCAGAACTGAGGTAGTGCAAAGGTTTCTGATTAATGTTTTTTTGGGTTTTTTTTTGCAAGTGTATAGGCACAAGGGAATTTGCAGGCATAGTTTTGCCCAAAGGTTGCCAGGACCTTGCCTGACCTTGTGGTCAGGAGCAGGCACTGGACATTTCTATCCATGTGGTTTGAAAGACCTAAGAGAGCTATTCCACATGTGGTTGCAACACGCTGTCTTTCTGTAATACTTTAAATAAATTGTTTCTTAGAACATACATGCATATGAAACATGTTTGTTTACTTTGCTAGTTTAATTAGATCTTGAAGTAACAGGGAGTTATTTAGAAATTGATTCCCAGAAACTGGAATACAGGCAAACATAGTGTGTACGTCACCTTTGAATGCCAGGGGAGCCTTGGTATGTGAAAGACAAGAGGCCAGAGAGCTAGCTGGCTTTCCAAATACGAGCAGAAATCAGATGTCTCAAAGGAGATGCAATAGGGTTCATAGGGGTGCTGAAGAATTTGTTTAAAATACTGTACTCTTTGCCATAAATAAATCAATCTTTCCATTTCTCTCCTGTAAGGTTAAACAGGGTGTAACTGGATCACACTTAAAGGGGAAAAAAATGAGCAGGGGAAGTCAGTGCTGTTGCTATGCTACTTTTGAGGTGCATTATCACTTTCTGGGCTACTATGCTGTATTTGGAGAACAGTGTGGGTGTGTGAAATTGGATGTGTTTGCCGCTATTTTTATGACAGCTTTTGGAAAAAAGAGACTTTGTGTACAGAAGAACTTAATAATACATTGCCAGTGTTCTTGGGATAAGCCTTTGTGAATCTTAAAACTCCTGAGTGTTTTCCACAGAACAGTTGATATTTATCATAGATGCAGCCTCTTGTTCCTTTCAGCAGATAGTGACAGGCTCAATCCATGAGACAGGATCTGTTTTTTCTGCACTTTTCCGTTTCCCCTAATGTCTGTGCTTGGGATGAGCATGCAAATAAATACCCTGTCTTGTGTCCCATTCAGGTAATGGAAAACTTGCCAGCATGCCGGCTGGGGGAGCCGTTGCAGTCTCTGCTGGAGGGGGCTCTGCTGCTCCTGCTGCCGCTGCTGCTCCTGCTGCCGGTGAGTATGAGTGGAGAGGTGTGGCTACAGGGCAACTCCTTTTGTCTCTGGTAACAGCTTTAACAACCGAGTCCACATTTCAGAGCTTCCCCACTTTGGCAGTTCAGTGTGTGATGCAAATGTCAACTCGACAGTTAATTTTCCTTGGGACAGTCTGAGGCATTTGCTCTTTATTGGTCTTGCTTAGAACTGAGAATCAAAGAGACTTGGTGATGTAAAGTACATCCGTGCAGTAGTAGTGTCTGTATCCATTCAGTGTATTCGGTTGCTGGAAGGGAAGGAGATGAACCCTGTAGGCTCCAATGCCAATAGGGAAGGGAGCTGAGAATACCAAAACTTGTATCTTGAAAATCTGTGGTGCAGTGTTAATATTGACCATTCACTTGTTTTATTTTTTTTCCTTCAGCTGAGGAGAAGAAAGAAGAGAAGAAGGAGGAATCAGAAGAATCTGATGATGACATGGGATTTGGCCTCTTTGATTAATTATTTGTTATAGAGAAGTTATTAAAATTCTTTGTTGTAAATGTTTTTGTGTTTATTATTATTACCATACAAATGCTCTTGGATTCAGCTGTTCTTAAAACAGCTCTGACACAGCTTTAATTTTTATCTCTGTGTGCAATAGGTATGTGAATTTTCTGACAGACTGTAGGACTCAACTCTGAGACTACTGAGGAAACAGCAAAGCTTGTGCAAACCTGGATGCTTGTTTTGACACTGCTGTTTCTTAAAAAGTGTGTGGAAACTGAATTTTACTGATGTTAGCCTTCTCCATACTATCTTGCTTGTAGTTACTCAGTGAAGTGGCTCATCTATTCAGCAATGAAAGGACTTAGTTTTCCAGGATCTGCTTATTCAATTCCAGAAT
This sequence comes from Sturnus vulgaris, assembly GCF_052056855.1. Taxonomy (NCBI): domain Eukaryota; kingdom Metazoa; phylum Chordata; class Aves; order Passeriformes; family Sturnidae; genus Sturnus; species Sturnus vulgaris. Next base: position 3,561,943 of record NC_142248.1, on the reverse strand, counting down.
ATGAAACTGAATGAACAGCAGGCCTGAATTAGTCCAGAAACATTATTTCAGAGCTATTTATAGTAATTTGTTTTTTAAATATTTAAAAGCACCGAATTAATTACTGTCAGATTTCCAAGATCTAGGGATAACACCAGTAAAATGGTTGATTAGGATTTCCTGTTACATCCATATGCTTAACAGTCTGTAACTGGGGAAAAAAAAAACAAAAAACAAAAAACAACCTAACTGCATCCTACTTTCATGGGATACAGATCAATGCAGAGGTGCCTTTCATGCTGAATGGCTGTTTGGGGCTATCGGGACCTAATTCATGCCTTTTTCTAAACAAAAACATGAGAATGGTGTTTTTGGAGAACTGAAACATCTCTGGTGTGCTGAGAACGTATCAGCTTGAGAGGAAGGTACATTTTGCTTTGTTTTATAAAGTGTACTGCTAGAAGATGGTTTTGGCAGGCAACTTACCCTGGCTTCTTGTAGAAGTCTTCATCTGTCAGTGTATCTAGGTAGAGTACAAATTGCATGTGTGATAAGTGCACAGGTAGAGTCAAACAGATATCCCTGCTGCCTGTATACAGAGGAGATTTTCTAGTGTTTTTGGAGAAAAAAAAGTGAGCTGTGTTCATATGAGTCATTGGACAAAGCATGGCAAGTACTTCTGGGAGTAGAGATGGGTGAAATCCAAGCAGGAAAAACTTACTTCTCTGTGGTGTACTGAGAGAAAACGCCCAATACTTCATAGTCAAGTGTGAGCAGTTGGAAGTTGGAGCCTCAAAATGGCCATGATTTAAGCAACTAACCCGTGCTGCCTTTCTGTCCCTGCTGCAAGGAAAATGTACAGGAGGTAACAGTGCCAATACCTTTCATCTACTTTGTCTCTTAAGTGCTAGCTGGGGATCTGGTAGTAATGAAAACCACTCATTGTTCACCGTAGTTCTCTTGTCAGACTCGTAATGGCACTGGTTCAGCCCTGGGATCAGCGGGGGAGCTCTGCTGCTTTTCTTGGTGATTTCTCCATTTCAGGTCACTGAAAAAAAAAATGGTTCTTGGATGTGGTTTTATTGAGAGGTGCCTCTCCCCCTCCCCTTGCTTTGCTGCTTCTAGAGCACTGTCAGTGTTTACACAGGAAGGGACTGCCCTGGCACACCACTCGGGGTTTTTCCATGCACAAAGGAATTTGAATGGCACTGAGCTATTTGATGAGTTTGCTGTGCTCAGGCTTGTGAGATGAAACCTGTGGTGCCAGCTGCTGGCTACTGTCATGAGGGGAGGAATACAACTAAATCTGGACAATCTTCTTTTTTCACTGTGTCTTTCTCTTCTCTTCTCTTCTCCATATAACCTTTTAACTTTGAATTATGGACCTGATCTGTGGTGGGTGTCTTCTTACAACCTTTAAATTCCTTTGTGAAAGTGCATAATTTTATGAAAACAGCCTGCTCTGAGGCAGAGGACAGCTAGTTAGTAAACTGTTCTGAGAAGAAACTTCTGGGGGCAGCTCTCAGGAAAAGCACTGAAAATAGAGCTCTCATCAGAGTGCCACGAGGAGCCAATGTAACATAACCACCTCTTAGGTTCTCCTTGAGAAGGTCAGGGCATGGCTCGGCTCTGCTCAAAGATTTCACACATACTTTGCAGAATTTGCTAAAACCTCTGCATAGTGAACATATTTGAATACAAAACCAAACCTATTAAGCTTACTTCCCCCTTCCTTACCTATTTATGAAAGTGTTGCCACCCGGCTTTGTATATGAGCAGTGATGTGCCTGGAAGTCTGTTGCACGCTTGTTTGGTGCTCTGCATGGAGTTCACCACTCTATTCTGATTTCAGTGAGCTTCAGCTGTGAAGATGGGATCCTTGCTTCTAGTCTGGAGCCACTGATCTGAATTTTCAAGTCTCAGTGATGCCTTTTCAGACTTATCAATGATTTCTAAAGGCAAGAGTACTGGTGAGGTGGGTGCATTGTATTCCATGACTCTCTCAGAGAAGACTAGTGTCTGCCAATACTTGAACTTGTGGCCTAGTCTGTCCCTTACAGAATCAATTTTAGCTAGAGAAGATTTTTCCTGAATTCTTCATAAAAGATAGGGTAAAGGGCATTGAAGTGAAAGGGAGGGATAATCTTATTTCTGGGGATTACACTGGTAACTGATCATTACCGAAGTGACAGCAGGGGAGAGTGATTTAGTCATAGGCTTGACGTTGAAACGTGCAGGCTTTCCTCACCGATACACAAAGGCTGTGCCATCTCAAATCAGCTCTCACTGAAAATCATTCCTTACAAACACTATGGGGCAGGGAGAGGGATGGGACATCTCCACTACTTGGAAAGCAGGGAGAATGTCCTGGACACTACTGTAAAGCAATAACAAATGGCTCCCTGGGGCCACTCTCAACTGGTTTCACTCTTACTACCAAGCCTAGTTTTGCAAGCTGTTACATGCAGACAGGCCTGCTGAACTCAGTAGGTTTGACTTACGTAGGGGCAGAGATGGCTGGTTTTCTTTTCCTAGAAGAAAAATTTAGTCCCAAGAGGGCAGGACCGCTTCTCTGTCTCAGGAGATGCTCCTATGGAGTGAGTGCCAAGAGTCTGCCATGGAATGACCTGATGTGCACAAATATCACAGGTAAGAAAAAGACATATAACTCTGGCTTTCCAGTGATGTTAAGAGCACTTGGGTTGAGCTCGTGGCTTGTGTGCCTTTCTGGCTGACTATGAACAATAGTAAAGTAACATTCTGGAATCAACATGATAACAGGCTGCCTTTCATTTTCCCTTAAATTCCCAATGGCTGGCAAAAACACAAGGTCTTGGCTGAAAAAGCAGAGATCGTATGCTTGTATGCAATTATCTTGTAGGTATTAACAGCTCACCATTTGTTAGGCTAGAAAATAAACACACAACAACGAGAGGTTGCATGTGAAGCTGTCTCCATGGCATCTCAACTTGTAGGGGCACAAGTGGATTTGAAAAGTTTCAGTTGAAATTTGACACACAGGAAAATCTGCATTGTAAATCTCGCTGATCTGGCTTACTGTTGCATCGTGAGCAATAGCAGAAATATAACATGTTCTTACTGGGGGGCAAGAGATTAGTTTGGGAGGTTTTTTGAGAAAAGCACAGTTGTTTGTCAGCTTGCTAGTGCCAGTACCCAGGCAGCACTCCACAGGAGATTAGTGTTCACATGGTTTGTTTCATCGACCTGTTTCAACAGGGCAGCATTAGCCTCCTCAAATAAGTAACCTTGAGGGCCAAGGCAGACTGGTGTAAACAACTGAGAATGAGATTGCTGTTGGGAAATCAAGTGAAACTAACTCCAGCATTGTCGCAGAATTGTTGTTCCTGTTTTCCAGACACGCTAGGAACATTAAGGCTGTGAAATGCTGGAAAAAGAGGGAGCAGCATTGGCTCCAGAATGAAGATGTTCTTGTAGTTACAGGTGTTTGGGAGGTATGTGCAGATGAGGCTCAGTGGTCAGTTTTGCCACAGACTTCTGCTAAAGTCACAGCCCAGTGGCCAGTTCTTCTGCAGAACAATCCTTGTTCTGGAAAAGGTGAGACACAATGTTTCCTTTGGGTTTGACTGCATGAAAATACCTTTCTGTGTCATCGGAAGCATGGGGTGGAAGCTCCATGATGGCCTTGGTGTTAAGGGCCTGTAAGAGGGTCAAGGCTCATGTGTGCCAGGGCTCACCTCTCCCGGTGGAGATGAGGGCTGACAAGGGTTACGAAACCACATCAAATGCAAGGGAGGAAGTAAATTACAAAAGCAACTAGAGGTGTGGGAGGAAGGGAGAGAAGGGTGGGTATAAAGAGAGGGTTAACGTAAGCAGGGTTAATTCTTTATGTGCATCAGGATGTTAATATGTATAAAAGGTAGTTTGTGGCAGCTAGGTGAGGTGGTGGGCTTGGGGGCAGGACCTGAAAGAAAGATAAAGCTGTACTCCTGCCTGTCTGATGAAAGCAAAGTGCAAACACTTAATGAAAAAGTGCTGCGTCTGTAGAGGCTGGAGTATGATGTCTAACTTGAGCTCAAATATTGGACTAATGCTAGGGTTACCTGCTGAATTTAGTTGCTTCCATCACCTGACTGTGAGGCAGTAGACTGAGGCATTCAACAGCTGTTCTTGCAACCTGGATGGCCACTCCTTAGGGAGAGTATTAGCCTCCCTTGCATCATTTGAAAGGATGTTTGGAGTGGAAGGAAGAGGAAGAGGGGCTACTTGGATGACCTCCACTAGCATAAAAGGTGAAAGAGCTATTAAGGACAGGTATAACATTATCCCAAGTGAGAAACTTCTGACCAGTTATAAGAAAGCTAATACAAATTGCTTTATGCCAAGATTAATTAAGTAGTTTTATAAATTTTCTTAGGAAGTGCTTTTTGCCCTATGTTGCTTCCATTAAAAACTTATACTTTTTGTTTTGTATCCCCCAAACTTCCCTCCTGCTGATCTTGCTTCCTAGCTTTGAGTAGAGTAGCTCTTTCTCTTGCTATGCTGATCTTTTTGATATCTCTGTAAACTTTCATACTTCCCTAATGATTTGAATGATGGTACTCTGTATTGTTTATGGCAAGGGGATCTTTACAGCTTCTGAAATCTATTTTGATGATACACTAGCACTGGCCTCTCTGACCTTCTGCTGCTCTGTGGTGACCTTGTGCAGAAGTACTGCTGAAAATCATAGTTGCCCTGACTAAATATAAGCATTTTGGTGAGCTTAGAGGCATGTGGGGAAAAAAAATGTTGAGAAAAGGTTAGCAAAGGTAAGCAACTGTATGTGTTTTGGCGATTAGTATACAACAGTCTACAACTTCTTCGTGAAGGGAAGGGGCAGATCACTGATCTCTTCTCTCTGGTGACCAGTGACAGGACTCGAGGGAATGGCTTGAAACTGCGCCAGGGCACGTTTAGGTTGGATATTAGAAAAGGGTTCTTACCCCAGAGGGTGGTTGAGGACTGGAGCAAGTTCCCCAGGGAAGTGGTCACAACCCAAACCTTAACAAGAGTTCAAGAAGTGTTTGGACAATACTCTTGGGCACATGGTGTGACTCTTGAGGACGTCCTGTGCACGTCCAGGAGCTGGACTCGATGATTCTTGTGGGTCCCTTCCAACGATTCTATGAGTTAAGAGGCAGAGAAATCTGTTCAGGGGGACAGGGGGATTGCCTTTTTCCCAGTTCTTGCCCTATTGCTGTGACAAGACTTGCCTCCTTCTCACTCCTCAGCTTTTTATGAAAGGGCCGAGCTTTTCCCGTTCTCTCACGTTTCTTGGCCGATCCCTGAAAAACAGAGGAAACCCCAAGGACTCGGAGCAGATGCCGAGAATCAGGATGTTCCGTGAGGGAAGGACAGCCTGCTGCCGCGGGACAGGGCGAGGTTTGGGGAGGAGAAGGTGGCTCGGCCCTTGCCGCTCCAGGGCGGCCGGGGCTCGGCGGCCGGGGCTCTGCCTTTGCCGCTCCAGGGCGACGCTGGCTCGGCGGCCCGGGCTCGGCAGCCGGCGAGCGGCCGCAATGCCCGTGGCCGGGGGCCGGGTTCACGGGAGGAAGGGTTGGCAGGAGGGGCCGGGCGATCCCGCCCGCGCCGGGGCTGCCGAGGGGCGGCGGCCATGCTGGGGGCGGGCCCGAGGGCCGGGCCGCCGCATATAAACTTGGCAGCCGGCACAGCTCTCCCAGCGGCAAGCCCTGCCGTGTTCCTTAAGCCTCTCGTCGGCAGCAGCGCTTCCCGGCTGTCCCGCCCGTCCCGAGGCGGTGCGAGAAGAGACCCGCGGCTTCACCTCTCCGCCGCGGCCGCTGCTGCTTCCCCCCGGCACCCTCCGCCTCCAGCGGGGCGCGGAGGCCATGTTCCCGCTGGACTCCACCTGGAATATCTCCTTCGCCGGCTGCGGCTTCCTGGGGGTCTACCACATCGGCGTGGCCAGCTGCCTGCAGGAACATGCCCCGTTCCTGGTCACCAACGCCAAGAAGGTGTACGGCGCCTCGGCCGGGGCGCTCACCGCCACCGCCCTCGTCAGCGGCGCCTGCCTCGGTAAGCGCGGGCCGAGCTCGGCGCTGCTTCGCCTGTTCCCTTCGCTGCTGCTAATTTGTTACTCGGAGCAGCAGCGAGGGGATATGGGTGTATATACGTATGTGCGTGTAAATGGCGCTGCTCCCTCCTCCTCCCGAAGTGCGAGCGGCGCTTTGTTTTTAAGGCCTTTCCCCCCGCCCCGGTCCCTGACGGGTGGCTGAGGTCAAGGAGGCCCCGATGGTAGGAGGTCAGCTCGGGGGTCCTGGTTCTGACACTCACCCACACAGACACGCGTACATAATGGGGGCTTGTTGGGCTCGGTGTGTGGGTTTGGGTGTAGGTCTGGTGGGGCTCTGGGTAAGCAGAGGAGTCTCTCGCCGTGTGGGCACCGGCACTTGGTGGCTGTGATGGGAGGTGAAGCGGCTGGAGATGGAGATGGGTTTGCGTGTGCAGATCGGAGTCGGGCAGCATCTCTGAGTAGCACAGCCGTCAATCTGCATATTTATTTCTGGAGGAGGGTTATTCCTTGGAGTCTTGGACATTGAAGAATTTTCTTGCCCTCTGCAGGAGCTCCAGTTTAGCTAGATTTCATCTGTTTTCAAGTCATGGAATAACCTTAAAAAGTTATCTCTGAAGCAAGCAGATAGTGTTGTGTGTCCCTGTGCCTGGGGAGCAGCTGAAGGAAACCGTCTGTGGTGCCTCCTGGCTCTTCTTCGTTTTGCATATGGGAGGAAGTCAACAAATACAAACAAATAGGGTCTGTATATGGAAACTTTTACGTGGAGAATAACAAATGCAGAAAAGTTTCTTAAGCTTGAAAGAGGAATGTGGTGTGAGAGAACCAGGTATATCTATTTAGTCTCAGAGAATTATGAGCCTCTCTGAGAGCCAAGGGCAGCCAAAGCTGTTTACTGCTTGAAGTTCTCTCACCTTGACAGGTGTTTTTCCACAGCACTCCTTTTTGAGATGTAGCCCTCATGCGGCAAAAGTTAGTATTTTCTGTGTAGTTAGGTTTGAAGTTTCCCTTCCTAAGCATTTTATTTACAGAAATGCCTAGTGAAGTGCAGCTGTAACTTCTGGAGCTCTTAAAGCTGCTCAGACCCCAGTCTGAGATCTCAAAGGCTGTAGCGATGCCCTGGTGTGCCAACTTTTACTGCGGACAAGGGATAAAAATCCCTAATCCCTTCTTGCGTACGGATCCATTTGCAGGTAGCTGCCAGGGATTTAGTTGTTTAATTGCTGTTGCTTCTGTTGCAGAGGTGACTCCCCAATTAGTTCCCTGACTGTGTGATCCCTCTGCCACTCTAAGGCGTGGCACAAATGTGAGACAGGCTGATGGTAGCGCCCAAATCTTTTGCCTTGCTCAGACGCCGTCCTGAGTGCTGAGCAATCCCGTTATTATGTACTTTGTCCTTGCTATTTATGTGTTCAGGGCATCCATGGTGTGCCAGGCGCTGCACTGAGGGAGGCATCCAGCCTGGTAGAGAGCTTTCTGTGAATCGGAATAGGTTTTCCCGCTCCCTGTGAGGTGCAGTGGGAGGCATTATTAAGAGGACTGGGTCAGGGGTCACCTTCTGGGAAGCGTTCACCTACCTCCTGAAGGAGAGCAAACCATGCTCTTTAAAGATAACCAAGGCTTGGGTCTTGCTTGTTCCAGTTCCGTCTTCTGTTTGACTTCTCTGAAATTGTTTTCTTCTGACTCACTTGCGTGACTGACATGTATCTTGGGTAGAGAACAGCTCTAAGGCAACAGAGTTGACTTCTGAAAGTAAAAGCACACAGTGCGTGGCTGGGCCGTGGTATTGCCGTACCTTGTCCGTGTCATAAACCCTCCTGACAGTGCAGCTTCCCGAGGTCCAGAGGTTAGAATGAAGTCATGGGGTAAAAGAGGACAGGGCAGAAGGTACAGCTAAGCCTAAACTAGGAGAGCAATTCATTCTCATGCGGGCTTTAGTAGGGTCCTGAGTACCTGTGTTTGCTGTGCTGGTGAAAGCTGGTGGTAGCCCATGGGCTTTGAATTCTATGGCAGCTGCTACTCTGTGCTGTCTGTTGCCCTGTCCATGAAACTGGAATGCTAAAGAGTGTCTCTTGATGAATGACAAATGGGGGAATTTTGCAAAAGCCTTGCTTATTTGATTGTGTGTAGATAAAGTTAGTGTCCTCGTGCCTGTGAACTCAAGAAGACTCCACTGTGCAGAGACAAGTACTTGCAGGGGAGGAGTGGAAAAACCTCTTCCTTGAGGGTTTTTCTTTGAGTCCAATCTTTTGAGACCCTGATCAGAGAGAGCAGAAATCTTCCTTGACTTCAGAGAATAAGATCTCTCTTAGTGGTTTCTTTTCCAGTTTTTTCCCTCTGGCCTTTGCATCTGTTCAGCTTGCCTGTGAACTCATTCTGCCTTCTCTGTTAGTTGAGACCTCACTGTCATCATTTGTGTAGGACTGGAAGGCTTTGCTGTGGGCTGGCACTGAACTGAAAACCCTGACCAAGTGATCTGCAGCCTTTAGAGCACAGTGAGCTTCAAAGGCGTGTTTGAGGATACCAAAGACAACAACATTGGGAGTGCATATTACTTAGGCAGGGCAGCTTATATTTATATAAGAGATCAGGAGGTATTTACAGTCTGATATGACCTTGCCTAACTCTGGTTAAGCACTTTACCATTAAGTTGTAGGGATCTTGGATTTATTGTTCAAGGTTACAACAGTGATGTTGCCCTGCATCCAAAGTGCTCTCTCTCCAGCTTTGAGGTCCTTCTGTTTGCTGGCATGAAAAAGCGGTGCAGTTTTTCCACTAGAATAATCTGTATGGCTATCAAGGTGCAATGGGCAGTCTCCTGTGTTTACAAGTTATTTGATTGTGCAGTGTTGTGACATGAATAGCTTCCTGCCCCAAGGGTATTCTGGAAAACAGCCTCTGTCATGCCTATACCATCTCTTGGGGCTCTTGGAGTCCAGCACCTTTATATGCCAAGCAAGTGAAAAGTTTTCATGCTGGCATTGCAGTCTCCTCTTTGTGCATACCTCAAATCCTGCAGCTTTTCACAAATTCTAGGTATGGAGCTCTGAGGATGGTCTCCTGTCTGTATAGATCTGAAAGTCGCTAGCCTGGATGAGAAAAATTGGCTTATGCAACATGGTGAGACCATCCTTTTTCAATCACGAGGAATGGTAAAGTGCAGCTACTGTAGGATTTTTTTATCCCTAATGCTGAGTAGGGAATGTATTTTTGGTGAGGTCTGTAATCACCTCACTTTGGTGAGCTGTGTGGGATTTGTTGTGCCTGCTTTGGGAGCATAGCAGCCTGAGTAAGTGATGGGATGTGAAGCTGTAATCACTGAAAAGCTGTCTTTGAGCTGGTACTAAGGTCCCTCTGACTCATAGTTAACCAACAACATCCCAATTGTCTGCCTGGCATGTAAATGTTGTCCTAGACAGCCCTATCTGTGGGTGGGTTGGAACTGCTGAATTGCTTCTATTTTGGGGGGAAGTTCTGCTGTCAAATGCAAAGCTGGCTATCAAACCCCATGTGTGCAAGTTAGCTGTTCTAAAGCATGACAAGCTTGATTGCAAATGAAAACGCAAGCTGAGGAGATGCTTTTAGTACTAAGAATACAGAAAGGAAGCTGTATGTCTGCTAGATTGAGTAGCATTGTTTGGGATACTCTTTGGAGAGCTCTTCCTGGGTTGTTTACAGCATTTCATTATTTAATTATTTTAAATTGCTGTCTTAACCAGGACCCTATCTCAGGCTTGACATGAGATGAAATAACAGTTATTTCACATTTGGGTTTGTTTGTCAGTCATCACCATGTGACAACCAGGAAATGTGCTGCTGAACTGTAGAGACATTTTCCATTGGGTAGCAGGAGCTAAAAAAAAAAAAAGACCAATGAACAAAACCTTTTGAAGCTGAGATAATTAGCAATATCAGCATCTTAAATGTTGTGCTTCTGCAATTTGATTATGTGCATGCAAAGGCTTAAGAACTGGTTGTGGAGATTTACTTTCTCTGTGTTTGTATAATCTTAACACCAAATCCCAGATTGACAGAGGGAAATAAAGCAGCTTAGAGTCTACGGAATCCTCAAAGCAATGCCAGTTTATGCTGGCCAAAGCATGAATCAGGATGCTTCTCCTAGGGGAAGTGTATGTGATGCTGTCTTCTGTGGCTGTGTGAAGAGAACTATGGATCTCCACAAAGGGACATAAAGGAAGGTTTTGTAGCATTTGTAGTGTCTCAGTAGTCAGGTCCCTCCTTGCACAGGAGGTGGGCACTTGTACCTCCTGCCCTCCGTGGAGAAAAAGTTGTTGGTCAATAGCCCCAGCCCAGGAAGGAGAGAGACACCTTTATGTACATACATGGAGATATGGATGTAATTCATGGGGAACCTTCTGGTGCTTCTTGGAAGTGGTGAAACTTTTTTCTGTGTGGAAATAGAGGTGGAGGGGAGACGTTCTGTGCTGACGTAGTCGGAAATGTTTGCCAGCTTGGGGGACAAGCTGCTGAGCTTGGATCAGTTCCCTCAGCAGTCACAGGGTTGTGGGATCAGGTGTCCAGAGGAGTAAGCTGGCAGCCAGAGCAGCCTGCAATACCTTTTGATGGGAGGAAAGGAGCTTGTTCCTGCTGTCTGCCTGGCTCTAATTAGAAAGCTTCTGTAAGGAAAGGTGCTCTTGCAGGCATCTTGTAGGATGAATGCAACAGAAACCAAGGAGCCACTTCTAGCCCAAGACAGTTCTAGCAAGGCATGTGTTTATTCTTCTGGCACCCCACATAGACAGCAGGTGTGCAGAGCAGCTTGGTGCCCAGCCTTGCTGTGGGCCATGGCAGCAGCTGTGCAGTGTCACTGGCAACAGCACAAGAGGTCTTTGGCCATTCTTCTGACCCATATGCTCAGCACGTCTCTTGAACTTGCAGCATGTCTGAGCTGTTCCACTTCTCGCTGCCTCTTAGCTCCCCAAACTCTTCAAAGCAACTTCAAGTCCTCTGTGTAAAATAGGAGAAGCTGTTGTATGTTCTTCAGGCTCCTATATTCACTTATTGATTGTGTTTGGAAGTTTAGTCCTGATAAATCAAAAAGCCTTCCTCAGGTTTCTTGCTGTGTTGTTCAGTTCCAAACTCCTGGTGCTGCAATGGTTACAGCAGCTCTGCCTGCCTGTGCAGTAGCTGGTGGTGCTTGTTTCCTGTCTGTCAGGGGGGCTGTGTTACCTTCCAGTGCAGTGAGCTTGGAATTGTACTCAGATGTTGGCCTCTGCTCACTCTGGGTTTCTCCATGTTTCTCCCTGTGCCCTCCGTGAAGCACATATGAAATGTTCCTGACTTGGCTGGAGAGGATTTCTACCTCTTCTGTGCTTGGTTTCCATTGTACTTGAAGAGGACCATGCAAGGGCTGGAAGTGGTAATTAGTCAGCGTTCCTTCTTTCTGGAGATGGGAATGGGCAGGCCTTCTAATTACAGGACCTTTGCAAAACCTCAGAAATCTTACTCCAAGGAGCAGTGTGAGTGGGTGACTCCTGTTCACCTTGCTCTTTGTAATACAGCCCCTACTCATGGCTGAATACTAAAGTGGCCACCACTTTTCCATTGAATTCTCTGCAGTTCTATACTTTTGTTGCCCAAAAAAGCAAAAGTTTGTTGTCCTCTTCCTTTCTGCTAAGTGTTCTTGGGACTTGAAGTGAAAGTCAGGATGTGTCTTCAATTATGTGGGAGTTAGCAGAGCCTATGTATATGTATTTACCTTGGGCTGTGTGCCTTGTCAAGCAAGTAGAGTGAGAGGTAGTGAAAAGGAGGGATAGAGGAAATGGTTCCATGTGGAAGGCCCTAAATAAGTCCATGTCCCTGGGAAAAGGCAGAATGTGTCCTTTGAAGTGGTAAAATCTGAGGCAGTGGAAAATCCCTTCCAAGGAGCACATAGGAGAGAGGGAATTATTGAGCATGGGAGTGTAGAAAAGTTGCTGAAGATTGTAGTAGCCCTGCCATTTGTAGCTACAAAGGCCAGAGGAATGGAGAAGAGAGTTTTTGTCACTTGTGATACAAGAGCTGCTTGTGGCAGGCCTGATCCTGTCTCTGGGGTTGTGCTGATCTGCTGTGCAGTGTGTTACATCAGGTGTGGGAGCTGGTAACTTTATTAGAACCCAGGGCTTTGTGGTGCCATCTGGCACTCTCCCAGAACTGAACTGGTCATGCTTTCTGGTGCACATAAAGTCCAAATCCTCAGTGATGACTTCTGCCTGACAAGACCCTTGGAATCTGTAAGCTTCATGAAGTGTCTTCTGCCACTGTTTCCCAGGCTTTTAGCTGTGCTGTGCCTGATTTCTTCTGAGGATGAACCATTCTCTTCCTCTTCATACACTGAAGTTTATTTGGATGGATGCTGGTTTTGGAGGCCCTTTTTAGGCTTAGGATTTAAAGGCTTGAATGTCATTGTTGCGTTGGAGGTTCTGGCAATCTCTGAGCTTGCCACTCCTGTGGATTATCTTGTTTAGCATCCTGAAGTAGGTGACAGCTCAGGTGACAGCTGTGAGTGTAAATGAATCAGGAATCCCTTTACATGTGTTAATTACAAGGGCCAGTCTTGCTGGCTGCACTGAATGCTGCTGATTCAATGCTGGGCCTGGCAAAAAAAAAATCCAGTGTATTACGGAGGCTGCCATAGTTATGCTATGCGTGGAAAAACTTGTAGTCCTGTTTGAGTGGGCTGTCAGCACAGAGACTTACATTGATTTATCTATCCTACTCTTCTTACACAGCGGGATTGGTAGAATAAGGGAAGCATTTAACTACTAGCCCCGTTTTTGCACACAGAAGAGTTCACGTGTCAAATGTTCATCTGAGCATGTCTTGCTGTTTGTGTGCCCAGCCCTGCAGGAAGGGTTGAGCAGAGGCTTTTCCCCTGCAGGGGTCTGTGCAGCCCTCAGTGAGCAGCTCCTGTCTTTCTCACACAGTTGTTTTCAGAACCCAGTCATGTTTTGGCTGGGGGTCCGCTGCTGATGTCTCTGGAAGAAAAGTAGCATCAGTTTTTAGATTTCCTTGCCATGGTTCCCAAGGCATACAGCCTAACCGTGAGATCTTCCTGATGCTACTTCAATAAAAGTATGATTATGACGATCTCTAATAAAAGGAGAATCATTCTAAAGCAAAATGCCAACACCCCTTGCCAGAGGACAGCTTTGAAAACCAAGCTTTTGATTCTCACTTTCTTGCTGGAGTGTGCCCTGCTTATGCCAGGGCCAGTGGGGAAGAGTTGGGGATGTAAGGTGACACTTGACCTGCCTGAGAAGGGAGGGCAAAGGGGCCCAGCAGGCACTCACAGGTGCACAGGGAGGGGCTTGGCGTGGGTTGGAGCAGTTGGTGAGCCTTGTGAGCATGGGAGCTGGGCATGATGCAGGCTGAGAGCCAGTGGAGGGTGTCAGGGCTGTTCCTCTCATCTGTGTCAATGTCACACAATGGAAAGGACAGGGAGAAAGACAGGCTGCTGTGCAACAGAGCCAGCCACTTCTCTGGTGTCATCTCTGCACATGAAACAATTGCCACCTGGAAGCACACAGGAAAGCTTTCTGCAGGGCTTAGGCTGATAGCCACCAAAAGCTGTGTGTGGGCTTTGTTTTGGTGTTGGTGAGCCAGCTGAGGGTAATGGCTGGTATGTGATAAAGCTGAAAGGCTGCTGGAGTGGCAGCTATTTCTTCAGACTGGAAGTAGAAATGATGACTGCTAACTCCAGCTTTTGGCTTTGTAAATCTGTGGTGCCTGGCAAAGGTATCCAGTCTTTTGTCCTGATTTCTTTTTAAAACATTTTTACTCTAGTAATGCCTTCCATATGAAGTGGAAACAGTTCCATTTTCTCTAGTGGTGTGTGTGTGATGCCATCCTGGAAACTGACCCTGAGAAGTGAGCATGAACTGTGTGTGCAGCATTGTGCACGTGGGTCAAGCTTGACCTTTCTGCACTAGTTCCCTCTCAGAATGACAGCAACTGGAGGCTTTGTGTTAGTCATTTGCACCAGGTGAATAAGTGAGATTTGGATGTGGTTCCAGTTCTGTCTCTGTGCAGACCAGAGCGGAAAAGTAATTTCTCATTACAACGTGTGTTTTGGTCTGTTTCTCCCCTCCACTAGCTTTCTCTGGATGAGTACTTGTTTAAAAAAAAAATTATTTCCAACTCAGTATTACCTGGTCCAAAGTGAGCAGCAGAGATCTGAGCTGCACCTTGTCTACGCTGTGAATTTGCTTTTATTGTCATCCCATGCTGTCTGAATTGCACTATAGCATTGACAGGGATTGATGACGGAACATGGCTTTCAGTTCAGCCTGGGGTCCTGAGCAGCTTTTCCTTTTCATGCACTGTTATGTCATTTAATTTCTCTAATGCTCTGAACAGAAATGCAGCATTAAGCCTTGCATTAAGGCATTCCAGCAGAGAAAGGTTAGACTAGTGGGTGTTGCAGTTGTGGTTGTGGCAGAGCGATGGTGGCTGCACTGAGCTGCCTCCTGCCCTTCCTATCGATTGTTTCACAGCGGCGGCTGCGCTGTTTTCAGATATTTTGTTGCAAAAAGAAGCGCTCCTGTCCTGACCACAGAAACAAAGCAAGTCTCAGCTTGCAGAACAGCAGTTCTAGGAAGGCTTTGGTGTGTCAACACTTCATTAAGTCCAGTGCAAAAATGTGGCTAGAGATAACATTAAACCCCTGAATTCTTATGCCTGCTCTCCCTGTTTGCTTCTGTACAAAGCAGAACGCTGGGCCTTAAGGTCAGGTATGAGTGATGCATCTGCACTCGGGCTTGCATGAGGGTCCTACCCTGCAGGTACCAGCTGATGATGGTGTGGTTACTGTGCTGCAAAGAGGGAGAAAGGACAGCAACACACACGGAGCTCTTTGGGGAAAAAAGGCCAATTTATTGTACAGACAGCCCGGATTTAAAGTGTGTTAGTGCAGCTAGGACAGGACAGGAGCTCATTGGGCAATTGGGAAAAACATCCCTGGGACAGCACCTCAGGATGTATCCCACGGGAAGGACACCAGGTGTTAATCTTTATTATGAATTCCGCTCTTTTTGTCACCATGTTATCACCCTGGGAGACTCCTCCCTAACTGAAGCTGCAGTCAGCTTGTCAGCCTGGGAATGGAGCTGAGAGTCAGGAGAAATCCAGGCCTGAAAAGAATTTCCAAGCTGTAATTCCCTGGCTCTCTAAATGTGTGTGCCCACCTGATGGGCATGTGGCAGTCACTGTGGGCTGCCTCGTGAGCTGCTCTGTGCAAGAGGTAAAAACCCTGGCAACTTAAAAGCACATCTTCCTCTTATGTTCCTCGTATCTAGCATGTGGCAATAGTTCTGGTTCATCTATTAACTAGTATCTAGAGCACACTAACCATATCTTTTGGCTCAAATGGGAAAAATGTCTCCTTTTGGTTTGGCTTTAGTTAAACAGGTAACATAACTGACAGTTTTTTTTTTTTCCCCCAGCTGAAATAGAAAAGCAAATATCTTGGGACAAACACGATAAGAGGAAAGCTTCTGGTTCTAAAGCAGTTGCAAATTATTTGAATTTATGCTGCACAGTGTGTCTTGGGCTAAACAGTTTGTGTCTAGTCTAAGCAATGCTGAGCGTGAAGAATCTGAAAATATTGTGGGCTGAGCCCTTCTTTTAGCATCTGCCTCTGGCTGCAAGAGCTGGCCTTACTCGAAAAACTCTGTCTTTCTCTTGGTGTTTGCACTTGCTCCACCTGCAAGGTCAGAATAGGTGTTGCTGACTGTAGTCTAGCAGGGATCTCTAGGAGCTGCTCCAGCAGGGTGTCAGTGCCTCTCATTCTCGAGCAAAGAGGGAGAGACACCTTTATGTACAGCTGGTGGCCAGGCTTTCCAAGAACTCTCCTTCACAAAACTGTTTGTTTGTTGAACTCTGAGGTTAAATCCCTGTGCAGAGCCCCTGATCTTGGCGCTGGGAAGGGCTGGTCCAGCAGTGGAACTGGCTGCAAACTGAGTGGGTGTGGTTGTGAGGGAAGTTGTGTTTACCTCAGTCTATCACCAAAAAAAAAAAAAGTTTCCTTCCTGTATCTCTTATCTGGAGCCAAGTGAGTTGAACTGTTTCTTACCTGATGGCAAAATAGTTGGAGAGGAGGATTGAGTGAAGACCTTAAATAAAATAAAAAATATACATCAGAACAACAAAAATTAGGGAAGTCCCAGAAGAACAGCTAGTTCTGGTACATGGTGTTTCTCAATCAAACTGGCTTACAGGAAGGTGTGCACAAATGTGAAAAGGGTTGGTGCTTTTAAAGACTTCACTGCTAGCTGCTGTCTCCTAGCCTCAAATGTTTAAAAAATGGTAGTTTTTGTTTGTGTCAAATAGTGGCAGTTTTACAACTTCTGGCTAGTGAGGGATATTCTTTCCACAGACAGTGCTTTTAGGTGTCTGTCCAGGATTTCAGATAAAAATTAAAGAGCTATCACCAGCAGTGGGGTACATGTATCACCTGAACATGTCTTATAAGGGCAGGTTGTAAAACATTGCTCTTTATTTCCTGCTGGCATGGATTTGTCTTTTGGGGCCCCCTTTGACATCTCTTCAGCCTCTCTGATGGACCATCAGAGAACGTCTTGGGTCAAGTTCCCATTCAGGACAAGCTGGCCTTTGTTCAGCTTGGCTGAGATGTTGGCTGGTTTTTACTCTCTTGGGACAATAATTGGAAATCAGGTTGCTTCAGCATGAGCATGGAAAGTGGAACAGAAGTCTACCCAAGCAGTGGGATCTTTCACAAACTGAGGTCATTGCCCACAAGAATTTGGGTTGTCCTTGGGTCATAGGCACATTGCTGTGCACTGCTTCTTGGGATAAACAAACAGGCACTTTCTGATTATCTGAGCTATCCATGAGGAAACATCCAAATAAAGTTCTCTGTTAATTATTTTCTAGATGTCACTTTGAAAACTTTTGTTTTGATACCTCCTGTTTATAGCTTTGTGGGTTTCTTTTGGGCTGGTGACAGGAGTGTGTTATAATTAGGACTATATCATCTTCTGGGAGAGGCCAGGCAGGAAAGCATGTGCATTGCTTACTCTCAGTACACAGAAAAGGGGCAAGTGCAGGAGCTGTGCATGCTGAGCTGGAGCAGCTTGAGGATTTTTGCCCTGGAAACATGGAGCAGGTCTTCTGAAACCTCTGCTCATTGTCAGAGAATGACTTTTAGCTCTTCCATGTATGTGGCACAGAACAGCTGAAATAGCAAGAGATGGGCAACCAAGATAAATGAATGTTGGGGGAGACCATGCTAATAAATCCCTTCTGACTTATCCTAAATTCACATCCAGGCTGGGATCTACCAGTGGGATAATGACAATTCCAGCAGTGTTCAGCAAGCAGCTGCATTGAAAGCCAAGTGTGAAGATTTTAGCTGGGGACTCTTAAAAGGGACATCCGTGCTGAGTATCACACAAACCTCCCTGGAACAAAGCTGAGCAGAACTTAAGGAGTTCTGGAATGAGGTCCTTGGTTATAGTACACAGGGCTGGCAGGACTCCTGTCCTGAAAATCTTAGTCAAAATAGTTGGTCATGTGATCCCAAACTAACAAGGTATAGGGCTGTAAAGGTTGGGGGGGGAATACCAAAAGTACCTGTGCTTCCTGCTGCTAGTTGTCTTCCTTTAAAAGCTGCTGGTGTGTTGGCCCAGTGTGGAGCCTTAGCTGGGTAATGGGAATGAGGAGGGAGGAGTGTTGCTGGTGTGTAGGAAGGAGTCCATTTGTTGGTGTTGAATGAGAAGCAGGTTTAGTGAGGATCTGCAGTTTCCTGCCTGCCCCACTAGTCCAGGCAAGTTATGGCATCTGCAGTCGGGTGTGACCTCTCTGTGCCTCCTGCCAGCAGGGACAGGGAGTGCTGTCCCTGCTCCACCAGCTCTCTGTGCCGTCCTCTGCTCTCCATCCCTGTGGGAGAACTTTTCCTGGAAGTTTGTATCCTGTTTACTCTTGCACTAGGCAGGGAATGGGAATGTCCCTGGCGCAGAGGGTGATCTTTGTGCTGACACAGAGGTCTCCCAGAGAGACCTGCAGTGTCATGGGTGCTGCAGGGTTGAATATTCAGAATGCCCTTCCCCTTACTTAGTTTGCTCTGCTCCTATTTTTGTCTGTGTCTTAGGTGCTTTTTTTCCATTTGAAATGCTTCATGGGTCATCTGTCATTTTACTGGCTGGCACGTGGATACCAATATGGTCTAACATATGGTTTAACAGGAGACCTTCACGGTGCCCTTGGTGCCAAAGCCTTGCTGCTGTAGATGTGGGTCTGAAGAGGCCCTTCTTCCCCACTTGTCACCCCTCCTATCATGCAGCGTTTAAGCTTTGTGATGGTCCTGTGCACTGCACAGGTTTGGACTAGCCTTTCTGTTTCATCCCAGAGCCCTTAGCAGCAGTTAAGGGTCTTCCCAACAGTCTGGCTAACATCAGTTTTGGGTGATCCATCTTCAGCTCTGCTGTTCCAAGGCAGACTAACGGGAGGCTGCTCTGCTAGGTTGTTTGTTTACAGTTATAAATAGCATATGCTGCTTGAATGCTTTTCAGGTTAGAGTTTAAGGGATGCCAGGCAGTACAGACTGACTTACTGGGTTATTTTGGAGTTGAGCATGACTGATAGAGATGGAAGTCAGTTGTTAAAGAGAACAATCTAACCCTATGTCAATAAGCTCATGTGAAGCTGGATTGATATAGCTTAAAAATGAAATGTGAACTAGCAGCTGCCTTCAGGCTTTTCCCATGGGTGCCACTGTCTTGCCCCTTGTAAGCCACTGCAGATGACAAATCAGCAGGGGGTGAGCAGCTGGCCCCCCTTTTCTGGCAAGGGACAAGTTGGGGTGTTTCAGGACACAGCTGTGTGATGCTCCTTTGCGTCATCACAGCTGAAATTCAGATAAGGACAATAGCCCTGCAGTACTTGGGTTTATGTATAACAACACCCAGTGGGGCAGTGATGGGGGTGGGGATAAAGGGGAATGTGGGTTTTCTAATAAAAATTAAATATTCCGCATATATTAATGCAACATTTTTGAGGAATATTGGCTTAGTAAATCTGTATAGGGAAAGGTGTTGTATTAAGTGGTTGGTGTGAGAAGAATGAAATGTTTTCACAGCAAACACTGCTAATTATTAGGGATTGCCTCTGCCCTGTGGTATATTTCTCGATAAGGAAATATAAATTGAATTCAGCTTTTTCATATGACTCTGTGTCTTGAATCACTAGATCCATAAAAAACAATGAGAAGCTTTCCTAAGGGCTGCATTTGGCACTGGACTAGTCCTAGAAATAATCGAGAGCTGTTGGCTGACCCCTGTAGGAGTTGTCTCTCTTGACTGCCTCTAATTCAGCTGCTCCTTCTGTCAGAGTGCAAACAGAATTTGAGCTGGTTTTCCTGGAATAGCACTTCTGGTAGTAACAGGATTAAAACACTGTCACTTATTTTCTCTCCTCTTGAATATATTTCCAAGAGGACTTGCCATCTGTCATGGATCTTGCTACATAAACCTGGCTTCTTTGGCTGACCCCTTAGCTGGCCTTATTTCCCAGAAAGTTGGTGGTACTGCAGGTCACCCTGTGCCCATGCCTTCCCACAGAGCTATTCCACATCTAGTGTTGGTGCACGTGATTCAGCCAGTCCAACAGAATTACAGATGTCTTTAAACAGAAGTGCCTCATAGCTCCTGTGGGTATGCATGTATGCACACGTGTATAAAAAGAACCCAAACCAAAAAACATCCAGAAAGTATTCAAAGAATGACCTTGCTAATTAGCAATAATCTCACTTTGCCCTCTTGGGCATGAAACACTGACAGAGCAGGCAGTTGCAACTCGAGGATCCCCTCAAATGCCGTTTCCTGGCATAGTCAGGACTTTGCTCTCCTGCTTTTCTTAAAAAAGCCCAAACCCCTTCCAGCTCACATTTTTGTTCAAATAGTCATAAGCTCTGTTTGGTTACAGTTGTTTTCAGTATTGCTGTCATGTCTTTCTGCACACTGAGATGCCCAGCCTGAAAGCATCATTCTCTAAGCACCATCTCTTGGATAACCCACACTCTCCCCAGCATGGCTTTTGCACACAGGGGTCTCTCCTCAGCTGCATGCTCAACGCCCACCCTCCCACTGGGGGTTTCAACCAAGCCAACAGTTCCTTGCAAGGCACTCAGTGCAGAGGATTTTCCTTTATGAGGTCGTGTGACCAAGGTGCTGTGCTGGGATTCCTTCAGTTTTTTGCTCAATTGCAGTTTCTTTGTGTGTCTTTCCTCCCCTTGACAGACACGAAGGTGTCTTAGGGAGAGTTGTGAGTGCTAATGTCTCAGTGATTATAAAGTATATTTCTGTGGGGCTGACTCCTTTCATGTTGGGAAGGATGTTGAACCATGTGGCTACTATCTGGAACAGGCTGGGCTCAATGGCTTACTGCTAATTGAGTAAGTAAGATCAGAATTAGACTGCTAAACATTGCTCTAGGACAGAAGACTGGGATTACAGGGCTAAAAATTGCTTCAGAGGGGGAACTTTGGCTTTTCTGCTAAGTTGCTACCTCACAGTGCCTAAAATCCTGACCTCAGAGTCTCTGGTCATGGTCAAGGGTCCAGTTCTCTGCGTGCTCTAGCTACTCGTGTTGGTGGGTTTCCTAAGCCCAGAATCACGTTTCCAGGCTGCACTGATGGAAAACATGTTGCTGGCACACGTGTATTGCAAAAGATTGGGATGTCAACATAGCATTGAGGGTTGTTGCCCTTATCTCCACTGTATTTATTAACCTGGGTCTAACTTGAGTTCTTTCATTCTGCTTCCTTGCTTGTACAATTGAAAAACTGAGTGGGAGAGTGAAATGAGGGGACTTCCAGTTGGCTTGAACTGGCAGTCTTTCATCCTTTTCCAAGAAATGACCTTCAGTTTGACTGGGGAGGAGTCTTCATTTGTAAAAGCATGTTTCTTTTCTCCTGGTTCCTCTAGTTCTTCCCCTCACATTCTTGTCACATGTACGTTCCTGACACTCCTTGGAATGCAGTGAGTAGCTGGTGCTTAGAGGAACTCTTGTATCTTACCATGGCTGGATGTGTGTGGAGACAGCAGTCAGTGAGTGCAAAGGGCAACATGCTGGATGCTGTAGTTTTGTATTTTTGTTTCCTCCTATCCCTTTTTTCCTACTGGAGAGTTCTGATGCGTTTTCCAGACAGAGCTCCTAGTGAGATAATGGGCTTAGCAGATACCTTCCCTTTTGTGCAGATGGGATGTCTCCTCAAACCCAGCTGGGTCACTGTGAAAGGGTAAAGCAAGCATTCCTTCACAAGTCCTGCTTGCCATCAGGGCCTAGTTTAGTGCTGTGGAATTGGATGTGGAAGGGATGGGACACCAGAGGCTCTGCAGGCGAAACTTAAGTCTCTGATTCCCTGATGGAGCATTAGTCCCTCTTGCTCACTTGAGATGTGGCTGACATTCACAGCAGAGTTGGGATCGCTTAGCTGGAAAGCACCAGCTGGCTGATGATTCTTTCTCTTGTCAGGAAAAAGATGCTTACTAGAAAAGTTGTAGTGGAATATGCTTTGAAGTGGATTTATCTATCCATTAGCTCATAGCTATCGAAGTATCAGCCTTGTTTTCTTAGTCTGTTTTCATCAGCCCTGGACTGGCCAGTGCAACAGGATCTAAAAGAAAAATATGAGGGCTTAGTCAGATGCACATGCTCTTCCTTGACTTCATAAAACATAAGTAGGAGGAGGGTAGCTCTTTGTGATGGGGTTGTATGAGGGCCAGGACAGCAAACTTCTGTGACTTCTATAACACCCCCCGTAAAGAATCTCTTGGTTTGAGTTGCGTATTGGCTAGTGGGGAGAAACCTCTGGGGGAAGCTGGGAATGAGGCTTTTCTGTGCCTAGTTAAAGAAGACAAGTTTTGGTAGCATTTCATGGTGCATTGGTCTTTCTCTTGTTGCAGGTGAGGCCGGTGCCAGCATTATTCGGGTGTCCAAAGAAGCCCGAAAGAGGTTCTTGGGCCCACTCCACCCCTCTTTCAACTTGGTGAAGACCATTCGGATGTCCCTGGCCAAGATGGTGCCAGAGAACGGGCACGAGGTTGCAGCAGGACGTCTGGGTATTTCCCTGACACGGGTGTCTGATGGAGAAAATGTGATACTGTCAGACTTCAATTCCAAGGAGGAACTGATCCAGGTGAATGGACTCTTACTGCAGAGGGCTGGGAAGGAGCTGCATGCAGTTTTGTTTTGCCTTGGTCTCCAAATGTCCTTGGTACTGGAGGATAATTGTCAGCACATGCCAGCATGGTGTTGTGAGAGCAGTAATAGTTTCAGTAGGCTTTGATTTGATTCTTTGACTGTGGATCTCTTTCTCCCTCAGGCCTGTATCTGCAGCACCTTTATTCCTGTCTACTGTGGGTTGATACCTCCAACCCTGCGTGGAGTGGTAAGTAAGATTCTAAGGTGGTCCTTCATTAAATTGCATACTAATGAGTAAGTTTTGACAATATTATTGCATGCCTGCTGGCAGCATTTATCTGAAGAGACACAAGAAATTCCCAAATAAACAACTTTCTTCAGTGGATAGGCCTTCTTTCCACTGCTACCTGCAGTTTACTGTAAATGTCCTGAAGACCAGTGGATTTAACATATCATAATATTGTAATATATAGCAGTCTGGATTAGCTGAGTGTTCTCATGGCTGCATGGTACAACACTTTCCATCACTGAGGCTCCAGCTGTCTGCATGTGGAAAGAAGTTGGGCCCAGAATAAAGGTCATGAGTGGAGTCCCTCTGCCATCCTGACACTTTCTGCAGGGCTTTAACTAGTGGTGTGGATACTGACCCTCTTTTCCATGGAGCTCTTTCTGTCCTTCCTCTGAGAATAATGTTCTGCTGCATGCCACAGCTTTCTTTAAATTGTGTCCAAAGCCATCCAAGAGCAATTTATCCCTTTGTGTTTGCATGTTAGAAATGAAAACATATGAAAGCTGTGCAAAGATGCAGCATTTCTGGATATTGCAGTCGTGCTTTAAGGGCCTTCTGGTTGAGCTTGGCCTCCCTTGTGCTACACAGGTTAATGTTAAAAGGCAGGGGTTTTGCAAACTACACAGTCAAAAGTGAGAGGGAGAACTGCTATAAAATATATGCCCTGATTTACCATAAGTGATCTCACCAAAGTGCCTCTGTCTGCCAGAACACAGTATCAAATCTGCTCTGATTGCTACCTGTGTTATAAAAGTGAGGTCAGTTTTGCTCCTGCATAATACACAACTTGGCTGTTTTTGTCTTGTGCAAACATGTTGGTGTGGGAAATGACCTGGAGGAGATGTCCAATGTTATCCAGCCCTTCAGAGAAGTGGCAGAATCAATAATGGTTTGGTATTTGCTCAGCAACTGCAGGCAGGGCTTTTTCCCCTCAGCTGGTGGGACCATAGCAGTGGCTCTTGCCTTGCATCTTTTTGGGGCTAATTGAGGTCAGTGTGCATCAGGAAAAAAATCTCACAATTCCAAAACTGTGTACAACATCAGGGTTTCTGGAATGTGCAGCTGCCCTGGCACTCTGAGGGATAACTTCTCATGGGAAAAGGTGGGGAGGAAATACGAGATGAGGAAATTTAATTCCTACCTCTTCCCCAGAAAAGCATGGCTGTGGCTGTGAAGGGGGATTGCTGATGAGGCGAGAGGTTAAATTGGGTTGGTATGAGCTTGGGACATGATTTTGAAACAGGAATGCATGGTTCCTAGCATGCCTGTGGTGACTCTATTTGCCACAGGATAAACTGACAGGCACAAGAACAAGTTTTCAAGGCCATGTTACTGTGTGCAAGGTGCAAAATCCGTATTTTGCCTTCCTCCTAAATTTTTTCCATTGTTCACTTCTCTGAGACCTGGTAGCCTCATAGAATAGATGATGGAGATGGGCAAGGAAGTTAAAAAAACCCCAACAACTTAAATATTGAGAAATGGAAAAGTCAGTAGTTGACCTGTCACACACTATAGTTGTGAATTGTCTGCAGCCTGTGTGTGAGATGAATCCCTGGCAAGGGTCGCAAAGCTGATTGTCACATCGTGTGAGTGAGATGCCCTGTGCATAGGAGGACATGATAAGGGAATGGAAGTGGGCACTCCACTCCATGAATCATCCCCTAAAGCTGCTGCTGCTTGTATCTGCAGGCAGCTGGTGGCTTCAGCCTGTGACTTTGGGCTGTTCTGGGCTTTGCAGGAGGCTGGACAGTGATTACACTTGGGTAACTAGAGATTCAGGCAAATCCAAAGAAGTGGCAGCTGAGCTTTACTGAGGAATGTTAATCAGCATTGCTTAGGAGCAGTGGACCAGAGAGTGGGGTGTGCACGTGTACTCCTGGATTTCTATGGAGTCAGAAGGCTTTGCCTGTCAGCTCTGTTGTAGTTGAGCCTTTTTTCGAATGGCACCTGTGTAATCATGCTGCCACCCTCAGGGAAACGTGTCTTCTGCATCCTTACTGCAAAACTAGTGTTGTCCAGCACTAAAGCTTACCTCATTTTTCTTTAAACAAAGAGCATGCTCCCTGTTTTACTCTGTTCTTTTCCCACTCAGCATGTTGGAATCTTGTCCTTGCAAAGAGAGTCAGGAAGATGTCTCCCGCTCTAGCTGGGCCTAGTCTGGCTCTCAGTGGAGCAGCTTTGGGAAGAGGATGATAATGGCAGTTTGCTGTGGTTGCTTTAGGCTTAGGGAACACTGATACCCACTTTAGAAGGGGGAGAGGGTTCAATTGATTGTTGGCAGCTCTGTTACCAAAAAACATCTTGTGAGCAAGCTGTGTTAACTGTTTCTGAGAGGGTATACTTAACCTCGAGTTTAATCTATCCTGTCCTTCCACTTTCTTCACTGTCCAAATTCAGGTGGTATAGGAGTTCTAAGTGCCTGTCTTGACACAGTGTTTGGCGAGCAAGGGCTGCCATGAGGATAAAATGTCCTGTGCTCGGAGTTTGGGCTGCTGTAGCCTACAACCTTAATCACAAGCTGTCTCCCATAAAGCTGTAGGTTCTATGCAAAGGTAGCTCTGAGGTTTAGTTTGCCTCCCAAGAAGGGAGTGTGCAGTCCACCCTGACCCTGTTGCATCAATGGCAGCTGGCTTGCTATAGCTGAATTGAATTGCTTTCAGTTCATGAGCCTGTGAGCTGTTCCCCAGGCTCAGAGAAGCTGCTTGAGGTCTCTGTTCTCTCTTGCTTTGTCAGACAAGACAAAGTGCAAAGCACCCTCCAGACAACACATCTGGTGTTTTCCTAGGCATTGTGCAGCAAAAGAACAATGTTGGTGGTCAGTCTGCCTGTGAGACAAGAGGAAGCAGGATGCAGAATGGAGCACCTCCTCCTTAAATCAGCATTTCTGTGTTCTACCTGGGTTTAGCCTCTACTGGCTCAGCTTCTCACCCACAAGAGAGCTGAAAGACAGCTGCTACTTGTGGGGCTGCATAGCCCCTCTATCATGATTTGTGTTTGGGCAGGAAGGAAATGGATCCAGGTAGCAAAGTGCAGCATCAGCCCTGATACAAAACCAGAACTCTTCTGTAACTGAGGTTCACAAGAGCTGGAATTGTTGCTCTGCAAAGACCCCCAGCTTCCTTCTCTTTTGGCTTGACCAACATCCTTTTCCTTTTATCTTTTGCATGTTGCTTACTCTGCCAAAACCTGTGATAGGGATCTTCTTGCTCAGCTCCTTGTGCAATTACGGTATCCAACAAATGTTTTGAGAACATACTACTGGGGTTGCCATTCCTGCAAGGGTAACTCAAATGAGTTTATGGTACAGAAGTACAGAACATTCTCTTGATAAGAGGGTGCCTGTTAAGAGCAAAACCGAAGTCCCTTGTGCTCTGTTATCACACCACAGCAAGTTGATTCCCAATGTGTATGTGTGTGTTGGGATTGCTGCTCGATAAGTCTGCTAGCAACACATCAGCTGGTTTTACTCACAGGTAACAAACCTTCTGCCAGTGGGGACTTGTGCCCAGCTTACTAATTTTAAACACAAGTGAAAAATGGCACAATGTCACAGTGTGACAGCTTGGATCAGTGCTAATTTGCACTGCAGGTGGTTGTTGGTGTGTATTATTATTTAATTGGACAGCAGTCAGGCTGCATAGGAGATGTAAGTCAGCAGTCACACAAGTGAATGTGCCACATATTGAACGTGAGCAGCACACTCAACCAAGAAAAAGCACATAGTAAAAGGAGTTGTTATAAGCAACACAGCTGTGCTATCACTGGTTTTTACTCCTCCAATGCTGGTGGATGTATTCAGTTCTCTTCCCAAGTTGTTGGCACAAACAGGAAAATGGACAAAGTTTGATCAGTTGCGAGAATGAAGATTGCTGCATTTGTCTTGATTTCAGAGATATGTTGATGGAGGGATTTCTGACAATTTGCCCCAATATGAGCTGAAGAACACAATCACAGTGTCTCCTTTCTCGGGAGAGAGCGATATCTGCCCACGAGACAGTTCCACAAACATGCACGAGCTGAGAGTCACCAATACAAGCATCCAGTTCAACCTTCGCAACCTCTACCGCCTCTCAAAGGCCCTGTTTCCTCCCGAGCCACAGGTGAGTTTCCTGGCCACGGCAGAACTTGGGGACCACAGATCTTGGGCACTGGCTATACTGTGTGCCCTTTGGCAGGAGAAGATTCCAGGAACTGTTAGTTTTGTATCTCATGCTTTCTGTTTAATCTTCACATTATCAACCCAATGACTTGCTAAACCTTGGGCACCTGCACAAGGGTTTGTCTTCTTTTTCTACTTGAACATCTGGAATTTAGGTGGTAGCAGTTGCTTGGAAAGTATTCCCATGTTGCTCTCTCTAGAGTACTCTTTGCCTGGAAATCAGGCTCACTGTAAATAAAGATGTATTGGCCATCAGAACCAATGTGCACTTCAGTGTTTTAAGGTAAGGATGGAGCTGCCAGATGGAGCTTGCAGAAGCACTGCAAACTTTGTGTACTTCTGAGAAGACATGAGTACCAGATACCCCTGACTTTGGATGTAATTAGCATGCATTCATGTGCTGAATTACCTGGGCAAGTTTCTTCTCACCCCCTCTCTAGTCTTGGCTGGCTTTATATGTAAACACAATGGCTCTTCCTGGAATCTGCAGGGACGTATTCTGGGCTGCTTGTCAGTGACTGCCTGAAAGCTGCCCATAGCAGCATCAGCTGTAGATGGAGCAATGAGGTAGCTGCAACTCTGTGCCCATACTTGGGTGGGATTCTAGGTGTCCCTTCCAATCTAAATTGTCCTGCAATTGCCATAGCCAATGTATTGATAATATACCTCCCATTCCTGCTCACAGCCTGAGCAAGGCTGGCAAGAATGAGACTTGTTCTTGGGATAGCTCAGGCGTCAGGAGAATTCCTCCAAAGTCAGCACTGTGGTTGGTGTTTGCTCTGCCAGTTTCCACATGGAACTTTCCTTCCTCTGCCCACAGGTGCTGCGGGATATGTGCAAGCAGGGCTATAGAGATGCACTGCACTTCCTGAAGAAGAACGGTAAGGCACTGGCTGTTTGTAGGGTGCAACGATTTCCCTGTTCTGTGCCACGCTTGGTGCCTTGGCTTTGAGAGTAGTTGATGGTGCATAAGACAGTAGGAAGGGGAGAACTGAACTGTGCCTCAGATAGTAGGGTATGGAATTCTCAATGGGTCTACTTGAGCCCTTCAGGAAGGAGAGGTGACCTTTGCAGCTACCACCACAGTCGCTGGGTAGCAGTGCCGTTTGGACCTCCTGCAGACACCCTGCTGCTCTCCGTGTGCCTGTGGGTGTGTGTGGTGCTGCCCTCGGAGCCCCGGTGCCGGACACTTGAGCGCTGCTCTCCTGCCTCCAGACGCTGCAGCGCTGGGTGTGCGCTTGCTGCCACCTCGTGTCCGTGGACAGTGACGCGGACAGGGATAACTGGGATTGCCCTCGGGGGGAAATCTTGCCTGCAAGATGGGCGACTGGCAGATTATAGTAACAAAAATCTGCAAAACAGCACCCTGCGGAACTTAAAGGGGAAATATGAGAACTTCTGATGGGGAAAGAGAGAATTAACTTAAACCGGCAAGGTTTGTATCTCCTTGTAAGAGGTATAAGGCTAAAGAGGCTGGGCATAACCTCAGCCTGAGAGGGGAGTTAGGGTGAAGCAAGGACTTGCACTCTAAAGGCCGGGCTGGGCAGCTGGTTTGTGTCATCCTTACAGTATAACTTTTCTTCTCAGGTCTCCTCCATCTCCATCGTCCAAGTCCTGCCCGTCCTCTCCTTGCCATAGAAGCACCACCAGGAGAGAAGAAAGAGGAAGAAACAGAAGCTGAGGACCAACTAGAGGACAACACTGCCCTTGCTGTTGTTGAAGAGCACATCTTTGAACACTTGCCTCCCAGACTGAACCAAGGTATGATTCAAAGGGAGAGATCACAGGTTATCTTCCTGTGTTGCCTGGTCTCCCTCAGAAGATTACTGGGATGTGTGGTTATTTTGTATAGCTGGGGTTGGTCATGCCCAGGGATTGAAATGACACCTGCTGAGGGTTAGATGGGTTGGGGGTCTCAGATAAAGTCGTGGCTTGCACTGTGGAGGCTGGACTGGGAGAGGTTGATTCATTTTGTAGTCTTCTCCATGGTAAGGAGAGGATGAAGTTTTGCTGCTTTAGAGTCTGATAAAGCTGAAAGCTGCTGGTTTTAGCTGTGCTCAGGGAATTACTAACCTGAGCAAGACTTCCTAAGAAGTGGGAGGTAGCTGCCTCGGGCTGGGGAACTTCTGAGGTATGACAAGAAAAGAGAGTCCCACTGGAGATACTCAACCGTGTTTTCTTCTGCCTTCAGCTCTCCTGGAAGCTTGTGCTGAAAGAAGAAGTTTCTTGACTGGCCTCAGCAACATGCTGCCTGTGCGTGTGGCCACGGCCATGATGGTCCCCTACATGCTGCCTCTGGAGTCTGCAGTTTCCTTCACTGTCAGGTAAGCTTTGGGCTCATCCCTCAGTGGTGCTCTTCCCAGTGCAGACAAGTATTTGATGTAGCTGTAGTGTTTAAATGGATAGAGAGTGGGATTCTCTCTAATTCTGCACTGCTGATGTTCCTGGGGAAGGAGCTCCTGACAATTACCAGACATGAATAAAAAAACCAACCAACCAGACCCCCACAAAACCAGAAAAACCAAGATCCCAAAACTTTTCTTACCTTACTATGTCATTTAGTTACAGCCCCTACTTCCAGTTTGAAGGAAGATTGCTGTGTGCTAGAACTTGCCCCAGAAAATGGTGATATATTTTTGAGCCTTAAGAAAGAACTGGTGTTCTTTTCATCATATTCCCTTGTGTGGCCCAGCTAATGGTTGTCTCTTTATAGGTTGCTGGAATGGCTCCCAGATATCCCTGAGGATATAAGATGGATGAGGGAGCAGATGACAGAAATCTGCAACTATCTTGTGAAGAAAGCCAAGAAGAAACTGGGCAGCCATCTTTCAGCCAGGTATGGCTGCTTTTCTTCACAGCACTGTTCTGGAGGAGCCCTTCATTTCTCCTTACACCTTTGCATTCTAGAGACTATTCCACTGGAGCAGAGCAAATAAGGCATACATTGACCAGAAGAATTTACCACTTACACTGAAATGCAAATCTGATCCATGGTTTCTTGGCTTCCTTAACTGTTGAATATACTCAGCACATGATCCCCTTCCTTTGTCCCGTTATAGGGCAGACCTTGTAATGAAGCTGTCACTATAGCAGTAGGCTAGAAGATGTAAGTCTGATTAAAGCGGTATGCCAGTTTATTTCATGCTCCTTTTAGAAGACAGAGATGCTTGTCTTTGTGGCATTTGCTGCCCAGGATCCCCTTAAAGTCCTTTCCAAGAAGTACTTGTATTCAAATGACCTCTTCTACCTCAAATTTCTCAGCCTGGTTTTTGGGATGACGAAATATGGTGGCCAGGGAACACAAGAGAATTTCCAAATGAGGCCGAGTGCTTTGGGCCTGCATGTGTGCCTCTGTGCTTCTGGACTGAGCTACTGCAATAGCCCCTGGCTTGAGGCTGTGGCAAGACTGTTGTGTGGATGAGAAGAGGAAACTCTCACAGTAGTAGTCAGGGGGTCCCAGCTGTGATTTGAACCTAGTACAAAAGTGTGATTCTTACTGAAAAGCATTCGTGGTCTGAATAACTGAGAGATGTAAAGGGGAAAATGGGCACACAGAGACTTCTCACTAAAATAATGTAGTCAATTCAGTACAAAACAGGACTGTGGTACCGGAGCTGTAGTCTGATGACCTGCTCAAGTCTTCCCATGTACTCAGTCTTTGCATGTATTTGCCTTTCAGGCTTTACTATCACCTGGAGCTCGGAGGGCCCCAGAAGCTGCCAATTTCTCCCCCGCCACCTTGTGGTGAAGCACTGCCCATGTGGATTAGAAGCAACCGCTCGGTTTCTGATGTCATGATGAAGTGGGAGGAGTACCAGCGCCAGCTCATGTTGGGCTTGCTCTGCATCAACGTGGACATGCAAGCCTCCCTCTTCCCTCGGGAAGGGTTTCAGTTAAAGCTTCCGCCTCTAGACTGTGCAAAAGAGTGCCTGCCACTCTTCTGAGCCTGCTGCTGTGAGGGGATGAGGGTGGGTGAGAAAGGGTACGGACATAGGGTGGGACCAGTCTCATCCCTCAGCAGCAGGCTGCTCCCTGCTCCTGAATATGTTGCGAAGGGGATTTCCCCGGGACGGAGACTGGTGGAATTGACTGTAGCCATTTGTTGCCCACTGGGCCAAGCAAGGGACCTTTGTGGCTCACAGACACACACAGGCTGATTCCCTGCTCTAGACTTGTGGTGAGGCTTGGCCATTGCCCGTGGCCAGGCTGATGCTGACCCAGCTGGGCTCTCCCAGATAGTGCACTTTGAATTGCCACTGGCTCTTTACCGCCAAATAACCAGGATGTAGATGATGCTCTCAAGTTCATACAGCTTTTACCTCCCTTGGTTTTTCAGAGCATGTGTCTTGATTCCTCTTCTTAAATCATCTGACAACCCATAGCTCTTTGTGCTGCTGAAAGATGAAGTAGCCTTTTGCCAAACCAATTTTTCTCATGGCTTTCAAATCTCTTCTTGGCTTTCTTCTTTGCTGAAACCGTGTTCTTGCCTCTCTCCCTGAATTGCATCCACACTGGAAGCCGGAGCTGGTCCTGCAGCAGACTACACTGGAACTGCAGAAGTGTAGAAAAGTCACATATTTTCTCTGATTCATGTTGCCCTCGTCACTCCCTTTTTGATTGGGGTCCTCAGGGAACTGCTGTGACTTGAATGCTGAGTGTTAAGTGATTGAGCTTATTTAAAGAAGTGATTTTGATGGATTTTTTTTTTTCCAGGGAAACGTGTTGAATTTAAGATCCTATTCCTGACTCTGTGAATGGAATTGGTGTGGGATTGCCCTGAAAAAAAGCTCAGCCTGGCTGTGTCAGGATCATCTTAGCAGCTGAAGCAGTATGAAGTGCTTATAGGAAGATGAGAATTGTGCAGGGCATGTTATTTTTGAAAGGCTTGTGGTGGAGTGTCACAGCAAGTGCTGGGGAAATGGCTGCCTCTGACAGGGGTCAGTCGGGCTTTGTTCCTTAAGGGGAGCAAAGCTGTGCAACTGAGGCGAATTCCAAGTGGGTGATATAGATCTCCTGCCAAACTGAGGCTTTTATCTCTCTTTTGCTCAGAAAGTTGGGTTGTTGAAGCTTTGGAGTGAGAAGGATTTAGGCTTGTAGCTACACCAGCATCACAGCTTGCCTGTCTCATGTTGTGGCTCACAGGTCTTGCTCTGCAGCTAGCAGTAGCAAGAGCATAAGAAGTGAAGGTAAGACTGTTGATGCACATGCAGGCACTTGGAACTGGCTCCTCTTTGTCTTGCCCCTTAAAAGACCAGAGCTAGTGGGTCTGTGGCAGAGCAGGACTCTGCCTTGAGGCACTGCCTTCTCAGCAGTGGTCTGGTCGTGGCTTGTGTGACAAGTATGAACTCCCTGTTCTTCACAGGGTGACACATGGCTTCCTGTGGGGTTTGCATGGACTTTAAGCTTAGGTCTTTACACTGACAAACTCAGCTCCTGTTACCTTTTTCTGCTGCCTGTCTTGCTACATGAGGCGTCTTCTACCTCTCCTAGCACAAACAGTGTGCAATGGCCAAAGCAAACATATGCTGTCTTTGCTGGGGAGCAGGACAGGTTATCTGAAGCTGATTTTGTAGCCTATACATGGAATAGTGATTTTTAATAGACTCTGTTTTGCACCTTAGATTTAGAAAGGGAAAATAAACCCAGAAGTTGTGCTAATAACTGGAGAAAGTAGTAAATCTTCATGAGCAGTGTGGGTGACGGGGTGGGTGCTGTTTCCTACGAGCACAGCTGTGCACTGGCCATGGGTTTGGTGTTTGTGTGGAGACTGCTAAGCATCAGGACTTTGCTGCAGTGGCTGTGCCAAGCTGGGAGGCAGTGGAGTGAGCCTCTGCCCAGGAGATGCCAGTGCAAGAATGAGCTTGTGACTTAGATTGTCACCCCACTGCCCTTGCTGAATGTAACAACCTATGTAACACAAGGGCCTGTGTAGCTTACAAAGCAGGCCTGCACTTACACAGTCAGATTTAGTCTTAAGCTTTGCATAATTGAGTCAGTTAGGGAACAGGGAAGTCACTACAGGAAGAGAAAAAATTGGAGGATTCTGAAATCAGAATAGAACATTCAATTACGAAACAAGTCAATCTTGTGATTGTTTAAAGCCCACAGAAAAAAAAAGCTAGATGCTAGTGGAAGTGAACCAGCAACAAGCTACTGTCACTTAGTGGGAGCAGGATGAATTTGATGAAAATTGAAGCTGAGAAAAGGTGTTCATTTTGTGGTTTGTATGGGATTTCTTTCCTTCCACTGTTTTGGAATACCTTAGGGAGAATGGCACACGCACAGCTACTTAGGTTACTAAATGCATATCTCTTGTCCCTAGTGCATACAGAGCAATTGGCAAGAACATAGAGATATTTAGTGGCAAGAAATTAAGGCACTTTTTCCAGAAGCAAAACATCTGAGAGGGGCAAAACTGCATAAAGAAAATCTTGTGTTTAGAAGCTGCTGACCTTTGGATTCTGCTGCCTTTTTTTTTTTTTTTTTAGTTAATATATGGGTGTAGAAAACGATGGAAGTATTTTTTTTATCCCTTCTTCCTGAACTGGTAAAACCACTGAGTGATTATGTAAACCACTAAACTATGAAACAAAATACTCTTGGTGACAGAGCATGCTAAGCAGTTGCAGCTTGGCACCCTTATCCCGTGCCTTCTGCATCAGAACCAACTGTTCTGGTGCCGACTGGGCTGATGCCACTGTTTTCCAGTGCTCTGATCCAGTAGGCTTGGGAATTCTGGTTCATGCATTTCAAGAGACCAACAGCTGTGCCTGGTAAAAGGCCCGAGTTTTGTTCTTTGTTTCACCTCATCTGCAGTTTAGTTTATTATAATAACTTCTCAAGAGAAAGTTTTGTACACTTCAAACTATAACCACAAATCAAAGCCTGGCTTTAAAAATAAAG
Organism: Sturnus vulgaris; assembly: GCF_052056855.1. Classification (NCBI taxonomy): domain Eukaryota; kingdom Metazoa; phylum Chordata; class Aves; order Passeriformes; family Sturnidae; genus Sturnus; species Sturnus vulgaris. The sequence continues at coordinate 3,528,406 of NC_142248.1, read as the reverse complement.
GTCTAACTCTTCACAAGGAAATTCCTGTTTTTCCTATGCTAATTTGCAGGGTGTGAACGGATTCTGGGAAAATACCACTCTGTATTAACCCTTTCTTTGCCTGTTTTTATTCTCCAAGTGTTACAATGGCTATTGTGTGATAGCTTGTTGGCTTTATAGATTTGAGCTCTGATAAAGGAACTGCAGATCTGTTAAAAATACCTCAAACTAGCCTCATTTTCCTTTTGAAAAGTTTCACCCATTTGCTTGACATTCTTGCTGCTCATCCATCACAGATGGCAAAGGATGAAGGAATTTGGGAAGATCACCTTTTCCACTGATGTAGAAAAAGGGCTGTGTCAGCTTATGAATAGGTTTTCATTATGCAGTGCTGCCTTTTCTAGATGAGGCCCTACTCTTTTTGAAATCTCTGGAAACCTTGTGATAGGCTCTGGATTGGATATGGAGGGGTTTATTACCATAGTGCTCACTGGAACTGTTCAGCCCCTTGTTCTGTGTGTACCTCATGGCATACAAAGTTATTTTCTGGGCAGCCATTGCTGATTAACCCTCACTTGCCAGGTCTGTAGGAGCAAGGTCATCTGTGGCAGTCAGTCCTTTCTTCTCCAAAATGTGTGTGGCAGGGCCTGTCCACTCTCCAGTGTATGGTGAGTGAGAGGTCAGGCTCCTGGTAAAAAATTCATCTTGTAGTCCGTGTTCAATGGTCCTTACAGCATTCATTGGATTCTTGCAGGAGTCCCAACCCTTGCCATTTCCACTGTTTCACATAAAGGGCCTGTGCATTCAGCAATCCACTTTTTTTTCCTCCTTCCTGTGTTATTACTTGCTGCTTTTAACAAGGCTAATGGTGACCTTGTGCATCTAACCAGCCCCTAACCTGTACAACACTGTAGAGTTGTTTTGTGTACAACAGTCTGTGCCTATGGCACGCTCTGTAACCCACAATTACTGTATAGTATAATTGGTTTGGTTTGCTGCCTGCCCTACTGCTAATACTGTTGCAAGCTGATTTTCAAGGGATAGGAGAAAATACTGACCACTATGTATAGGACCTAGGAATTGTTTTCTCATGGCTTCTTGGAGGGCTGCATACCTGCAACACTCAGACCAGAGAATAAAAGAGAGTCTGCTGTCTGCCAGCACTGGGGTGTCCCTAGTACTTTTATATTCCCCAGTGGTTTTATTAATTTATAAAAATTATCTAGTAATTCTCTACTTCCCTGGAGAAAAGAGCTCTCACTGTTGCCAAAGTGGTTGTGGGATAAATACCTGAAACTGTGTGTGTTTATTCCTTAGGGGGGGTCCATTTCTGCTAAACATACACCAGATGTGGTGGGTAGCAGGGCAGCCTCAGAGGGCCTTGCCAACAGTTTTCTCAAGCTTTGTTTCTGTCTTCTCCTTAAATCAGTGAGAGAATGGACCACCTCACTTGGCTGCCATGTCAGCCAGCTTGTTTGTGCCAAACACACGCTGTGCCTTTTACAGTGGGCTCTGGCCTCCTGTCCCTCTGCTGTCTGCACTCTTCTGAGTGCAGCAGGACTCGCTCCCCTCTCCTCCCCCTCCTTCCCCTTGCCTGCTGGTGGGACATTGCTCCTTTTCCAACCTGCAGGCAGCTCCACTAGGACAGCCCCTAACTGCACCCATCTCACTCTGTGGATCCAGACCAGCCCTCCTGCACAGGGAGGATGAAACTCTACTTCCAAATAGAAGACTTGGAAATGTAACTTTGAAATAAATACCTCTCACTTCTGGGGTTTTCTCTTGTTCTTGAAAACAGCATCTAAAGCAGCTCTTTGAGCTTTGTGTGTCCTGGGACTCCACTGCTGCCACTGAGTTTGAGAATACCCTTAAGCACACAACACATGTGGAGGTCCTGTGGAAATTACTGGTGTCAGAGCAGCAACTAGACCAGCAATAGCATACACAAGTTATGTATTTATGTGGCAATGTCACTATGTAGTGTTCACAGTCACTTTAAAAGTTCAGTATTAAATTGTTGATGCTTTTATTCCCTCTTGTTTCTATTTTCTAATGTTTTGCTGAAGAAAATGTAACTATTTATTTTGGCAGAAATATATCTTCTAATAAAAACTTTCTCAATATATTTACCTGGCTCTGGTATGCTGCTTTTCTTGCTGTTTAAACGTTTATTAAATATTTTTTGGATGTGCTGGATGATGTGGGTTTGTTTTGCTAGGCCCAAGCCCATTCAAGTTCCTCTCAAGGTCAACATTTATCAGTATAAGATAAAGGCGGCATTTTGGTCCAGTTCTGATTTACTCCAGCCTAAATGCCCCAGCAGTGCTATCAGCCTCTGTTTATTGGAGCTTCAGACAGACCCGGGTTTCCAGGAGAAATTAAGCACCCTCTTGTGGGAATAGCAGGTGTTTGGCACCTGTAAAAGGGTTACTAAGTCATTCACGAATTACGGGACCGCCTCTTGAAGAAACTGACCCGTCTTTCTAGAGAGTCTGTTTCCTTGCTAGTGCAATAGATGGCACTGGTTGTTGTGTGTCTGCCCGGTTACTCTGCAGCTGGAGTGCACGGAAACCACCGGCCCGTGGCTTGTGGGAATGCCAGGGCTTTCCTTGGTGCAAGCCCAGGGTTCTGGGCATGGCCGGGCTGCGCAGCTGGGATGGCCCGGAGCAGGGACAAGAGCCTCGCACAGACCGGGCTTGGCGCTGCGCCGGTCTGGTGGACGCTACAGAGCTCGGGCTCCTCTTTGTCCAGGCTTTTGACAGCCGGAAACTTTAGGAAGAGACTTTGTTATGTGTTGTCACATGATGGGGACAAGTGCTGTAATTAGCATTATAGGATGCAGCTGGTAAAGCAAACAGCTTTCTTAACCTCTAATGACTGCAAAATAACAAAAACCCGGGCCCGGTGCTGTTAATCGGTGCAAGAGATCCTTCTCCCGTTAAGCGCTGCGGGCGGCTCCGCCGGGGGAGTGGCCGCGATCGGGGCTGGCTGCGCTGCTTTCCTGTCCCTCGGCGGTGCCGGCGCTCGGGCCGGGGGCATTGCCTCTTATCCCGGGGAGCAGGAGCGGCCCGGTCTGGCCCGGCTCTCGCTGCCGCCTGCCCGGCGGGCCCGGCCCGGCCGCGGCCCCGCTCATTTCCGGCCGGGGCCGTCCCGGCGCCAGCGGCGGCTCCGCTCCCGCCAGGGCGGCCGCAGGTGCCGCGGCTCCCTCCGGGCCGGGCCGGGCCAGGTAAGCGCCGTCAGGGGAGCTCGGGGCGGCAGCGCGGTGAGGGGCGGTGCTGCGGGACCGGTCCTCTCCCCGGAGCAGCTGCCGGCTCTGCCCGGCCGGGACCCGCAGCCGAGGTGTTGGGGAGCGGCTGCCCCAGCGAGGGCCCCGCCGGCGCCTTCACCCTCGCCTGGTCCGGCTGTGGGTACAGGGCTACGGAGGGCTACGGAGGGCTGCGGGCTCCTCGCCTTGCCACGGCCACGCACCTGCCCTGTCCTCGGCTGTCGGGGTCCGTCCGGAGCCACGCCGCCTTGTCCCGCACACAGCGCTCCTGAGGCGGGGCTGCGAGATGGGGAGCGCTGCTCCCCTGGGGAAAGGCACGGGAGCCGCTGCCTCTTTCGCCTTTCCTCTGCCGCTGTGAGGCTCCTTTGATATGAGGCCACAGAGCTTCGGTGTTTCTTGTTGAACCTGAGTGGAGACCTTATTATTTTCTCTTTTCCTTTTTCCAGCGTCTTTTGTTCAGGGAATATTCTTTCTTGCCGTCCAGGTGCAGATGACACTACACTATATAAAGGTGCTGCAGGTTCCTACAGCAGCTGTGTTGGTGCTGCTTCTCCTTCTCTGGAAGGAAAAAAATACCATCGCTTTCCCTCTCCTCAGACTGCGGCGTCTTTCTCTTTAATATCTTGCACTCGCGGGATGCACTTGGGTGAACTTGCGTGTTGAACCTGAGTCCTTCCTGTAGGGCTTCCTGAAAACAGCTGAGGGGAAAAGAGGTTAGCCTCAGACACAGGGAGATGGCTGTGCTAGGAATATCCTGAGGAGGCAGGACAGTCCGAACACAGCTTGCTTGTTTAGTCATGACCTGTTTAGCTTTGCTTATTCTGATGGTTATTCTGCATCAGAGGGGGCTCAGAAAACCTTAATTTCTAGCTTTAACTTACGCAGGCTCAGTTGTATCTTATTTTTCATGTTCTAGAGCTACATTTATTTCTGAGGATCATCTAACTAGCTATATGTAGATGAATATTTTATATATATATATATATATATATACACATCTCCTGAGGGCTATGGAAATTGCTTTTCTTGATCAAACAGATAATCAGTTTGGTCTGTCCTTTCACTGACTGGTTCAGGTGCTCCAGAGGAGGCTCTGAAAAGCTACAGTGAGCTGGGGTGGAAGAATCCTCTCTTTACCAGGACACCCTGCTCCACAGAGAGTAATGTGAAGCCTGAGATATAAAATTTTAGAATCCTTCATAAAATGGTATAAAATGTCTTTGAAGCTACCTTGCTGGGCAAAAAAATGTTGTCAGTCCCTGGAGCATCACTCTTCTCTTGGCTTCTTGTGGCAAGCTACAGTGGGGAGTATCAACTATCCAACTGGAAGGTCTGCTTGGTTGTTTTGTCACTATCAGATAGGAAAATTTCTCCCTCACACCCCAATTTGATGCATTTAATGAATCGAGAGTCTCCTGTCTACTGACCTGAAGGTAGTGCTGCAAAAGAGGGCTCTACGTGGGGCTGTTTTTAGCAGCACACAGACAGTGCTGGGGAACTGCTGCTCCTCGTGACTTTGCCAGGCAGCCTCAGAAAATGAACTAATGGGATGAGGACAATTGACAGCAACAGAAATCACATGGGCTCAGCTCCATCACAATGCTCTTCATGGTCAGAGAGCTTTAGGGAAATCGATCCCTAGGTACAGCAAACTAGGTTTGTTTTCCATAATGCAGCTACTCACTGTCTAAATCTTTTTGGTTTCATAAGGCTGCTCTGGGGACTGAACCCTCCCTCCTCTCCTCCCCTGCTTGCAGGAGCTCGTCTTGTATTTAGGGACAGTGACGAGAAACTTCAGCTGTAGCCAATGTGTCATCTTCCACTGAGTGGAGCAGCATCTCCCTCCTTCCTGCCTGATGCCTTGGCTTGCTGTCCATGTGAAGTCTGAGGAGGAAATACTTGGTTTACTCTGTATGTCTGAATCTCTCATGATTCATTTGTTGTCCTACCGGAACAGCAGAATTGCAACAATTAGCAAGAGCTTCTGTCCTTTGTCACAAAATCCTTGGATTTACCCGAAGCCCAGCAGCTTGAAAGGGAGGTGCTGTGGATGTCCTCGTTGACCCTCTTAATATTTTCCTAGCAATGTTCTCCTCATCCTGCACCCCAAGACTTTAATTTCTTGGCTGATGCTGACACGAATTTTCCTCCCCTCGGCCCTAATGCACATTTTGCTGAGCAAACCTGACCTCTGCAGCTGAGCAAGGAGCACTGGGGTGGATCTACTAAGTATTCCCATAGACTTCTGCTGTGGAAGGAGCCCCATGTGCTCCTCTCTGGCCATGTGATCAAAAGGTTTGTCAACCCTAAGCTTTTAAATACCACCAGCCACATATTAAAAAAAACAAAGCATGAAATGACATTACTATTTTCCTTTTAAATCATGTTCTTAATTTGCTTTATCCTGCTAATTTTTGGTTTTTCTTGGAGATTTCTGCATGTCTGTATAAGCTGCCAGGAGTGCTTGAATCTCAGTATTTCATGTGACTGCAGGACCTAGGTGCCTCAAGTGGAATAACAAATATTGTGAGCTTTGGGAGAAAACAACACCCAAAGCAGCGGTGGGTTGTGGTACTGTGGACTTTCAAATGAAGGCTGGGGCCATGCTGTGCTTTCCTATGCTTAGTTCAGGTTGAAGTAACATGGCTGGGAAGCCCTGTGGACTTTTTAACCAAATGTTTTTCTCTTAACCTTGTGTGACAGAGCACTAAAGCAGCAACAAATACTGTCTTGTGCTCTCAGAGACCGTGGCTTTAATCTAATCATGGGTTTGTTTGGAAGAAATGAGATGTGGTGCACCGCTTTGGAAGGGTACAGTGTTCTTATCTGCTTGGCATAACTGGAAGAAAATCTGTCAAGTAAAAAGAGTGAGAGCAAGGAGGCTTGAAACATGCCTGCTTTCTATCCAGTGAGGTGTGTGATTGCAGTTAATTTAGCAGAGATGTCATCTGAAGGAGGAGCTCTTGCCTCTGCTTCTGCACCTTCAGTCTCTGCTGGTACGAGGCTGTATCACCAGTTACTGCCCCGTCTGTGTGGAAGGGACTGCCTGGTTCAGAAGGATGCCTGAGGATTACACATTCCTGAAAGCCCTGCAGGAGAGGCTTGTGCTGTTTTCTGGGGATGGCAGGAGAGCTCTGTGAAAATGTGCCTGAGAGCTGTGAACCTGCTGAGATTTGCTGTGGTGCTCCAGCACTGTGTGGGCTTGAGGCTGGCTTGAGCTTGTGTTGTTGGTAAGATCCTGGCACATGTAAACGTGTCTCTGCTCACAGCAGGTGATGGAGGTAGCATGGCTGAGGCAACCTGTGTTTCTGGAGGGATGAGAACAAGGGGAAAGCTCTGAAGACCTATCCTACAGCTTTTTGAAAGAATTAGCCTTTAGCATATGTGCTGGATGAAAGTAAAGCAGTACAGCGAAGGCTTGAAAAAAGCCTAATTATTGTAACTGTGCAATAAAAGGTAACGTATCTATCTGTTTATTGTTTCATACTTCAAGCTCCTCCAATTAATAACAGGCAGGATATCTGCAGACTTTTGGAAGAGTAGCTGTGTGGTGGCAAAAATAAAATTGTGGAATGTCTAAATATGTCATTTAGGCTATGGAAAGCAAACCTTTTGGGAAAATTTCAGCTATGTTTGGATATAGCTAGGTGAGTCAAGCCTCTGGAAAAGGAGACAGCAAACTTGCAGGCTAGCTGTAAACCCTTGGGTGAGCATGGTGGGAGCTGGGCAAAGGTGCAATTGTAGGGAGGCAGATCTAACACATCCTACAGGAACTTGGTGGCCTTTGCTCTTACAGTAGCTGAATTCCTCTACGTTTCGTTCAGCATAATGTTTGCAAGAGTAATGCTTTTATCTGCCTCACTTTCCTCTTCTTCTTTCTGGAAAATTATGAGGAGGAAACCAAGCTCATCTCCAGCTGGGAATTGAAGTGGTAGGTGACCTATAGGTTGACAACATGACAGATACTGAAGTCTTATCTTTAGAAAAGACTTCAACCTCCCTGTAAAGTACTGCTTTATCTCCTGCAAGGACTAATGGGGCTGTATTGTGTCTTGGGAAGGTGAGCTGTGTGCGTGTGCCAGTACCTGAGCTGAAGGTGGGATGAGAAGTGTGCATATTGCTGAGCCTTATTTTCCTCACAGCCCTAGTTTGTGGACTAAATGCCCATTTTTTGTGGGGTGGGACAGGCAGGCCAGCAGAGCCGTGCTGCTCTGGAGTGAATTGCTGCAGGCTGAAGCTCCTGGCCCCTGCCCAGCTCCCAACCTCGGCAGGTGCCGAGCTACTGAGCTTTGCCCAAGAAGAGAGACAAGCGTCATCATTGCTTAGATAAGATAAAGCATGACCAAAACCTTGTTACCCTTGGCAGGTGTGGCTAGATGCTGACTGGAATTTGTGCAGCTCAGAGGAATAGCCAGGCTCTTCAGCTGCAGGGAGGGTGGCAGAGTCTCTTTAAAACATGGAGACTTGATGCTGGAGCCCAACAGGGAAGGTGAGTGCCAGGGTCTGAGGGGTGTGAGTGAAGGAGCAGCCACCCAGGACATCTGCCGTGTGTGTGTCCCTGTGCCTGTGTCCTGTGCAGACTCGGGTGTGGATGTTGCTCCCTGGCAGTTCCCTCAGTTTGGTGCCCTCCGAGCAGGGCTGTGAGGGTGACCTGGTGTCTGGCAGGGCTGAGAAACCTCTTCAGCAGCAGTGTCTCTCTTTTTTGAAGTTCTGAGGTATCTGTTGTCCTGATCTGTGTCCTTCTGTCTGAGATCATGGGAACTAGGAAAAAAATCAGATTTATTGGAGGGAGAAAGGACATGTGGGTGCCCACACAAATGTTTCTTCTGTTGCACTCTTTTCTCCTGTGCTTTGAGAGCTGCCTTCCTCCTTCCATATCCTTTTTGCCTCTTTAAGGAGTTTGCAAGGTGCCTGATCCACCTTTCCTTTCTCCCGGACATGTAGCCAGAGGGATAATCCTCTGCTCCAGTAGAGGGGCTCAAACGTCTTTGATTTAATGGATTTCCTATGGCACAGAGAGCCTTTCGCTTCCTATGCAAATCGGGCTGCTCAAGCCGCTAAATGCAAATGGAGCACTTGTAGCTGTTCCCTCTCCAAGAGTGGTGTGGGCTTTATGCAAAGCTCGGAGATGAGCCCTCAGGAGCTGGGAGAGCAAAGCAGTACAAGGATTTGTGCTGGAGAAAGGGCAGCGTGACTGCAGTTCACCTGTTCCCACACTTGCCAGGTGGGGACACCAGGCAGGATATTTCAAGCTGTTGGCATTGAATAAATGAGTGTTTATAGGAATGGATTAACACCTGCTGGTTATGGGTGTGGGGAGCTGGGTTGGTTACTGCATCCCCTCTCTCCTTACCAAGGCTCTGCTGCATCCCAGTGCAGATCTGCAATTTGGTGACTCAAGCCACTCTGACGCCTTGATCTCTTTCCTCTATTCAAGTTGGGCAAATAATGTTCAGTCTGTAATCATGCTTGAGAGCTCTTGCTATTGCCCTGGATATGGGGAGCTGGAGTGATGCTTGGATTGGCTTAATCCAATTCGATCTGAAAATCCACTGCTCTGAACAATAAATGTTGCGTGTGGGGGATGTTATTCAAGTGTCTTTACTAAATCAAAAACCTTTTAAGCATTGGTAGATGAAGCCTTTTTCTTTTCAATGTCTACCACTAAATACACAGGATGTGCAGTATGGTTGAATTAGCATTACTATGGGAACCATAACTTTTTTGTATTTCCTGACCTTTATCCATGTAACACTAAGGATTGATTAATGTGCCTCCGAAGTGTGGGGTTTTGGGTGTTTTTTGTGTGTGTTTTATAAACTTTTTTGTTGTGGTCAGTACTAAGAGAACCTTTATAAAGAACCCCAGGAGGAGATTAGAGACAGGACAGGGTGCAAGGTGCAGGAAAGCAGTTTGCTCCCTTTTTTTGTGCTGTTCTAGCAACATCCCAACCAAGACCATGGGTCAGTGTCAAGCAAGACTTCTGCAGCAATGGTGAACAAAATGGTGAGTAAACCCTCCTGCTTGGAGGCAGACACCTCACGTGGTATGGATTTGTTTGGTTTTATTGGGTTTTTTGCCACAGCTGCACTGTTAGAGCCTGCCCCAGGGGATTTGGAATCCTGCAATTGAGGCAAAGCTGAGCCTGTGAGGAATGAAAAGGTGATCATGCCCTCTGAGAGTACAGAGACCTCTCTGTGGCTCAGGGGAGCTCTCTGGCCCTGTTAAATCTCTAGTTAAGACAATTGTGAATGTCTGTAGTAGGTTTCATGTCCATTTTTTAGTCTGGGTTTTGAAATAACCATCTTAATAGAGAAGGACCCATCTTTGTCTTCTGCAGGTCTAATTTTCTTGTTGCTGGGAGAATGGAGCTGTTTGGAGCTCTTCTCTTTGCAGACTGGTGATGTCTCTGTTGTTCAGACATCAGCTGGAGTCTTCTCAGTGGAAATTTGGTGAAAGAAGGGATTTTCCTCTCTGTAGAGGGGAGGCTTGCCTGCTTATGAGTTGTATGGCAAAGCTTGTTTTCTGGGCAGAAGAAGCATTTGGGGTAGGAGTGAGAAAAGGCCACAAAACCTTACTAGGTGATGAAGAGCCAGCCTGCCAAGGTCTCAACACTCACTATTTTTTTCTTCCCTTTGTTACCTTTGCTGAGAAGACCTCAGGCTTAGCTAGTAGGACATGACACAGCTGAGAGCATCTTTTGTGCTGCCTGGAGACTCTGGAGCTGCCGCTGAGTGACAAATCCCCATCAGCATCTCCAGCTGTCAGCAGGCAGGGATGGCTTTGCTTCCTTTTGGGGATGCTGTGGGATAGAGTGGTGCTCTGGTCAGTGGCAGGTAGAGAGTGGCATTTCTGACTGCTGTAGTGAGACAGTCCTGGGGTGTGCACCCCACCCCTGGTGTGTGTTTTATGATGCTTTGCAAGCAGGCTCCTTGCCCTGTCATCTTATGCTTTACTTCTCTCTTTTCCTGAGTTCTGTGTGCTTCTCTTTGTGAAACAGGTTGCCAATCTCGTAAAACTGGAGTTAAACTTGAGGCAAGATACACAGGAGTAGTTTCCAGCCCTTGCCTGGTGGAAATTGCTTGGGGGCAAGGCAGCAAACTAAGTACAAGCACAACTAGAGTTTCTCAGGGAAGGTAAGTTCAATGTGAGATGTGGGATCATCTGCTTTCTTACCCCTTTTTCCCCTCTTGCCTAAGGCAGCTCAGAAACAAGCCCTTCTCCCTCGAAGCTGTGCACAAGGCAGGATTACAAGGAATTTACCTTGGCAGCTCAAGGGCAGGTTTTCTTGTGCTGCCTTCTGAACTGAGGACTACTCAGCTGTGTTGGAAAGGGGCTGGGATGCGTAGGGAGCAGTGCAGACCACACCTCCTGGCTTGGACGGGCTCTGATCCTCTATTTACAGTGGCAGTGTTCCTCCCCTGCTAGCTTTTTGCTGTGGAATATACTGCTGCTTCCAGGGAAGGGGAGCAACACTGGCCTGCTGCTCCAGGTATTTGGGGACACCTGCAGAGAGACCAAAAGGGGTGGAGGGGAGGGAAGAACGTCTCTCATTTGGGCAAAGAGTTATTTTAGCAGGAAGTCTGGACGGATTTGTGAGTTGCTGTGTCTCAGCAGAGTTTCTCCCTAGGAATTTACTGTTCCGACTTCCTGCTTTTCCTTTAAAGCAGCAGAGTGGAGCTCACTGACTGCACTGGCATTGTATATCACTGTAAAAACCAGTTGTTATTCTTGTGACAGAGGAAGGAAAATTTATTGATTGGTTTTCAAGAGCTGGGGGTACTTAATTAACGCTTCAGTTTGGATCACTCGAGGTCTTTGCAAATGTCGAATTGAAGAAACTTGCTCTCAGTTCTGATGTAGTTCTGCAAGATGCTTAACTGATCCTTAGTAATTTGGGAAGCTGCTGATTTGGAGTAATAGCCGAGTATTAGAATGTGTCAAGTTGTGATTTTTTTTTTTTTTTTAAGAAATTGATGTCTTGACCTGGTCTGATTAAAAACTAAGTTTTTTTCGCTGCATTCTTTCTGAAGACAACTAGAAATTTTTCTTTAAAAGCATTTGGCAGGAAATTTCCCACTATCTCTCATAAACATAGCTATTCCACTATTCTCCTCCACCCTTTTTTGTAATCCCATGTCATTGTTCCTGCTGTGGGCTTCTGACTCAGTGACAGCTTTTGTCAAAGACAGGAATATCCCCCCAACCCCGCAGTAATTCTACTTTTCCTAGAACAGTTGTACACGCTGAACAAAAGCACCTCTCAAATGGCACCTGTTTCCAACTTTGCTTCAAATGCTGTTGTTTGCTTTGGTTGCACTAAGCTGTGCCTGGTGTGCCAGGAACAGGTGCCCTTAATGTGCCAGTGTTATCCTGCTGTGTGGAGGAGAAGCTCAAGGCTTGTGGCTGCTCAAAACATTCTCTAATTTTCTGTCTCGTAGAAGTCCGAGGCTTTTAGTATTTAGTTGTGACTGTCCCCTCTGAATGAGAAAAGGAGAGGGTATTTCTGATATCTCTACTAGATCCTGGAATTCTTGTACATTCGGACCCATCCTTTGTTTTTTCTGGGGATGGGGAGTGGTGGTATTTGGATTCGTGACCAGCTGTGCTCCCCTTAATGGTCTGACAGCCAAGTGGTGTCTCTACTCAGGGCATGGACTTCACCCTTTTCCAGTGCATGGGTTACACTGGTATTTCAGGAAAAGTGTTTTGCACAGCATAGCCAACACCTCCTGAGCTCACAGGAAGGAGTGAATTTTTACTTTTATACTCACTCTTGGCAGGTAGATCAAGAGGTGAGAGGTAACTATGTCACACATCTGTGCACAGGGCAGTTTTCCTCTCTGGGAGGCAGAGAATGGGTTAACCATCCTCTTGGAAATTGGCTTCACCCACCTACCCCGGCTCTGTTTGTTGTTTTAACAACATTTGCAGAAAGGTCAAACTGTCCCTGCATCCCTCCTGGGCAAAACAAATACAGCATCAGCCAGAGAGATACTTGTACAGGGAGCTTTGGTGCCTAGAAATCCTATCCATACTCATTCCTGCTCGTTAGTGTTTGCAAACCTTTTGTGTTTTTTAAGTGCACCTTGCAGGTTCAGAGCAGCGAGGTAAAGCTTTTCCCATTGATCCCATCACTAGCATGTAGCCTAGAAAATATTATGGGGTTGAGACAGTGGTGTCCAGTTCTCAAAACATTGGAGGAGAACTTCTTGGGATGAGGAAAATATGCTTGAATTTCTTGCATCCCCCCCCAGCAGTTCTATCCAGCCCTCTGGGTAAGGAGGTTTCAGGTGCTGCAGAGAATTTGCTGGCTCAGCTGGAGAAGAAATCACTGTTTACCACATGTATTCAGTAAACAGTGTGAATGTTTTACCAAAAATAAGTTTTTCCTTTGGAAGGGGAAAGGAGAAAAGGATAGGGCAGTCTGATGTTGTGGCTTGATATTTTATCTGTGCCTGTGTATGCTGGGGGAGCAATCTGAGGACAACATAAGGCTATGAATTTTTGTTTGTGTGAGGCTGATTTCAAGACAGAGGATCTTGATCAACAAAGGTGAGGCTCTTGCGTACTTCTCTGAGCTCACAGCTGTGGCTCTCCAGGTGAGATGGCATTGTCACAGGATTTTTAGTCTTTGTACAAAGAGGGCACTGAAGTGGCTGAGGAAAACTTGCAGCTGGCCAGGAGGGACTCGCACTCAGTGAATGACTGTTGGGAAATTTAATGAAGAAGTAGCAAAACAAGATTGGGAATCACCTGGAGAAAGCCAGGAACACTTTTCTTGTTCAGCATCCTAAGGCTGAGTGGTAGAAAGTTCATCCTCCATGAAGCAACACCAGATATTTCTCTCTCTTACAACAGAGGTGAAAACTACTCAAAAGAAGCCTGGAAAGGGTGACTGACTTAAACAGTGACTCTGCTGGGTGAGTGGACATACAGAACAGCAGCCCAGGAGGGATCCTGCTGAGGCCAGACAAAGTGTGAGGCTGCCATGGAGAGATTCAGCTTCTTAGTGGAAAGGAAAATCCTTGTTCTGGTATGACATAGGCAGCTAGAATCTGTGCACTCAAAGGAAGAACCGAGTGGATTTCAGTAGCCATGATGGCCAGGACAGTTGTGAGGAGAAGCCTGGCCTTTGGCTGTTGGAGTACCAAGTCCAGTTCATTAGACGTTTTGCTGGTGAAAATGCAGCAAATACTCTGATCCTTCTGGTCAAAGATTCCAAGTACTCTCTCATCTGCAGATGAGAGGGCGGCCTCTATTCATGCTGAGGAGCAGCCTTGTGTCTCCTACAGCAGCTAATGGCAGATCCCCTCATCTTCCCAGCATAAAAATGAGATGATGCTCTCCTAGAACACTCTTTTTGCTATTTGTGGAAAAGAGAATTTTCACCAAAACAGCTACTTTTTTGTAATGGTCCTTCACAGACAAACTCGGAGCAGAACGAAACAGCCACTTCTGCAGCTCACGAGTGCCTGTGATGTTCTCAGCATCTCATGTCAGTGAGATGACACACTTGAAGGGTTTGTAGAGAATTTCTTCCTTCTGTTGGATGTGCAAATGCCATCACCAGTTTAATCTGAGGCTCCTGAATTATTTTCTTAAAGGAGGCAGTGACTGAGGACAGTTCTTCACCATCTCTGCCATTTGGGAATTGGTTACACAGGCAATTCCACAACCCCCAAATTTTAGCATTTGAAGCTTTGTGTATCCCTTAGAATCTTTTACTCATTTATTAAACAAAAAGCTGTCTCTGCATAATTTTGCCTTTGATGAAATGTGTCTGGCCCTCCACCAGCAGAGCACTGAGATGTGCCTGCTTTCAACCTGAATTTTTGTCTGCAGGACACCAAGTGTGGTTGCATTCCTGAAGACTGGGGAAGAGCCTCTTGTACCCGGTGTCTCTGCTGCTTGCAGGGTGTGAAAGGAACCTTTCTCCTGATGTGTCCCTGCTGAGCTGCAGCAGCTGAGCTCCTTTTTAGCTTGCTGACACCTTATCTGTTCAGTAAAAGGATTCAGCAGAAGGGCGCTGAATCCTGGCTGTAGTCTCTGGTACAACCTGCCCTGCATGCAAGTGCTACCTTCTCTAAAGGGGCAGGTAAGGCAGGAGGGAGTTCCCACTCATGTTCCATTAAATGAGCTGAGGATCTGCCCTGAATTTATGTCATTTCTTGAAGAGCTTTAAATGCCAGATTAGGTTTGGATCTTGTGTTCCTTATGGGGCATTCCTACCTGCCTCAACAACCTCTGGAAAGGAGTAGAAGAAAGTAGGGATCTCCTTAGCTGGGCTCTCAATGCTCAGTTTTTACTTTGAATCAAAAATGTGATGTCAAGGGCAAAGTCCTCTGTCTTCTATCCTCTTTTCCCCACATCTGGGCTGGCAAATAAAGTTTCTTTGCCTCCTGCCTACCTACCTGGTCTGTAGATATTCCCTGAAGAGCACATATTCTGTTGTCAACGTATTTGGTGTTAGGCATGGTCTCATTTCTGATTGCTGAACTCCAAGCAGCATCTACCTCCAACTTCACAGCACTGTTAGTGGGGTTCAGTTGATGCTGCAGTATATAAGATGAATCCTTATGTGATGTAATACTCTGTTCTGTCTCCTTAAAGAGAAGTTTCAGGAAACCTGTTCCTTTATAAACTAAAGGAATTCATGAAAATGACTTGTTTCTAAGCTAGCTGTTGTAATTTGTCATGTCTTATTGCAGGCATGTTCTTTATTTTCTGAGAAATCAGCTGTATGCTAGTTATGCTGACAGGTCCAAGACCATTAGCTGTTTATGGAAAAAATGTGGTTTGGATTTTGCTTTTAATTGCTGAGAATTAACTCTTGGCCCAAATGTTATTAGAGGAAAAACTGATGCTTTCTCTCTCCATTCCCAAAGCAAAACAACCTAACAAAGCCAAAAGCCCAATTAGTAGGAGAGGTTCCAGTGCAAATTCTCCCTCACTGTTTGCTGTGCCAATGCTGTGCCAGCGTGAGAGAGCTGCAAAATGCCACTAGCTGGCAGTGCCAAAGCTGGGGAGCAGCACGAGAGTGTGATGGAGGATTTGTGGCGATTTCTGGGGTGAAGGATGTTTTTTTGGGACTCTGTAGGTACCTATCTGTGTTGCAGACTTCTTATGTTGATAGTTGTTGGCACAGTCGGTGGTTTCTGTTGTGCTGTTGAATCGGGAAGCATGAGTGAGTGCAGATTTAACAAGTTTATTTGTTCACCTCTTGAAATGGAAAAAGAGAACCATTACCACTCTCAGGTTGCTTGGTAATAAGAGCATAGAGTCTGAATCAAACTTTTCCCATGGCAAGATTTTTTTTTTTTTTTTTAAGCAAAGATCAAGAAGTTTATAATGGTAAATTCCTCTTCGATGAGTTTTGGTGAGGGAAATAGTGAATTGCAGCAGAGCCTCTTTTTAAGTTGCTCTTCAGAATGATGAAGGCTCTTGAACCTGTCAGTGTTTCTGGGATATACCTCGGTATCCTACTGGCATATCCCACGATGAAGTCATCCAAGATACAGCAGCACGGGTTAGCTCAGGGCTATCAGGCTGGGCTAATCCCCTGCTGAATAAACAACACAAAGGTTCCTGGATTTGTTCCTGTTTCCTTAAAGGCATACAGTCAAGTGCAGGCAATTAAAAGAGAGAGAGTGAAGTGTAGCTCTAGATACGAACACCTGATTTCAGGCTTTCTGCCCAGGGTGTGTATAGGTTTCTTTGGTTTTTTTAAAAGAAAAAAACTTTCACAAAACAATTGATGTTTTTCTCATTTTTAGTGTATTTCTTTTCCTGCCGTTCCCTTTGGGAAAGGAGAACTCAACAACCACGCAAGCAAATTCCAAACAATGGAAACAAATTTCCTAGAGAAGGGAAAGAGCAAAATTAATTTTGAACAAAGTCCATTAAAGAAATAATTACTTTCTTTTTGCCCTTCTCTCAGCCTTTTCAGGCTGAGCCTTGGCCTTTTAAAATAATTCTTGTTGAGTACCCAGTTCCTTTGAGCAGCTTCTGGAAATTAGCATCTGTGGAAGGCAGTTTGTCACAGGAGTCAGTGTCTTTCCCTGGTAAGATCTCTGCCTTCACCTGGTCAGTTTTGTATGGCTGTGATTTTTGTCAATGCATATGTACTTTTTGCCTGTAACTAGGATAATAATTGTAAATACCTATATTTGATCACTGAATTTCCCAGTACTATAAAATCTGGAATGTGTAGATGTGACTGTGACCTACAACGAACATTTTCTTATAGCAATTGCTGGCTTTCAAAACCTCAGGAGCAGAAGGGAGGTAGAACAAACAGAGCAAGTGACGTATGTTTGATATAAAATGGTTCAAG
Organism: Sturnus vulgaris; assembly: GCF_052056855.1. Classification (NCBI taxonomy): domain Eukaryota; kingdom Metazoa; phylum Chordata; class Aves; order Passeriformes; family Sturnidae; genus Sturnus; species Sturnus vulgaris. Next base: position 3,511,826 of record NC_142248.1, on the reverse strand, counting down.
ACCTGTGAAGTTTTTATTGCTCTTTTGTTGTAAAACTTAGCTGTTGCTCACTGCTCCTGAGTGATGCTTCCATTCCATGCCCAAGCAACAAATGCTTTGTACCTTCTGCACCTTGGCCTGCTTTAGTTGTGCATTTGTAATGTGCTGGAGCAACAGCCTTCTGCTGCAGTGATCCCTTGCCCAGCCCTTCATCTCCTCTTTGTGTCATATCTTCTCAAGTGTGGCATCAAACCTGGCCTTGTCCATCGTATGCACCAGCAAGGCTGTGATCACTGTGTGCCTAAACACCTGGTGAATTCCTTCCTTTGAAGTTGTAAGACTTATTTTTCTGCATCAGGAGTAGAAAGGAAAGGGTGTGTGTTCTTCTGATTTGTTTAAATAAATGGCTTAAATATTTAGCTTTAGTATGGGGGTGGTTTTGTTGTTTCTAATAATATTGTCTTAGGCAGAGATAAAGGAGGAGGATTTCTTCTGGGAAACCTTCCAGCAAGTATCTGAGCACTGCAGCTTGTGGTACACCTATAAAGATTCTTCTTTAATATTCTCTTCTGCCACTCTGTCACCAAAAATTCAATGGTACAGGAAAGCTTTCCCTTAAAGGTTCCCTCTACAGGACCTCAACGCTGGCCTTGTTCTGTAATCCTGGGTAAGCCACTCAGCCAGTTGTACTTAGATTTTCCTCCTGCATTAGCTGTTGATTCATTGCTTTGCACTGGGTAGGACTGCTGGGAATGCATCGTTTCCAGTGCATGCACAATGCCCTGCAGTGGCTAGGGTCATCTAAGGACCAGCTGTGGAAATTTGGCTATGCTCCTCACTTTCCTTCCCTCCTTGTCATTGGGCTGTGGAAAAAATGAAGAAAAACCAACACCCCAAATTTGTCATGTGCACATGGTGGTCAGGGTCACCTAGATAAGGGCTTGGCTGTTGATAGCATTTTATCCACGACTTTCCTGTACCTCTTTAACACTGCTTACAGCTACAAGAGGAGAAGCTTTCTGAGGGAATAAATTGGAAATGATGACCCTGTAGTGCTACCTTGAAAGTAGTACCTCCCTTTTCTAGGAAAAGCAACTTGTGTCTGTTCTTTCTGCTTGTTGAAATTTGAAGTTTCTGTGTTCAAGTTTTTCAGTCTTCAGCTTCGAGGCTTTGAAACTGTTTGGATGCTTGAGTTTCACATGTAATTATCAGTCTCTAGATGTTGAGTCTTAAAGTCCCAGCTGTCACAAGCATCAGGAACCAAACTGGAGGAGCTGTCAGTCTATAGGCATAGGCAGGTGGCGTGACTTACCCATGGCCATATGGCCAGCTGAGTCAGGATTAAGCCAAGTCTTATGATTTTCCTAAACAATGCCAAGCCTTTGGGAGCTAGCTGACTTTCTGCCACAGCTTTGCAGAGGTCAAACCTCAGCTTATGCCTTGGGTAGTTAAAATAGTCATGTAAGACTGGTGTGAGTTTCCTCAGTGTAGAAATCCAGGAGCTGGTGCTAGCTGTCTTTATGGCAGACAATTTCCTGTTCTGTGCTGTGTCTGAGAAAACCTATGTTTGCTTTCCAGATTCTGGGAAAGTTGTCTTGCAGGAGCAGGTGAATTTTTGCTTGCTAAGCCCCAGCACATACTATAGCAGGAGTTACCTGGTTTAATCCATAGCTCTGTATCAGGTTTTTCAGGTGTTGGACACTGCCCAAGCCTGGACTGTGCAGTATCAGAGCTGACCTTGAGCATAGGCAGCCAAACCTGCCTATGGGGTGGGGGAAGATAGGGCTGAAGAAAAACATTACACACCAGGGTGATTTGAGCATGTTGCATTGGAGTCCTCTAGATCCCTGGAACTTCCATCCTCCCATTAGATCTCCCAGGCCCTGGGAAAGGAGTTTTTTGTCTTCAGCACATTTCCCAGAAGTGAAGGTGGCTGAGAATTTGTTTGAACTGAAGGTGGGACTCCACCTCTTGTGGAGTTGATGCTGGTCAAACCATCTACCCCGAAAATAGTCCCACAAAGCTTTGTCAGCACCCACTGGCTGCAGCAGGCACCCCGTTTCTATCAGCATGTTCATGGGAACAGTGAATGTTTTCACACAGTTTCAAAGGGAGGCTGGACAAGTGTCATGGAAGATAAGGAAGGAACCACGTGGCTCAGGAATTGCCTCGGGCTGACAGTGGCTATTAGTTGGCAGATGTCTTCAGGGAAGTCTTCTCTTTGCTTGCCCTGCTGTAACTCTTCCTTCACCAGCCATTCACAGCCACTGTTGAGGGCAGGGTGCTGGGCTAAACAAACTCTGCTGTGGCCCACTGCACACCTTTTTATGATGGAAATCAACAGCTTAAGATGCAGAGATTGTCCTGACTTCACGTTAGGTGTGGAAATTGATTCTTACCTTTTCCTGACAGATGGGACCTGGAAAAACTAATGCTGGGAAGGTTTGGTTACAGCCACTGGTTTTGTTCCTGGAGGTGGCTTGACTTCATCTCTCTGGTAGAGCCTGGCAGGTTTGCCTGACCAAAAGCATTAGCTGCCTCTACACATCTTCTCTGCCTTTGCCCTTGTGTTAGGAAAGCATGGTTCTTCCCAAGCTGATCTTCCTGCACTTAAGCCAGCTCTGTTTGCCTCACTTCTGGGTACCAGTCCACAGTTCTGGCACTCCAAAGACCTCAGCCTCTTTCAAAGTGGTCCTTCTGTGGCGTTGTGCATCGTGCTGATGAAGATGCTGCCCCTGACCTCTGCACTGATGTTGTGTAACTAGGGAAGGTATGGCAGCACTTGTTAGACTGAGATCTACTTTGTGCCTCACTTGCACCATGCAGTGCCTTACAAACAGGGACAGACAGGAAGAATTTCTCAGTCACAGGCTTCTGGAAGAGAAGTCCATTAAAGTTGCAATGTATTTTGCTTCCTGGGGCTCTCTCTTATTTGCTGCTTTGTTCCTCTGCAAGTGCTGTCTCACCATTGAAAAAGCCACATCTGGCTTGAAGCCACTTGAAGCAGCTTGGACAAGAGACTTCCTGCTCTGAACATTGAATTAATGGGCTTGGTCTTTTACACGAGTGAAATCCTTTCAGACTTTTGTCCATGTCAGGCTCCCAGCTCTTCTAATTAAGAGGCTTTTAACTCAGCCAGTGGTTTGGAGCTACAGTGCAGCTGGGCTTTTGATAAAATGAGGAAATGCTAGAGGTAGGGACGTAATGGGTTGGATTTCAGCTTCAAAAAAATGTCTCTGAGAGAGAACAGAACATCCTTCTTGCACCACCTTTTGTTTGCTGCAGCAAGGCTGGGGAGACGTCAGCTGTGTGGGCTGCTCTAGAACGGATGAAGCTGATAAGAAGAAAGTAAAGTCATCTTTACTTCTGGGGTCCTCAGTGTCTCTTAGGCAGCTAGAGGGATGTTTTCAGAAGCACTGCTTACTTGTGCCTTTTCTTATTCTGGTTATTTTCTACAATCCTGTCACGGCTCTTGCTTTGAAATGCCTTTTGCTTTCCACCCCTGCTGCTGTCTGGAACAGGGTGCTGCTTGTGCTGAGGCTGTATCTTTGTAAAAGGAATGGCTCTGGAAAAAATCCTCAGGAAGGTGGCCTGTAGAAGCCAATAATTATTGTTCACCAGTGTGGCTGTTATTCCTCTCCATAATCACTTGTAAAATCTAGAAGTATAAAATATTTGGGTCCTTTTTGTTTTTCTTTCAAGGCCAGCTTTACCACTTTTACTTGAATATGAAAAATAAGGTGGTGTTCTTTCTGACTTCTTTACTACTTAGAGACAATTATCAGAAGCAAGCTGACTGTCCAGCTAATGCATAGAATCTAACTTTTAGTCTCCAAATTTTTCTGTGTTGGCTCCATAACACAAAAAAATGCCTGGTAGGAGGGTTTGTTTGAGAAAGTATAAAAAATAAGGAGATAGACCACGTTTTTCTCTCTTGCTCTTTCTCCCTTTCTTTCCTCTGCTCTATTCCACAAAGCTTCAGTCCAACTCTGTGTCTATTGCTTGCCAGGGATGTTTACTTGACTAGAAACATATAATAGTACCCATTTATAGGTAGTCTTCTGCAGAGTTTAGTGTCACTCGAGCAGATATTTATTTGAAACAGAGGTGCCCTGGAAGAACACCGATTTGAAAGGGGGAATGAAGCGTTCTACTTGTTCTGTGAAGCAGAACCACAAGTCAAAGAGCGTGGAGCATAATTGCCTTCTCCTTTTGTGTCAGCTTCATATCGTTCTCACATGTGACATTCTTCCATCGTGCTCTTTATCCTCCCATTGTACCAAGAGTGCAAACAGAATTAGTTTGTTATCATGGCATCTGTACGTGGCTTTCAATTTCTTGGAGGTTAAAAAAACCCAAGCAACCCAACCCTCAAGCCCTCTTTGTCCAGTGCTGTTTAAATCTGCTCTCAGCCTGCTTGCACAGCTCACTTCTGCCCTGCAATGCAGAAAGCAGGTCTGCAGACAGAGAAATCTAAAGCAATCAGTGCATCAAGGCTTCAAAAATGTGGTGGCATTGCTGAAGAGGAGCTGTCTGGAGAAGGTGTCTGATTCTATGAGGTCAGTAAGTCAGAAGGTGGCTTGGTGTAGGGATGCATTGGAGGCATTTTTACAGTCACAGTGCTAAGCTGAAATGGGTGCTCCCATTCCTTTTTGCTTTAGGTACTTGTAAGTGATGGGAAATATTTTCTTTGGCCTCTGAAATGTCTCCATAGTTTTGTGGTTTCCTTCCTTTGAAGGTGAATGTTTCAGATTAAAATTCTGTTTGGCAGCTCATGAGTTCTCAAAACAGAGGCTTGAAGGCAAGGGGTCAGGAGTGCCCAGCTTATTAAATTTTTCCCAGTGTAGGAATTGTCTGACCTTTTTTTGTACTGTAACAACATTAAAAAAAAAATATGGGGCTACTATTTGGAAAGCATTAACAAGAAAATGTCAGAGGTGGAAGGCCAGACAGAGGACGTGGCTGGGAATGACATTTCTTCTTCTCTTTCTTCTGTCACTTGCGCAGATCATCCTCCTATCTGCTCTCATCCTGCTCTGGCTTTTTGCAGTTTTCATGCAGGTTTGGTGCTCAAAGGCGTGGTGCAGAAAAGCAACAAGAGAAGGAAAAGTACATGTTATTCCCAGAGGAACCAAGACCAGAGAGGAGCAGCTTGCAGCCTTTGAGCCCTGTCTTAGCTGATGTGGGACTATCACTGTGCTCCTGTGCAGATTTCCCTGTGTGCTTTAATATTCCCTTCCCACTCTCTTGTCTCTGCTGAAACCTTCCCTTGGCACCTGGCTTTCACCAGCAAAGAGCTGGGACTGCACTGTGGGTCTGAGGAAGAGGAGAGATGGCAGCAGAGCCTCCCTGCTGGGCACAGGGTGGAGGTTACAGATATGTGGATGGCTTAGCTACACCCACCTTGTGTACAGGGTTTACCTACACGTGGTGTGTCTCTGACACAAACTCCCTTTCCCCTCTCTGCTTAGTTCATAGAAACATGGAATATTTTGGGCTGGAGCAGACTTCGAAGGTTATTTTATCCAGATACAGATGCTGAATGTTGTTCTTTGAACCACAGAGGCATTTAACTATATCAAGTGTGGGTTGGAAGTGGAGGGTCATGTTTCACTGGGTTTTCTCTATTTCCTGCCCTACAGCTCTTCTGTTTGGCCCTGCCCTGGGGAAAAAGACTTTGAGAAGATGGAGAACCAGAGTGGAGTGCTCTTGGGATACGTTTGCTGGGAAGGAAAAGAGGAAGGGGGTGAGGAGGATGGGGTGGCTCCTTGTGTGTCTCCTCCCAGCCAAATGAGCAGACTGGAAGATGTGCAAGTGGAGATGCTTGAGAAGGCAAGGGAGCTCTTCCAGCTCTGTGACAAGGATGAGAAGGGTTTTATCACCAAGGTGGACATGCAGGTGAGGCAAAAGAATTATTCCTCTGTCCTGGGAAGATCTGTAAAGTCATGAGTGGCAAAACAGGGAACAATGTGACATGCCTTCAGTCTTGGTGAGTGTGTGTGTGGCCTCTGTCTTACTCAGATTTCTAAGAACCAAACTCTGGCACAGACAGCTGCTAGGAAATAAAACTCCCAGGAGGGCCTCGAACCTCCAGGGAATTCCTGAGACAAGTGGGACTACAATTCAAAAATTTTAAGGAATGCATAAAATAAAAAAAGTCATGACTGTTCTTAGAAACATCAAGCATGCAGTGGATGGGAAATCTGGAGGGGAAAAAAATATTTGTTCTAATTAAAATAAAAAACAAACAACAAAACAAGCCCCCTCCCAAAACCTACATGATGAACAATCCATCAACCTCTCAAAAAAAAGTTGAGGCAACAAAGTGATACAATCATAGCTTCAGCCTAGTCCAAAAACTCACCTTAGACCTGAACTATACCTTTGCTCTACAATTATGTGCTTTGCTGCTTTCTGTTAAAAAAAGTACTTGTTAACAAAATCTCTGTAGTTCTTAGTGAGTTTAGTTTTAAAGGTTTATCAGGAAGGTTACATGTGAATTGCTTTTCTCCTGTCCCATCTCTCTTCACATCTATAAATAACGCTTGACACGTCCATGCCACTTTAAGTATTGACTCACTTTGCTTTGGGTTGTATGATGCCTAATTTTTACAGTTATATTAATACATTTTTATTAAGTTTTAATCTAAAGCTGCATGTTTAATGGACAGTTAGGAGGTTTTAGTCTACTAGACCCCTTTGTTATTTGTTTCTTTGGGTGCCACTGCACACTAGGTGCTCTGGATGTGTATTATGAAGGGGAGTTGTTTTGCTCCTTGTCCACATGGGGAGTAGTGATACAGTCCCAGCAGACAGAAGGTGACAGAGGAAAGCTAACTCGCTGTTAGGGACTGAATGTTTTCTTTAGGATCTGCAAGAGCTTGGAACTGCATCCAGATATCCACAAGTGTGACCTTCCTCCCTGGCCAAAGAGATGGAGCTGGTACCTGGTGTGCCCAGAGCTCTCCTGGGAGCAGCAGTGGTCACTGGAGGCTGGCAGTGCCACCTCTGAGCAGGAATGGAGGGAGGCAGGCAGTGAGCTAGAGACTGTGGTTCTGTAGTGGGGGAGGGAGTGGGTTGAGCTTTCTCCAAACAAAATAACCTGAAATTCCCTCTCTGAAGTCCTGGTTGAATCACCCAGTAATGGAAAAAGTCAACATATCAATGACTCCAGACAGGTGTTTGTGTCATCATTCAGCTCTTCTGGCAGACTGTCACACCCTGGGCAGGATGCAGTGCTGAAAGGGCACATTGCTGTGGGCCAGAGCTGGGGATGGCAGGGACAGTCACAAGGAGGACTTGAGCTTTGCCTCAACTTTGTTTGTTCTTTTGTCTTTGCAGCGGCTCCAGAGTGAACTCCCACTAACCCCTGAGCAGCTGGAGACTGTTTTTGACAGCTTGGAACAGAATAATAAAGGATACCTGACACCTGTGGAGTTCAGCATGGGTCTAGGTAAGGACTGCACAGAGGCAGAGGAAGGAAAAAGCCCACCTGTGACGGGATGTTTTTTGTTGGTGAGAAAGAAAGCGCAGTGGTTTTGCTATGCAGGACGATGCTCCATTCTCATGTAAGCATCATTGGATTGGGTGGGTGTGTATCCGACTTCTGGAGTCCTTGTGCTGCCTTCTCCCACAACTGTTCCCTGTTTACTTGGAAAAGCCAGCCCAGAGCATCTCCTGCTGGAGAGGGTACATGCAGCAAACTGTGCCTGGCTATCTGATCACCTGTTCATCTGCACACAAATATGCCTCTTGGCAAACTGTCCCCAGCTGGTAGCAGTGCTGTTCAAGGGCATTAGCAGGAGTCTTGTTGGAAGGCTAGAACACCGGCAAATAAGCCTTTGGTCAAGGATTAGCACTCTCCTACTGTTTGGAAAAGACAGCAGTAAGAAGGCAGCAGAGTCCTCACCCAGCAGCACAGGTGCTCATCTGCCTTGTCAGAAAATCTCACCTGTCTCAAAATATCTGCACCTGTGGCAGCACCTTCCTTGGATATGCAGAGGTGTTAAGTGGATCAGGTCAAAGCAAGTGAACACAGGTGGTCCAGGGTTTTCAGAAGTGATGGAACAGGCTCCTGAATTTTGCTGTCCTGTTGTCTCAGATTGTGTTTGCTCCTGGCTTTCTCACAACTTGGGAGGGAGAGCTTTTTAATGCTGTAATTTGAAAGGTTAGAAACAGCCACCGTGAGAGGAGAAGTTGCAAAGATTTCGTCCAAACAAACCCAGCAAACTGTGTCTTGGGTCAGCCTGTACAGGGACTGTTTTATCCCACTGAGCCTGCTGACTACACCTATTCCTGCCCTGTGCCTCTGTCCTTGATGTCTGCTTCCACTTCTTTGGCAGAAACAGGAGTTCTGTTGGGAGTGGGGGCTTTCCAGTCCAGCACTATATGTAGCAGGTGAATGGGCACCATTTGGGCACACTGGCATCCACAGTGCCCTCTGTGTTGTGACTTGGTTACTCCCAAATCTCATCCTATGAGGCATTTGTCCCATGGGCACAGGCTCAGAGGGGCATCACGAGGGCATCTGCCTCAGTGCCATTGCTGGGAGAGGTAGGCAAGTTTTCTCTTTGTGTCAGGAACTACCACCCTGTGTTGGCAGCCTGGCTCTATGGCACTTGATTCAGTCTAGGCAAAACACTTGATTTCTGCATCTCTTTTCTTTATGGTTATTCTTTGTGTCTGGCATTACCGAAATCCTTTTCAGACTTTGCCCCTAACTCAAGAGTTTGGCCTGGCTGTCTTATGGAGTGTGCAGGAGCAAATCAAGGAAAAGCAGTTCAAGCTGCAATCAAGTCTGCTTCTTGAGAGGGCTGCTTGCTCCTTCTAGGATATCAAAACAATCTTCAGCTCATTCTCTACCTCAATTTTCCCATCTCCATCTCAATTTTCCCATCTGTAAAAGAGAGATAATGAGACATAATGACCCTTTCTCAAAAGCAGACATCAAAAGTGCCTAATCTAGATCATTCTCCTTAATTAACTGTCTGATCATCAGGTTTGAACTAAGTAGGGCCTGGACCTCCACATTGCAAGTATTTTTACAGCACATTTTAAGAGCGGGAGAGAAGCAGCTAAATTCTGGAGGTAAGAAAAAGTAAAATGGAGTCCTTTGAAGTATAATAACGATGGATATTTTTCCTCTTAGTGTAGCTTCATGTTCTCATCTGTGCTCTGTGAACATCCTTGACTCCTGGTCTTGTAGTTGGGATGTCAGTTCTGCCTTTTGAACCAAGCAGATGTATTTTGGAAAGGATGAGTAACTGCTGCTGAAGGCCTGACCTCTGTATACAGATGAGAGGCTGTGTTTTGGATAGGATTGCTCGATTTGTTTCTTTGAGAAGGATTTGTTCCCAGCACCGGTATTTGTCACATGCCTTGCATAGCAGGAGGTTCTCGTGGCGTTAGCGTCTCGGCAGGAAACAGAATCCAGATAACTGGAAGCCATCTGTACGTGGGACGGGGCAGGAGGAGGTGCTTGGAGGGCGAGTTCCTTCTGTTCTATACACAATGCTAGCAAGAGGCAGTCCTTGTTGTGCACGGCTTGACTGAGAACAGAGGGAGCACAGGAGGAGGGAGGGCTGACGAGCCCCTCCTCTCCGTGTTTTAAGCCGAGGCACTGCAGCATGGAGCCATTGGGGGCCGGGCACACGGTCCGGGACAGAGTGTGCGGGATCAGTGGCGCTGTGCGAGCGCTGTGAGCTCATTGCACGCTTCCCGTGCTGGCAGCACCGGGCCGTGGGTGGCGGCTCGTCTGCACACACGTGAGCGGAGCCCTGGCAGCCTGTGCCGGGCTGGGAGCCAGCTGCGGCCCCAGCGCTGCGGAGCGGACACTGACATCACTCGGGACTCTTCACTCACCAGGAGCTGCATCCTTCAGCAGCAGCATGCACCAGGCTTCTCCTGGAGCTCTGCCAGGCTGCCATGTAAATGGCAGCTTACTCAGTGACATCCAATTTGACTTTATTTATTCTTCTTCTCTTCACCTTCCGCCAGGAAAGTTAATAGGGATTGAGCTGTGTCAAGGGGCTGGGAGAATGGATCACTCCAGACATGAGGAGACCTTTGAATCAGGCTGGTCAGATGACTTGGACCCTGCAGATGATGATGATGAAGAGAAACGATTCTGTTCCATGATGGAGCAGCTTGGAGCAGCCCAGTTGTTTGAAGAGTAAGTAGGGGAGTTGTATGGCATTGCTTCTACCCTGTTTTGATCTTGCAATACCAAAACTTCAAAGTACCAGAAAAAGACCAAAAAGGTGAACCAACCTGCTTGTTCTCTGAAGCACTGCTTGGGCTCTCTGTACTGCTGCCTTGGATTTTCATATGCTTGGTAGCAAATGCAGTGTGGTCTGGGTTTTCTCATCAGGTACCAATTACTTTTAGCTCAGTGCTTTTCAGAATTTCCAAAATTCGAGTTCATAACATAGCTGTAAAATGGAACAGCTGGTGGCATACAAGTCCAGCACAGGCAGCAAATGAAAAGAAGCATGTGAGGGTTAGATGAGGTAAGGAGGATGAGAGCTCTCTGTTCCAAAATGGTGTGTGACTGTTCACATACTTTCAGACCAAAAGTTCTGAGAGTCTCTTAAGGATCTGTGTTCGAGGAGCTGCTCGGGACTGTGCTGACCTTGAAGAGTGTGAAAGGCTAAACTGGACAAAGGGCTGCTCCTTTGAGCCTTGAAACTTGGTATTAATGCCCTTGCCTGTAGCCCCAGTAGAGTCTACTGGCCCCAGTGTCATCCAGCCTTTTTTTAGGCTTTCCAGCACGAGGCATTATGGATAACTGGTTCTTACTGATGCACACCTGCAAGGCCTGGGGTGCCCAACTGCATCTGTGGCTGTCCTTCTTTTCAGGCTTTGAACTCCAGCTGTGTTGCCATTTTGCAAGGAGCAGTCCAGGTTAGAAAAAGAGGTGGACGGGATTGGAGACAGATGCTGAGAGAGTGCTGGAGTTTGCTGCTTTCAGAAGCACATCTGTCACAAAACAGACTTTCCCCCCCTCATTTTCGTTGTGATGCAAAGCACCTGCGTATTTTAGTGATAAACAACTTATGTCTGGAAAAAAAAAACCTGGAAAGCTGTTATGCTTCAGAATACAGGCCAAAACAGACACTGAGAAAGGCCATATTACGATTCTGGGAAAACAGCCTACTGTTTATAACTCTGCTTTGAGAAGAAGTCCCAGAGTGGAATTGTCTTGTGTTTTATTTTGACCACTTACTGGCAGTTTTATGCAATGAGTTTAGTAGCTACTTCATGTCACATCTTTGTGCCAAAACAGCTGTTGTAAAGCAATAATATCAAACGGAAGCTAATTGGGGTGAGAGCAGGAATCTGAAATATTTTCATTGCTTTCTCTAGAAAGAAATGGTTTCATTTCCTAACAGGACTCAATATGTTCTTTTATTTCAAATATGAAGATTAGATGAAATGCTATAAGTTTTTAAACTTGAGACAGAAAAAGAAGGCTGTCATGCAATACTGGCAGAGGAAATCAAAAGCTTTTTGGTTGGTTTGTTTTGCTTCTGTGTTTCCCCAAAGAATACTAAGGGACACAAATGCATAGGCAAAGAAAAATAGCTGTTTGGATACTGACTATAGCTATAGTTATTCTGTATCTTTCAAGGCAGAAACACTTTTTTCCAAAGTGTTTCATGATAAAAAAAAAAAAATAAGAGTTCTTCTCTGGAAAGAAACATTAAGTGATATCTGCAGGCTTACAAGACACTTTAGGATTGAAGTTTTTAAGTGCTATGATCAAGTTGCAATGAATTAAATGTCAAAACAGTGTAATCATTATTGCAGGTTTGAAAAAAGACGTCTTTGCTTTTCCAGGGCTTCCTCCATTGTTATCCTGTGACACTTGAGCAAATTTGCATCTTTTTTTATGCCTCGGTTTCCAAACCTGTAAAAAAATAAGGAGGACTGTAGCAGCCACCAGTACAGTCTGAGTGTAAGAAAATCACCAATGATGTGTGATGCTTGCTGAACTCTGTGCTGTAACAGTTTGACCATAACACACAGCAAATTTGCTGGATATTCATTTCTCCAAGTCTTGATGTAGACAACCTAATACGTGATTGATGAATACTTGGAAAAGCAATCATTCCGTGTTTGCTTCCTAGATTATTTTTCTTTTCTTCTTTCAGATGACTTCCTTTATTTTGACCTCACAATAGATCCCGCTCCATTGCATGCTCTGCCACTGTCCAGTTTCCCTTTCTGCTGTAATGGTGTAACAGAGATCATCACAGGAGGATGGCAGCTTATCCTGAGTGCATGTTGGAGTTGGAATAGCACTCCATAAGATGATGACACAGTTAAACTCTTTTGCTTTCCTTCTCTCTTGTGTGCTTGCTCCAGCCCACGTGAGATTCGGGAACTCTGGGCTCGCCTACGAAAGGAGCGTCCGGAGCTCTTATCCAATTTGGAAGAGTTTCTGTTGCGTGTTTCATCGTATATAAAGGAGGTGAATCATGAGAAGGAGTCTATGGAGCAAGCCTTGAAGAGGTAAGGAGAACATCATGGCCATTTGCTGCCAGGAGCCAGTTCATGCTTGGATCCTGCCTCAGATGCAAGGAGAGACTGGGTTTACAGGATGCACCAGTGAAAAAGATATTTTTTGTTGTAATAAAATGACTCTGTCTTGGTCTGTTCCCATGGGTTTGCTCTGCAGTGCTCACCCATAGCATTCAGTCTGGTTAAAATCCCACTCAGTGCCACATAGCTGTTAGTAGGAATCTATTTCCATGCTCCTCTTTCCTTTCTGTAGTCTCTTTTTCTCTCTTGACCTCAGTGTACCTGTGTTTTGCAGGAAGGAGTCAGATCATGATCGAGAAGTCAGATGCCTTTATGAAGAAATGGAACAACAGATCAAAGCAGAAAGGGAGAAGCTGGTCTGCCAGGTACCTTCTCTCTCTGTCTTGGCTTGAGAGCAACCTTCCTTTGTTCTGAAATAGAGGTGGTAGCTTGTCTGGCCAAGGAACAGCTCTTACTGTGCTGGGTGTTGTGCAAAGCTGCGTGTCTTTACCTCTGTAGGAAGCACTGAGGCATGACAGGAGTAACCTGCTCCAGAAGGAACTGCACAACAAAGAGCAGGAGCTGGAGAAAATCCTCTACCGCCAGAAGAAGGTAATGGCATCCAAATCCTTTCTAACAAAGCACATCCCCCTCTGCTGTCTTTCTGCTCTCAGGCGTTTTCTGATGGAAAATGGTGTTCAGATGCTGAGGGTTTGGCACTAGATAACTTGGCTCTAGCTAGTGAAGTCCTCTCCTGTCTTTGAAGGTGTTGAGATGGTTTGTCTTCAGCTGTAATGCCGTTCTGTGAATGTTTTGTTACCTGCTTTGTGTTCTCTTGGCACAATCTTCCCATCAATTTTACAACGCTGGCAAGGAAGATGGGGTAAAAATTTGATGGTTGTGAGTTTGAAGCTTTTTGTGGTGTGTAAGGAAGGCGTGTATGGACGTAACAGAGCCAGATTTCTCTAGTTTTTGTATGCTGGCTACTCCAAAATGACCCGGAGTGAACAGCTCTGTGACACTTAGGTACATATTTTTATACTTGCATTGGGCACTTGATGACATACTGATTAATCAGTCACATAAAAGATCAAAGCACAAGCTTTCCTTTAGCCTGCCATCCCTGGCATGGACATTTGTATGGGATGGTCCATTCCAGATTGCTTTTTCCTTGGTGTCTGAAGAACTGAGATATGACCCCCCACAGAAACAAGTCATGGCAGGTACCTGCAAGATGCTGGAGACTGGGGGTATTCCCAGATGGTTACCTAGCTGTGATGTGGAAGAAACTTCTCTGGAATCACCAGCTCATTGTCCAGCAGCTGGAAAAGCCAGCATAACTGAGGTGCTGTCAGGAAGGATATTGAGAATAAGATAGAGGACGTGTTTTTTCTGCTGCCCACATCTTTGATGTGCCTCAGTGTGTACAGTTCAGGTCTCCTCTAATTCCACTGTCTTTCTTGAGTATGAAGGTACAGAGTGCTGATACTAAGAAAATGGAAAATTTGCCTTAGGAAGAGAAACCAGGAAAGTCTAGACTTTTAGGCTTTGGAGAGAAGGAGATTGGGGGAAGCTACATGTGAGCTTTATGAGCTCAGAAAAGTGATGGATAAGGTCCACACAAAACTGTTATTCCCCAAGTCCTGTAACAGCAAAGGTGAGGGACACTCAGTGAGACCAGTATGAATTTTATTTAGAAGAACGCAGAGATTAGTGCTGGACTTCTAGCCCCAAGAGGCAGGCAATATCAGCAGTAAAAAATGAATTGGACAAACAAATGGACAACAGGCTTGTAAATATTCATTAAAAGGAATAGTCAGAGATGTGGTCTTTAGCACCTCTAGTCCAGGGATCATAGATGGAAAGGGTATATGAGGGGAATGGACCATAGTTAGGAGCTCAGGCCTGCTTTTCCTAGGTAGCATCTCTTGCTGAGGGTCAGGGCAGAATACTTGGGCTGCATGGGCACTTACTTTTGTTACTCAAATAGTCAGTTCTGGTGCTCCTAACTCTGAGGCTTGTGCTGAGCTGTGTGGATAACCGGGTCCCTCTTGTGGCCTCAGACCAGTACTGTGATGGTGCTGTTCCACAGCACCGCTTCCAAGGACAGACCTCATAAACTGGAGAGTTGTGTGTGATGGAGGTTTCTGAGGGAGGGGCAGGTGTGCTTTATTTAAAGCTGGCTCCTTGGCTTATTGAAAGATCTGAAGGCTGTAACCAGAGGTTGCTGGTTTTCAGTCTAAACTCCACTGCTCAGCACACGTAGTCATGCTGAAATATTCTCCAGTGTCCACAGGACTGCAGGACTCCAGGCAAAGCTGGGTGTGGCTTGCCCTTCCAGCCTCAGTGAGGAGAGAGGTGAGACTTTTGTTTCAAGGAACCTAGGGGAGATCAGATCTATTAATTCCTGATCTTGACACTTGTGCACTGACAGAGAGGAGGGTAGCAAGAAAAAAAAGCATTTTATATTTTGCCATGGTACGGTGCTTTATTTTTCTTTTGCGAGGGGGAGAAAGTAGGCTGAGAGAAAAGGCAAGCTGAAGGTATAAATGTGGAGGCTGACTGCCACCTGCTACCCTGATCAGACCTGATTCCTGGTGTTTCTCTCTAGTTATAAACACGGATTGCATGCTTTTATTTTGGGCTGTAGGCTCTCAGATGGGTACTGCAGTTTCTGTGTAGCACCAGCTTCAGCAGAGGGCCCTGGTTAGTTGGTGGGACATGCTGGATACTGCAGTGTCGCTATGATCCCTCTTGGAATGTCCTACTTGTCATCTGAGATGGGGGCAGTTTTGGGGCTGCATCTGTCTGTGACTCTTTCCCAGACTATGCCAGCCATTTACAAGGAATTGAGTTGCTGGCTGAGTACATTGCAACAGGCTTTGAATTGCCCAAATCAGGCTTGTTGGTTGTGCTGGGGGCTTGTACTGCCTAGAGAGCAGCTGTGCCCTGGTGGAATTTAAATGGCATGGCTAGCCCAAGGTCCTGTCTCTAGCAGTAGTAAAGACCACCCACTTTGCAGGTGTAGTGTGAGATGCTCCTAGCACCTCAATACATCCTCCTTTCAGCTGCCATGGGCTCAGGAAGCCCCTAAACTAGAGGATGCATTTCAACAACTCTGCTTAATAAGTCCTGACAGACACAACCCTGCTTCCACCCAAATTTTTCCAGTCCTTTGACCCCCATTTGCTCTCTGATTCCTACAATGCCTGACAGCATCAGGCTCATCATGCTGCCTGAAGCACTTCCTCAGCTGTGCCTAATTGCATTGCTTGGTTCTCCAGTGCTGGCATGATGAGAGACAGTTCCTTCCAGTTCACCCTTCTGCCTCATTGCTTACATCTGCTTTTCCAGCTTGTTTTACAGTTGTGATTGTAGTACAAAACCCTTCCTCTGTGTTTAACCCCTCCTCCTCCTCTCCCATTGCAGCTGGAACATCAGCTACAGTCGCTGAACTCGGAGCAGCTGGAGACCCGTGTGCAGAACGAAAGGCTCCGGCACCTGAATGAAAACCTGCTGGAAGAGCTGGAGAAAAGCAAATGGGAGCTAGAGGCAGTGAAGGGGCAATTGCAGAAGCTCCAGAAAGAGGCTCAGCTTGAGCAAGAGCAGAAGGACAGGTGGGAAAAAAACAGGAAAGGAGGGGTGTTAGGGCAAAGACATGGACAGAGAAGGAAAGGTGGGCCAGCAGTTAAAGAATAAGTATCTATAGTTAGGAGCCTTGGTCTCATTAGAAGATTGGCTGTCTCTTTCTGAGGAAAAGAAGAAACATCCTAATGGTCTTATGGGCCTAAACAGAGAGTGATATTGCTACCTCTTGCCTACCTTTTGTGAGAAATTAATATGTTCTAGAAAATCAGTACAAAAATACAGATGTTCCTCAGCCTAAAGGAGTCTTCTCCACGTACTTTCCAGTTAACCATCCCCTCTATAATGCTTTTTTTAAAGATCCTCTTCTAATCAATTCTGTTCCCATTTCTGGGTTAAATCTAATAATACCTATATAAAACATTGAGAGGTTTCAGATTCAGAAGGCAGTGAACATCCTTCCCATTTCTAGCAGCTGAGGAAGTGGAGAGGATGAGTTGCCTGCTCTCATGTTGGAGGTGAGCAGAAGAGCACTGGTACAACCCAACCATCCCTGAGCCCAGAACAGTGCTGCTTCCTCAGAATTCTCCTAGCATAAGGCAGGCCCTTGTCTTTGAGAATACCATGAGTGCCCCTGAGAGAGAAATGTTTGTATTTTCTCTCCCATTAATTTATTTCCCCTTATTTTAAATACCTTTTGCCCAGGGATGTGTTTAGAGTCTCCAAGAACATGCAGAAAGAGAAACAAAGCCTCCTTCGGCAGCTGGAGCTCCTCAGGTGAGAACTGATGTAGGCTGGAGGGAAACACTAAGCTCTTGTGCCTGTAAAGGGCTGAGGTTTCAGCACTGTGCTCATTTCTCCCATGGAAAGCTACAGGATTGTATTCAAGCAGTGTTTAGACTCTTCTTGTTTTTCTAGGTCCAGACAGAGTTGTGCCAGCTCTGGCACATTGCAGGCTATGTTATTTCACGGGGTAATCCCTCCTCTGGAGGAATTTAGTCTTTCCTGCTGGCTAAGGCAACCATGTAGAGCCCATGACCTTGGCTGGGATACATGGAAATCCCAACATGTCTGGCTATAAACAACATCTTTATCTCTGTTCCCAAGCTCTTTTTCTGTTCTCACTTTCAAATGTTGGGGTTTATTTAATTTTTGACAAGCATCTCATCGTGTCTTTCCTGTGTCTTCCTTTGGAGCAGAGAAATGAACAAGAAACTTCGAGATGAGCGAGATGCTTTTGAAGCCAAGAAGCTGGTTAGTCTAAGAAAGAAAACCTTAATTCCCAACCGCCCTCCTTTCATCTGCTGCTGTTGCTGTCACCACTCGGGGGCCTGTCACTTCCACGGGGGACAATGACAAGAGCTCTCAGGGCCTGGAGTTGTGCTTGATACAGACTTTGCAGCACCTCTGTGTCCATGCTGGAGGCAAGCTCTGCTGGTTGCTGCTGCCAGCTGCCTGGGTTTAACCCAAGGCACCCTGGCTGGGGACTGTCACACAGCCCTGTGCAGGGCTGCAGTGGGTGCTGCCTGCTGCACATGTGGGTCTGTGTGTTGTGCCAGGCACTGGGCACATGTAAGGAGGGGAGAGAAGATGGATGCATCCTGGAGCTGGGTGGCGAGGAAGAAGATGGATTCTCAGATGTGCTGCTGGCTGACTGGGCGTGGAGTGGCACAGGAAGGTTTTGGAGTTTTTCTGACCCCCTGAGTTTGTAGCAGATGTTTTCAGAGGTTCCTCTTGGGAGCTTCCCATTCCTGAGAACTCTGCTGGGTGCAGCAGTGAGCCTTGTATCAGAGAATTAGGAGAAAGCAGGATCTCTCATCTGGAACTGCCAATCTCTGGCCTTTCCCAGTCGCCAAGATAAGCACAGATATGTGGTCTATTTTTAATTCTTAATATTTTTTCATTTAAAAGTTTTTGTGTTCCCAAATGTCACTTACACGGCTGCTCTGCCCTCTTAGACCCATCTCTGCCATCATGTCTTTGCCTGCTCTGCCATCATGCTCCACCTGAAGATCTGGAAGTAGGTGACGTGCAGAGAGGAAAGGCTGTGAGAGCCTTTCTGACTGGTGTGTAAAGGACTCTGGAAGAAAACTTAGGGGTTGTGCCCATATAGGAGACAAAATGCCCAGCTCAATCCAGAGGTTCTCCAGGTGGAGAGCTCCTGGAGAGCTTTATTGGTAGAAAAGAATGTCTATAACAATTTTGGATAGAGGTGAGGTATGTGTGTTTCTAAAATCTGGAAGATTTTTTTTCTTCAATCTTCATTTTTAAAGCTGCTAACTACGTGGATATACACTAGAGCTTCCTGCTCCCTCTTGGAAAAGCCATAAACACAGTCATTCTGTAGCAGAGTCCAGTGCAAGCAGGCAAAGAAAATGGGCTCTCCTCTTTCCATGTGTTGTGCTTCATAAGCTTGTGGGTTCCTATGGGTGGGCAGGTGGCCTGTGGAGACCACAGCTCAGGTATGTACCTCTGTGTGTGCAAAGCTTGTCTGCTTCTCCTCTATTCTTTTCTCCTGCTCCCTTGCTAAGAGCTGCTGCTGCAGGTGGACCCAAGAGAGAGCCCAGCAGAGAGAGTCACAGCACAGAGGGGCTGCTTTCTCCCTTCTTCCAGCACTGGCAGTAGGGAATGAGGCACAGGGTGAACTCCTCCCACCACCTTGCTCATGTGGCAAGGCTGTGTCTTGCTGGGCAGTTGAATCCTGTACTAGAATAAGGGTTTTTTTCCTTTGGCTGCTCTCATTTCAGTCCACAGGGAACCAGGGCTCCAAGGGCTTAGAGGGATGCTGCTATCATCATATGCATACCTGCAGAAGGTCTGCTCTCCAGCCTGTCTGTCTCACAGTAAGGGGGAGAGAAAATGGCACTACTTCCCTGCAGAAGCAAAAAGGAGAGTCCAGCCTACTGATGGGGATCCCTAGAGTGCAACACACTCTCTGCCAGAGACTATCAGTGCTTTTACAGGCTAAAAAGAAACCCAAGGCCTTAATACCCTCTCTTAGTGCTGGGAAGAGTTATTTCCATGAAATGAAGGTGTGGTGAACAGATGTTCTTTCATAGCAAAGATTTTGAAGTGGTTGGAAGGAGGAGTTGGGCTGTATGTGGCTGATAGCAACCCAGTCACTGCTCCTTTGCTCTTCTCAGTTCCCAGCTAGTACCTTGCTCTTCATAAGAGTTTTTGGCCTTGCCACGGTGGGCAGACCCTGGCCCCACTGCACTGTGGGGCACTCTCTTGTCCCAGGCAAGAGAGGCTGGGTCACAGATAGCAATATGTGGCTATTTCTGTCTGTGTGCAAACCACTAATGGGTATTTTTAAGACCCAGGGGTTGCAGGTTCAGTTTCACACCCATGACCCATCTGGCTATGGAGTTATGCTTGCATGCTTTATGTTGACAGAGCAAATTTCATGTCTGTTCATCGTGAAGAGTGTTTTGGTCCTTTGACTACATTTGACATGTATTTTCATTTCACTGGTAAACCAGAATCTTTCCCATTCAAAATGCTTGTACATGTGCTGTTGTGGAATCCTTGTCATCATGTTTTACACAGCTGTGATGTCACATCTGTCCCATTATCATCCTGGTGAAAAGCCAAATGTTACACAAAGCTGGCAGGCCAATAAAGCATGGCAGAACCAATGGCAAAACATGCCCCATTGTTCCTCCTTTCTTACCCAAGTACGTGCTCTGCAGGCTGTTCCCTCTCCAGGTAAGGTGGTGGCAGAGCAGATTGTGTGGGAGTCCTTTTGCTCCACGTGTGACTTGAGGGTTGCGACTCAGCTCCAGTGGCCTGTAACACAATTTCCTTCTTTCTGTTTGGCTAGAGGGTGCCCTTGAGTGAAGCTGCTCAAACACTGAGAACTTCCCCTTCTGTCCCTGCTGGAGAACCACGGTTGTCTTTACCAAGCCTGACTCTGTTGACTGGAGTGTTGTTATGCACTTGAGGGTCATTTGCCTTGGAAGATTTGCGCTCCACAATTGTGAGCCTCTCGGTGCTGGATTGTTTCTGTAGCTGGAGTCTCTCTTGAACATCAGTTTTACATGTGAAAAATGTTTTGGTTTTTTTACCCACAAAGTTCCCAGTTGGGTCAGGCCCTCTGTGGAGTCCAGAGTGTCTCCTTTTGTCCGACTGCATTGCATTAAAGGTGTTCTGGGAGTTCTGACCAACAGAACAGCTTCTTAATTTTTTCGCCTTTTAAGTAAGTCTTCAGTAAGAGTTATTGAAGAAATCATTTTTGTAGTCCTCCAGGCTGTGAAAAGCATAAAGGAAGGCCTGTCCAGAGCTGCCTGCAGGTGTTTGGTCAGTCCAAAACTGCTGTGAGAAGCAGATCTGGCAGACTGCAAACCCTTCTTCCTCCACCTTTCCCCCAGGAGTAGCTTGTAAGAATGTGTTGGAAATCCTCAGATTCACAGACTGAATACATCTCCCAGTGTTCATGGGCTATTCCCCCAGTGCTGATGTGATGGACACCTTTCCATGCTGTCTCTCACTTCACTTGTGTGTGTGGCCAGAGCAGTGACTCTGCTGGGAATGGCAAAGCTGCTGTATGGGGGGAAGAGGATTGGGAGGAGATGTTGTCCTGCTTTCTCCTCCTCTGAGGAACTGGTAAATAGTGGCTGTAGGAAGTGTTCAGTCTCTGTGGTAAGCAGGAGGAAAGCATGGAGAGGATGTTGGTGTAAGGCAGAGCATGTGCATTGCCCTTTCCTGAGATTCCTCCTTCCTTTCATGTGGCTCATGGGCGGCTCTAGGTGAGTACAGGTTGAGGAAGGGTACTAGTTTCTTCTGTGGAAAGGGGCAATTGGTCTGTCCCACAAAATATCAATGCAAAAAAGAAGCAGGTGGGGAAAGAGAGGTTCAGCTGTGAGAACAAGCCACAGAAATAAAAACTCTGGCTGGCTAGAGGAAGAATTCAGTTTGGGACATCAGCACTTTGATGGATTTTAAAGCGAAGGAGAAAGCAGCAACAGTGATGGCTTCTTGTAGGAATTAAATTATTTGAACAGAGAAAAGCAAGCTCTGTGCTCACCTCTTTGAGCCTTCCAGTGAGGCACTACCACTGCACGGTGTGGGGCTGCCATGGCTCCAGCCTTGCCTCCCCAGAGTGCTCTACAGAGGTGGGGAGAGGTTGAACTGGGGCTGTCGTCACATTCTTCATTCCTTCTCTTTTCAACTTCCAGGTGCCTCAGAACAAAAAGCCCCTGTTGAAGAAAGGGTCAGTGCTAGGCAGTTACCTGCTGGAGGACAAGCCTGTCAAACGGTTAGATGGGTGTCTGTGTCATGTCCATGGTGTCAGTCCGTGCCCACTGCATACCCTGTCAGTCAAGCTGTGTCCTGTGTCCTCCCACCTTGTGCTGGCTGGTTTTGGGAACGTGGTGGGGTGCAGCTTTTTTGTGGCTCTAGCTGTCTCTTGGCATCAGGTGGCGTTGGCTCAGCATGAAGCTGAGGATATTGTTCATTAATTTCCACAGGGAGGTGGCTCTGCAGCTGCTTCTGCCTGCAGCAATGGGGGGGAAATCTAAATATCACCAGAAGGTCTGGGACTGTTAATGGGATGGGAGTCACAAAGGCTGCCTCTTTCTGAGTCAGACAGCTCTGTTGAAAGGGCTGGATCAACTCCCAAGCCTGCCAGTTTGTCCTCAGGCACAAATCCTGTCCACTGCCTCATGCCAGAGTCCATATCCACAGGGCATGGGAGAGGGCAGAAATTGCACAAGGGTTGGGTTCTTTCTGGCAGCTGAAAGCCTCGAGGAGAGGGCCTAGCTCCAGGTGGGTTCATCCTGCTCATCCCCCTCTACAGCTATGCAGATGCTCACCTGGCACACCGGGCCTCCCTTCAGGCAGGGCAGGCAGCACATCTGTGTGGCCAAGGTATTTTCTCTTTTTTTTCCCACTCCACATGCAGAATATACAGTGACCTGGCTTGAAGCTGGATGTCACCTGTGACTGCTGGCCCCAAACAAGTTCTAAAGGCAGTGTACTCCTCTGTTTCTTACCAGGTCTCTGCAAAGTCCCATCGTTCCCCAGTTTCTCCTGGTGCCAGCTACAGACATAGGTCTAGGCTCAGTTTCTTCCAGCTTCAACTCACCCTTAATGCTTGCAATTCTGGATTTAAATGCAATTCTTGCATTTAAGGATTTAGCTCAAGGCTCCTTGGCTCATGGACTTAGGGTAGACTGTGGAGGAGGGCTGATTCTTGAGCCCAGGTTGCCTGGCGAGGTCTGAGGCAGAGCTCTTTCATGGTTGTGTGACTGGCACATCCTATCCATTGAATCAGATAAGCAAGTTCTCCCATCTCCTTCCCCAATTATTTCTTGCAAAGATGCTTCTAGCTGCTACTGGAATAACCCTCCTGGAAAGGTTTAATAGCTGGAGAAGTTTGGCAATGAAGGTGATGAGAGAAGGGGAGTAACTGTTGGCCCTGTCTCTGTCCCACTGCTGTGTCACATCACTTTGCTTGAGAAACATGAAAAGAAATCCATCAGATCTGGGGTCACTGTTGAGAGTTTTGTGTTTGTCCCTTTGCCCCCACTAAAGAGGGTCTTGAGACCCCTCATTGTGTGATTTGGCTAGCCCTGGGAGATGGGCACCATTCCCCAGAGCCTGAGACCGTGAGAGTATGTGTCCATTTTCAAGAGAGAGAAGCTCCAGCTGGCCTGCTCTGGACTGGAATTTGGGGCAAATGCAGGGAGGGTAACCAGGAATGTGAGCTCCCTTTCATAGAAAAAAGTATAGACATGAAAGCAGGTGAATTTTGCAATCCAGATGAAGTGCACTTGCTAGAGTGAGAAAGAATTGTTTGGATTCTTCCACTAATAGAAAGAAAAACGTTGCAGAGCAGGGTGGGATGTCCTGCCCCTGAAAAGACTGACTGTACTGTGCTCTGGTTGCTCTAATTTGCTTCCAAATGCAGTCTGCTGACCAGTGAAAGCAATAGAGGCATCTGTGGTGGATAAATATCTTCAGCTTAATTCTAGGTCTTCTCACTCCTTCTCTAGTTCTTTAACCATAGAAAACCAGTGATGCTGCCTTGTTCCTCAGCAGTGATTGCAGTAGTTCAAATTGGTTATTTTAGTTGTTCTTTTGAAAGTTGTTCCTCCAATTACCATATCAGCTCTGCCCCCAGTGCATCAGGCTGCTCTTGTGTGGGCAGTCTTTCTTTTTGTATAATATTTAGTAACAAAAATACAGGGGCAATTATTGCTTCTTTTTTTATTATTATTATTTTTAAGAAAACGGGCTCTCGTTCTGTATGTTTTGCCTCATTTTTTCACTACTGGGGGAAGTGGTAGGCAAAGAATTCTTGACAAACCAATGTGGCACTTTTTATTAAAATTAATGAAATATTTGTCAGCACATATGAGTACAGCACAGCTCTGGTGAACTCTCTCTTTCCCTAGGGGAGCCTTAGTCAGAGGGAGTGAATGTATAGAGTTCCTGTGAGAGCTTCATATACACTAACTGGATTGCATTGGCTGGTTGGGAATTTGCATTGGTTGGTTGGAATTTCCTTTCCCTATCTCCTCACCCCCTCCCACCCTATGTGTGCTGCCTGTGGACTTTAATACAGACAACTGGCCTCTGCGGACCTTCCCTTCACCTTCCCCGTGGATGTGGCAGTGGAAGAACCCAACAGAAAGAACTGTAAATACTTCCCAGGCAACGGGGTATGGATGAAGACAGGAGAAGGAGGCAACACAAACTTTGGAGAGAACAGCAGAGATGAGGAGAGATGGCCCTTGGCAGCAGATCCTGAGTGGTTTAAGATGGCTTTGAAGGGTGACTCTGACCGCAGAAAAAATGCAGATGGCTTAGATGCTGCTCTGCTGCCTCCTCGAGCCCAGCCTGTTGGCACTGAAAGCAAGGTGAGTGCAGTTCCCTGGGGCTATTCCTCTAACACCTGCTGGGGACTTGAGGGTGTCTGACTCTCTTCCCATCAAACTCCAGCTCCGCAGATCTACAGTGCAGGGGTCCAAGCCCTAAATCAAAGTACTGCCTGCAGCTGGGCTCTTCAAAACCTCATGCCTTTTTTCCATTGTAGCTCCAAGCACTGGAACCAGTGAGCTGTTCCCCAGATCGCATCTTTAAAGTGGTTTTTGTAGGGAATTCTGGTGTTGGGAAGAGTTCCTTCATCCACCGCTTCTGCTATGACAGGTTCTTGGCTGAGCTCAATGCAACTATTGGTAAGTAATAGGGTGCCTGGCTCACCTGGATAAGGAAGGTGGGAAAGGCAGCCTGGGCAAATGCTTTTTTGCTTGTATTGTAGCCCAGCTAGAGGTAAAGATGGTACCTCTCCCAGTATTAAATCAATCTTGCAATTTCCCTGAATTAAATGGAGTTGGTCTGGCCATTGTAATGGCAAGCTGCCTTCCCCATCCTACCTCACAATCAATCTCACCTTCCTGACAGGTATCGATTATCAGGTGAAGAGTCTAATGGTGGATAACACCCAGGTTGCCTTGCAGCTGTGGGATACAGCTGGACAAGAGAGGTAAGCCATTTCTGCCAGGCTCAGTGGAGGAAAGGGAAAGAGTGCATGCAGCTGGTTTCTGTCCCTGGGAAAACTATCAGCTTCAGAAGGACCAGACGGGTCATGACAGCTATTGCAGGGCTGAATCTGCAGCAAAGGCTCCAGAGAGTACTAGAAGCTGTGACTGTGAAGCAGGGCGTGGGGAGATTGCTCTAAGGGTGGACAGAAAAGTAGTTTTCCATGTGTCTGACCTTGTGGCTTGTGCTTGTGGCTCCAAGCAGTCTGTCCATAGATGTATGTCATGGGGTTCAAAGGGTGGAAAGGACTCTGAACCTTTCCAGATCTGATTCTGCTGTCAAAGCCATCTGAATTAGCATGACCTGTGGGGAAGGTGATTTGAACTACCCTGCTAGACTGTGAGGTTATTGGCCCCTTTCACTGTCCCTTCTGCTGATAGATTTGTGGAAGTGATAATCCTTGGTAGAGGGATTGTGCAGCTTTTTGTGACACTGAACACTGGTTCCCCATCAAAAGCATGGGATAGATGTTACCAGCAGTGTTGGTGAGGATCAGAGCAGTAGAGGACATGTTTGACCTTCATCTGCTACTAGAGATGAAGGCCCATCACTGCCTCCATGTAAATTACATTTTACGTAGGATAGAATTCGAAGCTTAAGATGAAAAGCTATTTCAAGAGGGCCATGAACCTCAAGGGCCTGACAAAAATAAGCACTGGGTATTTTGAGCTAAATATGTTATGGAGGCAGGCCTTCAGAGGGCAGCCAAGGTCATGGGAATATTCTAATCCTAAACTGTGCCAATGGTGCTGTCTGTCTCTAGACCATGCAGAGCTACTGGGAATGTACTAAGTAGGAGTATCTACTGAAAAGCAAATCTCTCTTCCAAAATTAGGCTTCATGCTGAAGAAATAATTATTTCTGAGGGGACTCCTGAGGTTATTTTGATGCTGAAACTGAGCAGTAAAGGAAGTTGCTGTGACATAAAATGTGACATTTTATTGAGGCCAGATTGCAGCAGAGGCCAAATTCAAGATATTGTCTCTGCAGAAGGACCTTTAGCACAGACCCCTGCAGCACTAGGTCCTAGATGTGTACCCACAAGAGAGAGCTTGGCTCAGTGCTGATACCAATTAGGAGACCTGGGAAGAAGCAAAAGCCTTTTCTTCTTCTGGAGGAATATTAATTGCTTCTGACTAGAGGTGTCCAACTGTGACTATCTAAGGAAGAGATGGAAGAGCCCCTTGGAGCATGCAAGGAGAACTCCTTGGTGACTTCCCTGAGACTGATGCATGCTACCTTTGATATTTCTTCTGGAGCATCTTGCCGGGCTGGCAAGTTCCAGAGGTGCACCTAGACTGCCAAAGATACAGTCTGTGCTTTCTCAGTTGGGTAGGTGCCAGAATATTGTGTCCTTATTATAGTGAGAAAGAACAGCTTCAGGCAACTCTCTGAAGAGGACAGGAGGGTAACAGCTGTAGGTTTTCTTGGCTTGCAAGAGGAGAGTTTGTTATCCTGTGCAGGAAATACACAGCTCTCTAGTGAGATCTCAGGACTTTTGCTACATTTGTTAATTCCCAAATTACATTGTTAATTACATCAGTTTGCAATTAGTGTGGTTATATCATGGCTGTGTCACAAAGTGCTTACAGATTCTAAAGTTTGGATTTGTTGTTTTGGTTGTTTGGTTGGCTTTGGTTGGAATTTATTCACAAAATACAAACCCGTGGTTTTAAGTGGTACAGACGGGAAAAAGTAGATGTCTGGCAGGAGCTTTTCTTGGAAATAGTGTCTAACTCCTGATTTTTTTAATGCATAATGGCATTGATTTATAGATTCAATAGTGGAAACAGACTGTACTGATGCTGAGTCTGTTTTGGCAGCTCTGGGGCAGACATTATGCCTGCCTAGTTTGTACTGTGGTACATCTGCAGATTCTTCCAGACTATAGAGAAAGATCGTGTTTTCTCCATCCGTTTCCCTTTTAATAGGAAATTACCTTTTCTTATCTCACCCAAATAGATTCTTCTGATTCTTTAAAGGTCTTCTTTCTTGCTCTCTCGGCACCATGCATTTGGCAAGATTCCTGCTTACCCACAGCTGCCTGGCCTGTTTCAGAGGTGCAGGGATCTGTGTGGGGACACACCTCACATGGCAGGCCTTGCAGAGAGCCTGCACTGACACACAGACAATCCCCCTGTGTCACTCCCCACTGCACAGGGAGGTTCTGAGGGTGCTTTGCCTTGTGTCTGGGCCCAGGTTCCGGAGCATCACCAAGCAGTATTTCCGCAAGGCAGACGGGATCCTGGTGATGTACGACATCACGGCCGAGTGCTCCTTCCTGGCGGTGCAGAACTGGATGAGCAGCGTCCAGGTGAGGGCAGGACCTTGCTCCACATCAGCTCCCAACAGTCTGTCTGGAAGGGACATTTTTCAGTGCCCCACGAAGTCCTGTGGACCTAGTGAGCTGAATTATCAAAGCAGGAGCCTGTGGTGGTCAGTTTGGAAGCTTTGTGCTGAAGGTAACGAAGCCAGTGGTAGCCCATTAAATCAAGGAGGGCCGTTTCTGGGGCAGAACGTGGTGGGACATGCCAAAACAGTAGTGTGGGTTTGTAAGCAGCCCATGTGCACTGTGTGCATCTCCTAAACGTGGTCACATCCCACCTGTGCTCAGGCAGGGACATCTCCTGGTGTCTGGTCTATGCACAGGAAAGGAAGGTGGTCCTTTTTATTTCCTTTTTTTATTTAATTTGGTACCAATGTATTAATGCAGTTGCATTTCCCCCTGTCTTTTATTCCAAACACTCACTAAAAGCATTTATCTGTGGCTTACATCTTCTTGGGGATACAAAAATACCTCTCTTTATAATTCAAATTAGTTGTGTGTAGATGATCAAGAGGTGAAGGGAAATTTTCAAGGGCAGTTTTGTTTTGATTGTGCTGAATAAACCAAGATCTCAGTGGAATGAATAGGTTGGAGGATTCTAATATTGTTAATTTCCACAAGCCTGTTGGGGTAAAAACAAACAACCAACCACTTATGTCTTAAAAGATCAAAGATCAAGGTCTTCAAAACTAACGAGCCTCTGAAAATCAGGTTCCTTTCAGGAGGAAGGTTAAACTGAGCACATAGAAAATCAAACCACATTAAATCTGTATATTTTAATCTCGCTCTTCTTTTCCTCTCCCCATCTGTGTAATTTGTTTTGAAGCTGTTCAGGTTCTGTATTGCACTTGAGTGTGGAAATAACTTTGAGCCCTGTTCTTACTCTGACCATGTTCTAGTGAGCCAGTGGAACTATAGAGAGTTGGACCAGAGGTAAGGGACTCCAGGAATCATCTAGGAATAACAGTTCCTACAGAGACAGCTTACAAGGGGTGAAGGTTGTTTAACTTGCTTGGCCAGTGAATTTTCAGCAAGGGATCACTGAGTTTAGGACAGCACATTACACACAGTACTGCACATTCAAATTACTGAGCTTATTTAAGAAGGTCTGCCAGATCACAAATTCCAAAATGCCTATGAGGCAAGCTGCTTTTCTTTAGGCTTCTTATTTCCCTGAGAGGTACTTATGTCCTGTCTCCCCTCTCTCACCATCCCAACTCAACACACCAAACTTTTGGAATGTTCCCCTAGTTCAAGCTTCATTTCACAAATCCCTGGGACGATAGAAGGAATGGCCCTTTATTGATCTAACGGGCCTGGTCCTGCTGCCACTGAAGGTTTTGTTTGCTTGAGCTGGAAGGATCTGCTCTGAGTGGCTGGGTCTTTAGGGGTCTTTATTTCTTTTGCAGGAAGGTATAGAGGATGGAGCTGTGGTCTTTCTGCTTGGAAATAAATTGGATGCTGTGCAGAGAGAGACCCGGAATGTGCCCAGGATGGAGGGGGAAAGGCTTGCCAAGGTGTGACTCAGTGCTCTGCTGCTTGACCTACTCTGCAGCCACCCTCCAGCTGTGGCCAGGGCAGTCTGGCTGGTGGAAAGCCCTTCTTGGAGCCATTTCCCAGTATGGTACCTTCCCAGTCCTTCCCACCCCCTGTTTCTCCAATGTGGACATGTACCCACGTCCCTCTGGTACAAGGGAGGATGAGGTGGTGGCTTGTATGTAGCAGACAATGGCTCTTGAGAAGGCTCATGTATTTCTCTTGGGGCTTGATGCCTCATTTTACAGTCCTTCGGAGGGGAACATGCATGGCTGATTTCCTATTTGAGGGTTCCATAATGCCAACATCATTCTGCCCCATTCCTCACTCCTTTGTCTGCCTGCCTGCTGGCACCTTGGCCCCTGGGTGGAGGGAACAGGGTTTCAAAGGTGTTTGCTGCCTTCTGGACTCACAACAAAAAGGTAAAGGAATCAAAGTACCCTGGAGAGATGTTTTCTCATCCCAAACAACTCCCCCAGTGCTCCCTTTTGGACACTCTGGCTTGGCCCCCAGTGCTGAAAAAGCATCTCCTTCTCCTGGGTTGGTGAGCAGGGTGTGCACCCCAGCAGGGTAGCAGCCACCTTCCTGGCTCCAGTGGCTCTTGGCAGGGTTCCTGGGGATGAGGGTGGGCCAGCTGCCCAGGCTGTGGGTGAATGGTGATGGTGGAGAGCTGGCAGTCACTGTGTGTGCTGGCTGTGCTCTCTGGCAGGAGTACAAGGCTGTGTTCTACGAGTGCAGCGCCATGACTGGATACAACGTCATGGAGCCCATGCTGCACATGGCCAGGTCAGTGAACAGCAGCAGGCACCCTGGGACACTTCCCCAGCTGGAGGTAACTGGTGTGGGCTCTCCTGGGGAATGGGCAAGAAGAGGGGGGTGTCAGAGACTGACTTCGTGTCACATCCCAAAAGAGACTGACTCCACGTCCTTGTCTTTTGTGCCTGGAGAGCACCAAGTGTAGACTGGGCTCTTTGCACACAAAGCTTCACCTGGTAGAACTTGCTGTTGCAAGATCAGGAGTTTAATTTGAATATTTCATCACAAAAACCTTGCATGCTGTCCCAGATTTTAAGGTGATGTTTTCAGTTTGAAGTCTTCATGCAGCTCTAAGGGTTCTTTATAGCTATCTTAATAAGCACTGTACAGACTGAGCTATTTCAGTGGCAATAGTTTTAAAAGGAGATAAGGTACTATTCAGCTGAAAGAAATTTGCTCTAAAATTTTTAGTTAAAAAAACCCAAACAGATAGTTTTTGGAAAAAAAAGTATTTCAAGTCTCACAAGAAAACTATCCTTTTGTTTTATCTCGTCACCTCCTCCTGCATCATCTCTGCTGAACAGCAGGACGTAGCTGTTCATTAACTAGGAGGATTTACCAGCCAGGTGAATCACATCTCCCATAGCACGTGCCTTCAGCATGCTTTATTACCATGATTATTACAAGTTGGCCCAGACAGGAGGAGCAAACAACCCAGGATTCTGACATCAGTGGGGGATCTTGGGAATAAGGCACAGGCCACTCACACTGATGCTCAGATTACTAAACCATGATACTCCCTCTCTTGTATATGTCCAGTTTCTTTCCCTGTTCCCTGAAAAGTCATGCTCATTCTCTATACGTGGTTTATCTAGCCCAACTTCCAGAGAAGTCCAGTCTTTGGGCCTGTCACTTCTTGCAATCCTAAATGTAAATCCTAAATGGCTGGTGGAGAGCAAAGGGCAGAGACAAATGCCTTGGCAGGAAGAGCTCAGTAACCAGGCTGTGTTCTTGATCTGTGCTGCTCTTTCCAGGTTGCTGACAGCACAAGAAGACAGGCAGAGGGAGAATGCCCTGCAGCTGGAGGATATCAGCAGGAGGAAAGGGTGCTGCACATAAAGCACACCAATGTGTCAGCAAGAGTCATGTGCCAATGCTGTATCATGAAGCTGGGGGTTCCTTTCAAGCAAGCTGAATTTGATGGTGTCAGCTCTCTAGAGACTTGGGGAAGGTGCAGCTTTTCCAGTCTGTGAATTTGAGGTATAAATCAGGCCAAAATGTGCATATTATCTGCACTGTTCTACTTCCCAAGTCTGCATGCAGCCCTGGTCTCTTGAGGCCTCTGCTTCTTTAGGGGAATTTGGCTGGTCTTAGCTAGTAGCACAGACTGGGCCCTCTGTCTGGAGATACTGGTTCCCTGTAAAGGGACAAAGTCTTGATCCTGTTCTTTCTGGCAAAGTGGCCTAGCAGCAGAGAGCAGAGGACACAGTGGGTCTGTATTAAATAGAATTTCCGTGTAAGAGAGAAAAAAAACATTTTAATTTTGGACTAGCTCTAAGTAGTGATCCATCTGTCTCAGAGAGAAGCATGTCCTCTTGGTTCTGCAGCAGCAGTGCTCAACTGGAGAGCCTGCTGTGGTGAGTGAGAATGCTTCCACCACTTCCTGCAAGATCTGAATTTAGTGCAGGATTTGGTTGGACTTGTCAATATTGTAGCTAACAGGTTCCATATGTGATTATAGTATGAGCGGATAGGACAAGTCATCCCAATGGCTTTCATTGCTTTGTCACCCTTCTGGACCTTTCCACTGTCCTGGTGTATGTTTACAGAACACAGAACAGTTGCCCTGGGACCCACAGGCGCTGGCATGTGCTGCTGATTCATAGCCCGTTGCAGGAGCTGTGCTGGACAAACCAGGGGAGCCATATATAGCCTGTTTTAAGGCTGAATGCTGCCTGTTTCCTCCCATTCTCTTATCCTTTCCTGAAGAATCTCCAGGAACTCGGAACTGCCTTACCTGCTCTCATGATAGATCCCACCAGAGTGCTTTCAAATGCCTGTGGGCTGGAAGTGCAAGGCAGCTGTTGTGTGAAATGTACCTTTTTCTCGTGCAGAGACCTTGAGCAACAGCCTCACTTTACTGGTGAAGGGCCAGAGAAAGAGCTGAACTCAACCTGTTCCCATCGGGAAGGGGCCTTCTTGTCACTGAGGGGTGGGGTAAAGCCAGGCAAAGAGGAGCACAGGCAGAGGTGGGAGCTGTCCCTAAAAGTGCTCCTGTCGGCAAAGCTGCCACAGTGCCTGGGCGTGGAGCTTCTGGGTTGCGATGCTTTCTGGTTTGCAGCTCAGTGGCTCTCAAAGCCTTGGGATTAAGTAAGATTTTTGTTAGTGCCCTTTCCCCTTCTGTCTTTGAGGCTGTTTCTGTATGTGACTCTGACATTTTAGGCAAAAGATGTGATACTGCAGCTGTGATGCAGCCCCCAAACCTTGCAGCATAGGGAGGGTCTGTACTTGTCCCTGGTCTTTCCTCTCTTGGGATGAGGCGGTTACTCTGAATGTCTATTTATTGCACAAATTTCGCTGGGAAAATCCCAGGCAGGAAAAGTGCTCTGAGTCACCTACAGACCATCAAAATGACGAAGAATTTCCATGGTTCCTCCTGGTGCCCTTTCCTAACAAAAGTAAAGAGGAAGTTTTTCTCTGGAAGAACATGATTTCTGAGTAAAAGGAAGAGCTAATAGTAGTAAGATCCTGCTCAGTTGGCTGACTGTGGCTCACACCATTTAACTGCACTAACGCCTTCCAGAGACTGGGAATCAGAAAGACACAAGAGGCCTTGAAGGAACCAGGGTAGCTGGTGTGGAGCCTGGAGTAAGACCTACAGTGCTGCCAGGGGAACTGCCCGTGTTTCCAAGAAGCAATCCTTGGGAAGGGAAATCCGTGCTAAGGTGTTCTGAACTCGAACCTCCCACGCTCTGTACACAGCACACCCAAGACAAAGGTGTGAAATACGGCTGACACACAAATATGGGCTAGTCCTGTGTATTACCTTTATCAGTGCTGTCATACTGCAATAGCAAGAACCATCGGGTTCTTCTAATGTACAACCTTAAGTATGTTTAATTAGTGTGCAAACGGTACAGGCAATAAAGAAACGCTGTCTTACAAGTGGTTGTGGTGAGAGACTTTTTTCAGGTGCTGCAGGAGGTTCAGGCTCCCATCTTTAATCACTGATGATCCTAGTGTGACCTTCCCTTCTCTCTGCTCAGAAAATGGCCTGTCCCCTGTGGTGGTACACAGGCGGTCTTACAAGCAGGGAGAGAGTTAACCAGGAACTCACGTCTTGGACAATTTCTCTCTTGTCTCAGGAGAAATTCACCTCCAGTCTTTTTTTACCTTCTTTAAGCAGTTGGAGTCCAGCTGATTAGGGAAGGCAGAGCAGGAGGAGAAAAAGGGGAGACACTTCTTCAATGTCTGAGGGTTCAGTGCTGTCAGAGAGGACAGGTTCTCACCTTGTTACCTGTATTCATAGAACTAAACATTTATTTTATTAATGTCCCATGCATCCTTTTCCCTAGAGTTAGCAATTTGGCTGCTTTTAATCCTTGTGCCCTGCCATGGCTCCAGCTGGATGTTCATGCATTACAGGACTAATCACTCTGCAGCTTTGCCCAAACAAATTGTTACTCATTTCCCCCGCTATAAACTGATAGCACACGTTGTTAATTGTAACATATATTTTTTGTAAGCAGGAAAGGGTGGATTTTTGTTTAAAGGATGACAAAATGGCACAGAATTTGAGTAGGCTGAGCTTGGAAAACAGTAAGCAGCAGGGTGGGGTTCATTACTGGAAGGTCTTTCATTATCTCTCAGCACAATAATTAAATGTCCTATTGGAAGATACAATCTCAAGGGGCATGTTGGTAGTTTTTAAGCCTGTCTGATATCAGACCTAACTGAGACCAGAATTTTCCAAAAAGTTCTTCATTTTACTACATCCCCCTTTTTTGTCAGAATTTCTCCTGCCTCTAAATGGAAGCTCTGGGAACAGCCACCCTTTTTAAGTGACTGCTGGAAACTGCAGCATAAATGCAAATAATGGGATATCCTGAGGGGGGCATGAGATAAGGGAGGATGCAAAATAAGACTGCCTGGGGGCTTATGCATTCACTATATTGGCTCCAGCCTCTTAGTGAACAAATGACTTTTTGCACATAATCTGTAAGGTATTTTGGAATTACATCACAAGAAAGTACTCTTCTTACAGCCTGGGAAGCCTTATCCTGGCACATGCAACAGTGCACCTGTGTACACAGTCAGGTGTAGGGGCAAAAGCAAAAAAGCCAGCTGCTCTGATAAGGAGCTGTGCTCCTGCAAATCTCTGCAGGCCGGCAAAGGGACCTCGCTCTGCTTTGCTTTCACTTGTCTGTTTCATGTCAATGTGCTAAGGGTAAGCATAAGAGGATTAGGCTGACAGCATCTCTTTGAAAAGCCAAAACAGGGCTGAAAAGAGAGCATTAAGCCACGATGTTAATTTTAAAGCTTTTCCACAGGACAAATGCAGGAATTGCAAAGGTTTGAGATGTTTTCTACTGCCTTCTTTATTCCAGCAGCCTGAACTCAAGGGACCATTTCCATTTACACACAGTTAATGAGTTCCTGCTATGGGGATCATGCAGTCACGCATTATTTTCTGTCCAGTCATCCTCTTCTCTTCATGATCTTTTTACTTGTTGATTGCTTAGACTATAAATATATATATTGACCAAGTACTTCATCTCCAGTTTATAAATGTATCTCAGAGACCATTATACACCTTCAAATGCTCTGTTTGGCAATCTCCCGTTCAGTGCCAATAGACCCACAGCCCTGCAGTTCAGAGTTTTGTTAGCAGGCTCTCTCAGCTCGTTACTTACCTGGCTGCTGATGGCTCACATGGAAATTTCAGTTGGCATGGCTACAATAACCCAGCTCCAGCCTCTCCAACCTGCAGGGCATGTTTTGTATACGTATATATGATGCTGCAAACACAAGTGTAGCTGTGTGCTACTTCTGAAAATACTAGTCCACAAGAAACCTGAGCAGGTAAAATTAGTCTCCTCCAAGTAAACAAGTATCTGCAGTAAAACAAAATCTATTACTCCAACAATAAACTGAGGATGGGGAGCTGGGGCTCCTGTGGGGTATCTTATCTTTACCTGCAGGCTCTCCCAAGGAAGTATTTGTCCCCGGTCATGCCCATTTGCTGACCTAAATCCGCTGGGGCAGGGAGGTTATGTGGGTTCGCGTTTGGGCATGAAATGCCTGGACACGGCAAGAAGGCAGTGGCCCAATGTGGTGGCTACCAGGACCTGGACAGGGGCCGGTGTCTCCTGTGGCTTCCAGGTTCTGCCACATCTTCCCTACAACAAATCTGCCACTGTGCAAGCGAGCTGATCCCCCAAGGCTCCATTTGCTCACTTGGTTCTCCCACAGCTCTGAGCCAAAGTGAGCTTACTCCTTGGGAAGGATGGAGTGATTTCCGAGTTGGGCACATGGAGAGGTTAAGGCAAACACCCAGGAGGTTCTAAACTGGCCTTTCCCTTCCCTGCCCAGATGTCCTCTCTTCCTCCCACTCCTGAAAAACCGTGTGAGGCCCCTCAGCCGTGCGGAGGGCGCGGGTCTTTTCCCGGGAGCATCCCTCGCACAGGGTTGCTGCTTAGCACAGCAGGACGTGGGCTGTGCCTCAAGTGAGGTAATGGGAGAGTGAGGCAGGGTGTTTCATGGAGCACACTTTAAACCGGCGCCTTAAAAATAAAGAAAAAAGCCTCTCCAGCTGGAGTTGGCTGTAACGTGGAAGGCCCTCACGTGCAAAGGGCGACGTGAGGGCAGGAGCCGAGGCTGCGGACTAGCAGCCGCGGCCGGAGGGGCGAGCGGGCCCGGCCGGGGGGCGGGGGAGGTGGCCCGGGCTGGGCTGGGCTGGGCTGGGCTGGGCCGGCCGCGCCTCCCTCCCGCCCCTCCGGAGGAATCCTCCCGTCGCTGCCCGCTTGCTCCCTCCCGGCAGCGCGGCAGGTCGGGGCGTGCGGCGGCGCGGAGCGGCGGCCGAGGGTGAGGCGGAGCGCCCGAAATGGCGGCACCGGTGGGACGGGGGAGCGGGGCCGGGGCTGGGGCTGGGGCGGCAGCACAGCAGAGCCGGGCAGAACCGGGCAGAGCCGGGCAGAGCGCGGCCCCCGGGCCCCGTGTGAGGCACCGGGCCCGGCGTTCGCTCCGTCCCTGCGGGCACCCGCAGGCGTGGGGAGGCGGCCGCGGCCAGCCGAGCCCGGCTCTACCGTAGCACTGCTCTGCTTCCCCTCCAGCGCCCTGTGGCATCGCGCAGCTTCGCAGGGGCTCGGCCCTTGTATGCTTTGTTGTTTTTTTTTCTTGCTTAGGAAAGTGTTTTAACCTGTTGCGGGTGGTGTCATAAACTTTGCACAGCCCGCGGAATTAGTAAAGGTGTTTTGAATGTTGCCATAAATCTTGTGAAGCGATTATTGCCTTCCTCCGCCTTTTGTTCGGTGAAATTTCCCTATTGTATAAAGAAGAGTTGGCCTTTATGATGGGCTTGTAGGACCCTTGGAGGCGGAGGAGGGACAGAGCGGGGCTTGTTTACCACGCAGTCCAGGCGATGTTCTGTTCCCTTCTTTTTCTGGAAGCTGCATCAGATGGGGAGCTGATGGCAGTGGGTTATTACTGCACCGTGGTGTTGCTTGCCATGAGGAATCTTTACAAGTAGCTGCTTCTTCCTGTCCTCTCGTGAAGAACATAAACTGCGGTAATTTTTTTTTAAAGTCTGACTTTTCCTGAGGGCTTTTGTAATCAACTTGTTGCAGTATCCTGTTGAATTTTAACAGTGATATGTCTTTATTTCAAGCAACTCTAGAGCATCCCTTAAATTCTGCCCTGCTTCACTTCCTTTGTCCTCCTACAGCACTTCCTGGCTTTGAGGGTTCGTGTGGTGCCTCCTAGAACAAGGGTTGATTGACATAGCATCACCCATCAGAGGCCGTTTTGTTCAAACAGTTTTGAAAGAAGTCCCTTTTGAGAAAGCACATTTCCTTTGTGACCATCATGGCCATTGCTAAGGTTCTTAGGGAAGCTTTTGGTGTGATGAATGGTCTTAGCAGCTGGTACTGTGGAGGCTGAAGAGCCTCTTAGAGTGCCAGAGTCAGAAAAATGTCCATCCCAGTTCTCCTGGGTGACTGTCATTGCTGCCAAAGGACTGACTGTGGTGGAGGGAGCAGAGCTCCTGACTTGGCCCAGCTGTTGCTGAGCTCATGGTAACTAGAGAAGTCAGTGCAAAAGTTTCAGTGTTTTGATATTCTCAGAAGCATTCTGCATGCCTAGGACAGGCAGTTCCCAGTCTGTGGACTGTTGGAAGGAAGCTGGTCAATGGGGGGATGGATTGTTGGAAGCTGGGGTAGCATCCCTTGAGCTTTGTGTGACACATCTGGTGACAGGTCCCTGTCAGAGGCACAAGGCTGGCTTGCACAGGTGGGCTCTGGTTTGCTCTGGCGTGCCAGCACTTCTGTGTCACATGCCCTTGCTGGAAGCTTGAGCTGCGAGCTGGAGGAGGTGGCAACTTCTGAGCTCCTCCATGTAATTTACCTCGGATCACATCCTTGCTCTGTAGTTTGCTGGTGATGTCTTTGAGTTCCTGGCCTGTATTTACTTCGGGTCATATGCTGTATTTCTGCAAAAAGCGTGTTTCATTCCAAGCTCTTGCTTTTGTTCATTGTCCTGCGGCTTCTGCAGTGGAGGAGAAGGACTCCCCCAGTTGCCTGGTAAAAGTCCTGGCACTCCCTGCTGTATGCTGGCTTCAGGGAACAATATGAAAACACCTTTAATGAGTGCTTGAAATAACGTCCCATGTGTGACACTTGATTTTATTCTCGAGTCTGAGGTGATTAGTCCCTCTTGTCGTACATTTTGTAAGAGTTTAACGAATTTTATTTCTCCTAAGTCAAGGCAAGTGTGTTAAAGGAATTTTATTTGCTACTTTCAGTGCAGCCTCTGAAGGTTTCTCTCTTTGGGTGTGATACATTTTTCAATAAGGGGGTGGAAGAAAGCTGCTTGTATTCCCATGTCAAGCAAAAATGCTAGGTGGGAGTGGCTGATGAAGGGCTCTCTTTCCTCTTAGAAACTTTCCAGCAGGCTTATCATTCCCAGAAAATAAAAGTTGTATCATGGCTTGAACCGTTTCCATCATACATGCACAGAAGGCGGCAACTCCCTTGCTCTTGAGACAGCCCTGAGGGGGTTGATTAGAGAGCTGTGTCTCTTCTAGCCAGGTTATCCCACTGGCACATTCACTTGTTCCTTCTACGTAGTTTGGCTTCTTCACTCAGGAATGCATTGAACTATTGGCTATGGATGGAAGGAAAATGTGTATTTACATGTGTTTGTTAGTGTGACATCTCTATCACCATGTGTACCCGTTTCTGGCAGACTATCCTGTCTGGCATTTCCAGGTAATTTGGTTATTTATAAAGCAGTCATACTGTCCCTCTGTTCTTCTTGTGCCTTCTGTTTAAGGCAGAAGCTTAGAAAGAAAAAAAATAACAGCCTCTGTAAAACAAAAAGGGAAGCTGTGTTTTTTCAGGTCCCAGTTTACCATTACTATCCCCAATGGCCTCACCAGCCTTATTCCTTAAGCCTCCTGAGCGGATGTTCTACCCCTCAACTCTAATTTCTGCCCTTGTGCTCAACAGTGGGTTATCTCCAGCTCTCGCTGAGCGTGTGCACTGACAGCTGGGGTCATGGAAAGCCTGAGGGAGGGGGGCTCCTGGAAATGACAGCTCATCTCAGCTTCTCTGGCTTTGAGGACAGAAGCCTGAGTCTCCTTGGTTGTTTAAAAACCTTCAAGATCCTAAGGGTGTAGACCAGGTCTCCTCCTTTCTCACTTGCTCATCCTGCCTTTTGGACCCTGAATGTGATTTTTCTTTTGCCACAGCAGAGCTGAAATGAAATGAACAGTGTCACTGTAAAATCATCCCATTTTCCCATCCTCTTTTGTACGTGCATTTTGACAGAGCTTTTCCCCAGGATGGTGACCATCTTCCCAGTCTGTGAGAAATGTGCTTTTTCCTGCTACCCCGTGTCTGAAGCCAGGATGTGGAGGGAGAAATGAGGAATGGCAGGTGTGTGGAACAGTGATGAGGTGTTCTGTCAGTTCTGTGGAGAGTGCCTCATTCCACCCTTGCCCATAGCACAGAAGCTGTCGGCTGCCAGGCCCCCTTGGCAGGGATGTGCCCTGTAGTAACAGCACTGCTGATGGGCTTCTCCCTTCAGTGCTCCTTTCTGTCCTGCCTGCCAGACTCCTCTGGTTGTGACCTCAACACCCTGGGATCCTGGGGAATGGATTCAGGGAGTCCTACTAAGTCCTGTGTCCTGGCTGCTGGCAGTAATAAAACTTGGCAAGATGAGCAGGAGGGTGATGACTGTTTTCCACTTCTGGAATTTCATGGCTGAGTAAGAGGTATGTTTTGGGGTCTGGGCATTTGGGTGTGACCAGCTTGGTCCTTTTTTCTAGCCTGTGTTTCTTGTCAGGCCGTTATGATCCCAGTCCAAGCTGGAAAACTGCTATGCAGCTCTGTAGGGCTGGAGTGCAATAAGCTCAATGTGGGACTGAAAGTGTATCCAGCTCCTTAGAAGGATGCAAACATGAATTGATGCCATGATATGCTAGCTGGACTTTTATATATATGTGTGTGTGTGTGTGTATTTCACACATGCTTCCTTTTGATGCCAGTAGTGGTGGACATTATTGGAGGCAGGATACTGGTTTAGTGGGATAAGGAAGGACATCAGGAATTCTGTTCTGCAACAGTTGAGGGAGGGTCCTTGGCAGCTGTTTAAATTCAATTACGTGCTGATCTACAGGCACTGTCTGCAGGGTACAGCCAAGCAAATACACACTGTGCAACCCTTGATTGATGCTGCACTGCCTGCATCCCTGTAGGTTGCCATGGAGCCACCTCTCCTACCTGCTGAGGTGAGTGCATCCCGGAGAGGGAGCGTGGAGGATGTGGGGTGTGGCATGGCCTCTTAAGAGAGGTGGAAAGGAGATGTGTGGGAGGGGAGGTGCGAGAGAGGATGTTGCTCAGACCCACAGGTTGTTCCTGGTGGCAGTAATGAAGCTGCATAAAGAAAAGCCGAGGCAGGAGTCGGTGACATCAAATGTTTGGCATTGACCGTTGTTTGTTATCTGTGGCTAGTGCCAGATCTGAATACAAAAGGAGCAAAGTTCAGTTGTTCAACCCAGGTTTTCTTTACTTTTATAAGAAAGAAAGCAACAGTGGGGAGATGGGGCAGTGGAAAGAGTTGCAAGGGTGAGTGCCTGTGCTTTGGTGAAACCTGTCCTTGTAGCTGTGACGTGGAAGATGTACACTCTTAAAAAATGGTGGAGTTGGGCTGAAATTTGCGGCAGGTTTCCCAGATGTCTTTGCCACTGTAGAAGAGGGATGGGTTTAAAGGAAGAAACACTTTTTGGAGATGTGGTGGGAGAAAGATCTGCTGTGCTGTACAAATGGACGAGGTGAAAACGTGCCTGATACCTCACCCTGGAACATTTCTGCTCCTATGGGGAAGAAGTGGACAGGAGAAACATCAAACAGAACATTACTGGTTTGCACTATTGGCATTGCATGGCGGAATAACAGGTGTGTTTTGGAGTGTGGGCTGCATTTGGATCTCGCTGATCTTGCTGGACTCTCCAGTCCCAGCCAGAGAAGTGCTGTACAGCTTGGTAGGTGCATCTCAGACAGGAG
Organism: Sturnus vulgaris; assembly: GCF_052056855.1. Taxonomy (NCBI): domain Eukaryota; kingdom Metazoa; phylum Chordata; class Aves; order Passeriformes; family Sturnidae; genus Sturnus; species Sturnus vulgaris. The sequence goes on along the minus strand of NC_142248.1, from coordinate 3,471,797 downwards.
TGCAATCAGCTCAGCACAGACTGCAAGTAGTCCTTGGCAGCTCTTTCAGTACAAGCATATGACTTACCAGCATAGCTGGAGCATGAACAATGAATTCACTGGCTCCTTCACTAATGAAATTCAGTTAAAACTGGGACCAAGAGTGGTTTGAGGTAGGAATTACTGTGGGAGGTAGGAATTACTGTGGGAGAGGTTTCTGTTTTGTCTAGAGTGTGTCACTGACCTGTTATCTGCTAGAGTAGCAGCCACAATACCTCTGTGGTTTTTAGGGAGTCCTCTCACCCTCATTGTCCACCATGCTGCAACAATAAAGAAAATAAGGAGAAAGGATGGTTTTGGTCAAATTTATCTTTTATCAGAGCCAACTGGCAGATGGCATCCATGCTGACATTTCTGGCATGCCAGCCAATGTGCAGGACTTTTGTAGTTCCTGACAAGGCAGGCGTGAGTCATGGCTTTTGAATGTCAGTATTGCTTCTTAGCTTTGGTGGAATCCAGAAGGGGGGAATTCATATCCCACAGCTCACCCCCACACTGCCCTGGGAACAGAGATGGTTGGCTCTCTTTCTCCATGGTCACTGTAAGCTCCATGCAGAGCTCCCAGGGAGGTGATGGGAGCTTTGTATGCCATCACAGGGGTGTACAGTGAGTGTAGAAGCCAGGCAGGTGCACACGTGGGAGCAGGAAAGAGTTTCATGGTCAAGTGCTGTGTGCAAGGAATGTGTGGATGGGAAAGTGTTGGGCTTCATGCTTGTGATTTTGGCTGTTCAAGCATAGAAAGAGTGAGCCCAGTCCTGTGTGGAAGTACCACTTGCTGAGGAATTGACCTGTGTTGGTTTCAGATTGCCCCTTGCTATGTGGAGTAGCCCTCTTCCATCTTCCCTGAGAGACTTGGGAGGTCTGCTGGAGATGAGGACACACTTGGTGTGGTCCCCAGTGTACCTTGTCCACTTGGAGGGTTTTTAAAAGGACATATTTCTTCTTATTGGGAGGACCTCTTCTTATATTTGGGGAGGAAGAGCTGTCAGGCTGGTTCCTGCACCTTTGAGTCCCAGTTGTCTGGGTTTTTTCCTTCTCCTGAGCAGGGAAAGAGTGCAGGTGTCTGGCTGAGCTCATGTTTGAGCGATGAAGCTGTGCTCAGCCTCAGAAATGGGCTCTGGAGAGCCAGACAAAAGCCTGTTCTGTCCATTGTGCACTCCCAGGGCTTACCTCTGGTGCATGCAGTGTGTCCGACACAGAAATTAAAAAGGGAACGTAAAGCACTGTGCTTAGACCTGGACGAAATCCTGGTTGCTGGCTTCACTGGGCTGTTCGCCCTCAGGCACTGTGGAAGCAGATCCTGACTCACAGGTGCGCTGCTGGAAGCCTGGAGGAGGGAAAAGCAGACGGTTGCAGAGGGAAACCTCTGCTTTCACTGGTGTCATGAGCTTTACTTTGGCTGCAATTGTCTCCCTGTGGAAGAGAACCCCTTTGTAGAAACAAAGAGTTTTATTGTTTACTACTTCATCAGGAATTTTAACAATCTTTTAAGAAAAAAAAAAAGGGAGGGGGAAACCAACTTAGATGAGAGCAGTGAGAGTATCCAAAATAAATTAGTTACATCCATGTGATTCTTATCAACAACAGATTTACAAGGGGATAAGTGGGAAGCTGATTTCCCTGTGTATCAGGGCACAACTGCTGTGGATAAGCAGTATTCTCATAATTTTTGGCACCGATAACCACGTATGGCCATGTGTCCCTTGATTATCCTGCTCTGGGCAGTCAGAGCTAGAGCACTCTTTTGGCTGAGGTGAGTAATAGGAGGAATATTTTCTGTGCTAGAATTGACCTGGTTATTTCCAGCATGGATTGTAGAGTTTTTTCTAATTTCTTCAAAAGCAAGAGATAAGTTTTGTTTTTTGGGTTCCTCTCTCCTCGTCTATCCTAGAGGGACCTCATTTTCACAGTGGGCATTTAGTATTGAAGATGGTGACTCGGTTTCTTCAGAAATTTTTGACTGTGTTGTTCTTGGATTTTCTCTTGGGTGTGTTTTGCTTTTAATGCATAAGGATTTACTGAGAGTCTTAATCTACAAGTGAGCTATGGACTGCTTTTCCCCTCCTGCTCACTAATGGAATTGGATGAATTGAAAGATGGATAATGAGTCTTCCCAGCAATGGAGAGCAAAGTGCTCTGCTGCATTCTGCTGAGCTCAGAGAAGTCTGAATGCTGGGGATGTGCCAGTTACATTTTTAGAGGCTCCTGAGGGAACAAAGTATGGTTTCTCCCATCTCCTGAAGTGTTCTTGAGTCTTCTTGGTATTTGAGGGTTATTCCAAGGTAGAATGTGCTACTGTAGAATATAGAGTGAGCTACTTTTAGCCTTTGAATGTTAACCTTTACAATAACAGGAGATCAGATGAAATGATAATGGTTCCTCCAGACTTAAAGATTGACTTCCAAGGTGGATGGGGTGGTTGCGGGGGGGATTAAGTTTCAAAGTAATTTTAGGCTTTCCTTTACTGAAGCTTCTTGGTAGAGTGCTAAGTTAACAGGGGGGTGGTTTGGTGGAGAAATCCCCTGCAGCATTTTCCTGCTTCGTTTGAAGTCCAGCTGTTTTGTGCTGGCATCTGTCAGAATCCTTTCCCACTTGCTTTTCCTTGCCAGTTCTAAATGAAGTGGATGATTACACTGTCATGGTTTAAGCCCAGCCAGCAATTATGTACCATGCAGCCACCCCTCCCTCATCCCCCTGCCCTGGTGGGATGGGGTGGAGAATCAGTAAAATAAGTTAATTAAAAGTTATGGATTGAGTTAAGTGCAATTTATCAATTGAATCAATGTAAAAATATAATGATAGTAATAATCATTTTAATAATAAAAATAGCAGTAATGAAAAGGGAGAGTGAGAGAGGAATAAACCCCAAGAAACACAAATGATGCACAACACAATTCTGTAGCCTGTCCCCAGTGGTGCTGGGCAGCTCCAGGCCAGCTCCCCCCAGTTTATATCCTGAGCCTGACATTCTGTGGTGTGGAACATCCCTTTGGCCAGTTTGGATCAGCTCTCCTGGCCATGCTCCTTCCTTTCTTGTGCACCTCCTTAATGGCAGAGCGTGGGAAAGGGACAAGTCCTTGATCTAGAGTAAGCACTACTTAGCAACAACCAAAACATGTTTGTTACCAACATTTTCCTCATCCTAAAGCCAAACCACAGGAGAGCACTGACTCTGTGCCAGCCAGAACCAGGATGTACACTGAGACAGACGTGCCAGAGTTGCTGGACTGACTATGGCTCTCACCTTTCGTGGAGAGCTGCCCTTTGCCTGAGCCTTTGCTTGACCAGAGCAAGCCCAGCTCCCCATGCAGCCGGCAGAGCAAGGTGTTTCAGGGAAACCTTGTTGGAATGGGGCTGGGGGATTTCTTTGGAGATTCATGGTGTGTGTGTGTGCTTTGGAACCAGGGACTTCTTTGTATCTTGTCTCCTGGTGCCAGCCTGGTGAAGGGCCAGCAATTCCCTGGAGGCAGCCCTTGCCTCCGGGTTGTTTATCCACATGCTGGTGCCTCCCGGTCAACTTCACAGGCTGCTCCAAAAACAGCTGCGTAAATGGTTTTGGTGGAATCATTAAAACGTGCTACACAAGGGAAGGGCGGAAGGGGGAGGAATGCTTTATTTTTGGCTGGGAGTTGTTTAATTTTACTGGAAGAACGATCCTTTTCAAGGCAGCCTTACGCAGCGTGCATTGAGCATTGTTTCCAGTGCTGCTCCTAGAGCAACAGGAGAGAGACAGCTCCTATGAACTTCGACTTACAGCTCTGGGAAATGAAATGCCATTTAATTGCCCTTGACTGTGCTTGATATTTGATCTGAGTCTAATAAAGTGATTTTAGCTGTGGAGAGGAATATAACTCCTCAGATTGTTCAGTGACTGCTTCAGAGCACCTCCAGAGACAATGTTACTGGGAGTGTATAAGGACTGACGGTCAGAAGAGATTTCTTGGCCACTCCTGATGCTGTTATTAGCAAAGTGGGTATTTCCAGGTGTGAGTGTTCCCACATGAAGATATTCCGGGTGGAAAGGGAGGCTCCTGAAGTTGTCACTGGCATCTGTAGCTGCCATGATGAGGTGAGAGCTGCTATTTCGCCGTTCTGAGTCTGCATGATGTTCCCTTTTCTGTCAGTGGGCCAGGGCACTGCAGAGTGCATCACTCCCTTCTTGGTACTGCAGGTACCTACTCCACTGCTGACATGCTCAGAGATTTTCTCTGACATGGCTGGCACCAGTCCTGAGCTAATCAGCAGCAGGTCTGAAGCAGTAAGAATGTTAACCTTGGTTTCCACTGCCAAATCCCTTGTCAACTGCTTTTAAAATATTATTTTAGTGGAGTTCACATTGAGGCAGGCTGCCTGGGAAAAATGTGTGGGATGACTCCAGAGACTTACTTTGCTTGTTTGCACCACAGAAAGTGAGAACAGGAGCAACTCATTCAAAACAAAACAAGTTTTGTACGAAAGCTAAAGCTGGTGTGGGTTTTTGTACACCTCTTGCTTTTGTGCTGTTTGCAGTCAGGTGTCTTGGGCACAGGCAAGGCAGGGCTAACAAATAACTTACAAACTTTGTGGTTTATAGCTTTGCTGGAAGACCAAGGCAGAATACAGACAGGACAGCTTGGCTGCTGGAGGATGGATATTGAGGAGGGCAAATTCACCCTTTCTCTTTGCTGGGAGAGGCACTTAATCTGTCTGTGCTCCTATTATAACCTGCTCTGTGTTTTCTTTATTGGGGTGCTCTGAAGAGGCAGAGGATCTTGCAGGCACTGAGATTGTAGAACACTGTGTGATTGAGAGGCTAGAAATGTACCTTGTGGTGACACACCAACTGCCTGCCCTCTCAAAAACTGCTACGTATGTTTTTGACAGTGGGATTTTAAGCCCTATGATTTGTTTGTGAGTTTGGTGCAGTGAAGATGACAGTCTGCCATGGGATATGCACCTGATACTGTGGGGAGGTAGAAAATCTACTGGCTTTTACCTGAGCACCTTTTCAATGTACAGATTTGTAGGCAACAAAACTGCACTGAGAGCTGCAGCCAAATTTTGAGTGAGTGTGTAATAGCTACAATGCAGCATGTGTTCTTTGGTTAGTCTTTGCCCTCAGCTCAAACCACTGTGTAAAAACCCAACTCTTTGTAGAGAGTGAAAAAATTGTTATCACTGCTACGTTATTTGGAGAGCACTTTGAATTCGTGTCCAGAGTTGCCTGAATAGGCTTTGTGGAGGCTGGGAGGATTTCTGTCTTCCCAGGACTTTTAGTGCTTGTTGACTTGGTCCTGGTACTGGCATGGCTACAGGGCAGGGAGGTTTTGTGAGCACTCTCTGAAAACACTGAGAACCCAGTGACTTCGCTTCTGAGCACTGGGCTCAGAATGAATGGGATGAATAGGAAGATAATGAATAGGAAGGGATCAGGCAGAAAGTTGATTCGACATAAAATGTTTTGTTTAGAAATGTGGTTTAATGCTACTGGTAAATTCTCCAGCACAGACAAAGCCCTGCTTAAAAAAAAAAAAAGAAAAAGAATCCCACAATGCCTCTGAACAGAGTTGGGAAAATAGAATTTTAAGTACCAATAGTAGGCTGCAGTAAAGAATTTGCCTTGTCTGTTGGCTGGCCCTGACCTATCTGAACTATTGCTCCTTGTTGTGTCAAACCCTCATTGCTATGAGCTCTCTGCAAACACAGCCAGGCACTGATTTCTGCTGCTTCCAGTGAGAGAAAAGAGGGTTATTGTTCCTCTCCTCAGTTCAATGACTAGTGAAGTGGTTCCTGTGTATAAATAGCCTAAAGTGCTTTGGGATCCTTGGGGATAAAGGAGGCCTTATGGGATACAAGAGGATGTTGTTTGACGAAGCAGGAGTTTCCCTTGGTCACGCAGTGGGTGCCTCCCAGCTCCTGCTGGGGACTAGGTGCTTGGAGAGGCTGCTTGTTTCCCTGCTTACCCATTTCTGGGAGCAGGAGACGTGGGCTTTCTGCTCTCAGCTTGTGCCTGACTCTGAATGTTTTGTCAGGGAAGGGTTTTTTGTTTGCTTTGTAGTGAAACAGTGCTAGGGTACAGACACACAGTCCCAGGCACGCTCGATCACTCTTATCTTTCTCATGCTTTCTTTTCTTAGTGGTTGTAAAATTGGTTTTATGCCAAGGTCCTTGTTATCCTCAAGGATCCCTCGCCCGGTTTGGCTAACTCCCTCATAAAACACTTAATTTGCAGGTATGTGGGTGGCGCTGAACATGTAAATCCTTGCTGAGTTTGAAATTTAATGCTTATTGTTATTTATGCTTCAGTAAGCCCCTCCCCTGGGGAGTAAGCAGTCTTGAAAATACGAGTGAGAGGGCTGAGCACTCTTCTTTGGAGAGACAGCTCTTGTCTCAAAGAGCAGGTGACTGCTCGGTTGTATTAGGCATGCAGCTCCTCTCTGGATACCTGGCTCTCATCAAAATTAGCAGGAGTTTGGGGGCTACATCTCTCTTGAGGGAAAACACAGCAGCTTGAGCCAGGGCAGAAGAGAAAGGAGGGATTTGGCAAGCATCCTGAGGGGTGGCAGCAGGGCTGTCATGTGCCCCTGGAGATGTTGCCTGGACACAGAGTGTTGATATGAGATCCTCCCAGACTCCCAGAATGGGAACTTACTTCCCCCCTCTCAGCTCTTCGGAAAAGTGCTCTCCCAGTCAAGAGGTAGGGTCAAGCAGGGTCTGCCAGAGATGTCAAGGAGGAGGGGTTTTGTCCAAAATCTGTTCTGTGTACCTTCCCCCCTCTCCTCCCCAAATTTAAATGACAGTTCCTTAGAAGGAGCTTTTCCTCCTCCACGGATGTCTGACTTGTGTTTTGCATTCTCCCCAGCCCTAGGCACAAGTACTTTGACTTTGCAGCACGTTCCAACATGCTGAGATGGAAAGCAAAGCATTGAGCTTTGTGTCCCGGGTCAGCTTTCCCTTCTGAAAAGCCAGGAGCGTGGGAGCTGCACGAAGCACATGAATAAAGGGCAGGACACTAGGGCTGGTGTTGGAGAGTTTGGGCCCAGCCTGAGGAGGATGCTTAAGAACTATTGCTGTGCCTTTTCTCTCTCCCTATTTCTTCACAAAGTTCCTTTATCTGATCTTTAATTAACGAAGCCAGGAACTTTATTTGGCCTGCTTTCCAGTGGCACAAGAAACGGAATTTTCACTTGTTTCTCTGAAGAGATGTTTTTATGGTCTAGAGGCTGTGTGGTAATGTGAATCAACAAGTTTCTGGCTTTTATTGGCATAATTTTTCATAGGGAATGGAAGCAGAGGTAATCCAAGCTGGTTATAGATGAAGGTGTGTCATCCATACTGTGCTAGGTAAAGCCTGCAGGAACCCCCTACTTGAACATAAGAGAAAGTTAAAATGGCTAGGGATTGTTAAATTTGATCTGCTAATAAAAAGTACCTTCTTATCTCTTCCCAGGTGGTTTTCAAATGCTCCATTATCCCACCCAGGCAAGTCAGGAGGTATTACTGCTTCCATATCTCTCTATGGGCAGTAGATAGGAGCTCAAGCCTCAGGCTTACTTTGTGAAGTAAATTGGTGTCGTGGTGTAGATCAAAGGATCATTAATTCAGTATCCAAACAGGCTGAGGAAGAAGACTTGTTATCCTCCTCCCCTTCCATCCTGCTGCCTGCAGTGGCAGTGAAAGCCTAGCAGGGAGATTCAGACCTGCCTGCTGTAGGATGAAGGTGAGATGGATGAGGTTGTGGCAGTACAAGTGATTGCAAAAAGTTTGAGACCCTCTGCTTTAGAGAAGCAGGAGAAAGAGGGGATGCTAGAGGCCATTTTCCAGTACAGCAGCCTTATGCAGCCTAGCTGCCTCCACAGAAATGACAAGCCTTGGGATGACACGCCAAGGTTAGAGGGATGGAGTGCTAGCAAGGGCCCTCAGTCTGTTTTTCTGCCATGTGCTGGGTACACCGGGGGATATCTCTAGAAAGGTGTTGTGACTGACAGCCTAGGTGAAGTCTCTGCGCTGGTACACTCAGTGTGGGCAACAAACAGGAGGAGGTGGAAGCCACTGTGCTGCTAGAAAGCCACAACCTGCTTGCCATGACTGAATCCTGATGGGATGAGTCCCATGACTGGAGTGTGGCTATCAGTGGCTACATGGCTTCATCAGAAGGGAGAGCTGAGGAAGGAGGGAGGGTGGGGTTGCCCATGACCAGGTTGAAGACTTGATCACTTCAAGGCACTAACACCATGAAGGGCTTTGCACTGCACAGAACGATCTTCCTGAGCTTTCTCATGGAGTTGCTTTCAGGCCTTTTGCACCAGAATGAGCTGTCATTTTGTGTACACAGCTTTGACAGAATTGATAGCAGCATTAACAGGATGCAGCAGTAAATACAAACCTGTTCTGACAGCTTTCTACCAGCAGAAGATGTTCGTGCTCCCCACTGATGCAGTTTAGCTCTTCCCTGTTATCTAGTGCATGCTTTGCAGTTTAATCAAATGCATTCACAAGGTGTGTATTCTGAAATCGTGTGCTCTCTACTTAAAGGACTTGATGGCAAAGCAGATAATCATATATTGGTTTCAGAATAGTCTTTGGCATAGTTCATGATTCTCTGTGTCTCTCTTCTTTTTTCCTTCAGCTTTCTGCTTTCTTAAATCCAGCAGCGGACTAGAGCCAGCAAGAAGAGAGGGAGTGGAAGAAAGCCTTTGAAGAGGACTGAACATTTGCACTGGTGCTGTCACCTGCTTTGGTGGTGAAAGGTCAGTGTCAAGACTGCTGATCCATGTTGGCTATCAATTTGGGGTGGATAATGGCACACAGTGTGAATTTGAACTTTTTACCTGCAAGCTTTAGAATCCCTCTGCTGGGAAGGCCTTGCTTAAATTACTTTTAGCTGCTTTCTGGCAGGCAATAAGCAGCTGGAGGCCCTTTCTGAGGATGTTCAGTGGGGTAGGTAAAGCGTTAGTGGTACTGTTTTCATCTTACAGAGAGGGAACTCAAGAGAGGTCGTGCTTTCAAAGGCTGGAGTTTAGCCTTGACAAAGAATGTCGGTGAGTTTGCTGAAGATTAAAGTTATTGGCCCACACCTGCACTGCACATACCAAGGGAAGGACGTCTGCTTTGTTTGCTGATGGCTGCCAGGGTTATCTGGCCCAGCTCAGATAGTCTCCAGTGGAACATTTCCCTCCAGGCCAGCAGTGTGCCCAGTGGTTGCACTTTAGTTACAGCATAGGTGCAGTGGGATTTCCTGGAGCAAGTTTTTCTTGTGTGCTTTGGCAAAGATGTTAGAAGTTATGAAAGTTGTGTTGTATGAGTTATCTGTGGAATAGTTGTCACTGATGTGTTGGACCCCAATTTGCTTGCTATCACTCAAAAATCGATACTTTTAAATAATGATACTTTTAATGGCCTGGGAGCTATTCATTTGCTTTGGCATTGTTTCTTCCCCATCTGTCAGATGCTGCTTTAGGGCAGGTTGTGCAGAACAAGCCTGCAAGCCTGGCTTTCTTTGCTGTTTAATTAAGTGCTGTTACTGTGCAAGTTGAGGCAAATGTACCAAGCAGTGTCTGGGATGACTAAATGAATGTCTATCCAGCAGGAGTGTGTGTATGCATGGCATATGCTTTCTGAGCTGGGCTGTGAGTGCATGCCTCTGTGTGCCTTTGGGTCTGCAAAGAATAATCCAGTAGTGTGGTGTGGTATGGAACATGCAGAGCAAATCCTGCCATTGAAGTTTCAGGTTTCACAGTTGTCTGTGCAGTGCTTGTGTTCCCAGATGCTTAGCATCCAGAACTGGAGCCATACTGCTCAACTTCTGGTGAATTCTTGTGGTCTGGTTTGTCCTAAGGGTTCAGTCACAGCAGGATGAGGGCCCAAGAAAATCAGACCATGGAATGGTTTCACATTTGACATGATCTCAGCCTTGCCTGGCAGTCATCCACTGTGTATTCTTACCCTCCTAGGAGGTTGTGGCTTGCAGTCACACAGGGCAGGATGAGCTCACTCTTTACCTTTTTTATCTTTTTGAGATGTTTGCATAAGTTCCTCCTTGCTTCACTGTTATTCCACTGTTATTCACTGTTACTCATATACTTCATTATTAGCATGTCTCAATCTCTGATATATTTGAACCCGCAAGCCTCAAAAATTATTGCCAAAATTGTTTTACCAGGCATTCCTCTCAGTATAAGTATGTATTTTACTAATCATGAAAGAGGTTGTTCCAGTTCACTGGCTGAAATAATCTTTGCTGGCAAAAGCACTTTTGAGTCCGTGAAATCGTGTTGCTGTCAGGCTTTTGCCAATTTGTCATTCACCTGGAGGCTGTCATGCCTCTCAGCTGGCATTCCTCCATCAGCAGAGTTTCTCAGTGCACATCCTCACTTGGTTTAGAGAAAGATGAGGGTCTTGGACTGGGGATGAAGAGAGAGGCAAGGGTCAGACTGAGGGACTTGCCCATGTCAATGTCAGGGTGGAAAGCTGGATTCAAGCTGTTCAACTCCCAGTTTCTTGAATTAATCTTCAGACTGCTACTCCTCCCTTTCATCTACAGTTTCTGTCACTTGTTTTTTCCTCTCGACTTAATGCATTTTGTTTTCCCTAGAGAATGATTTCTCTCTGTCATTTCTGTTGCAGTGTATGTGGGCATAGTAGGAACCTCTTGTTGATTCTCGTGACATCCATAAAAATACTTCCTTCCATTGTGTGACTAAATTTCACAGCCTGTGTTCCTTGATTGCTTGCTGAAATTTAACTTGCTGATGAAACTCCAGTCTGTTGGACTGGACCAAGTAAACTTCATTATGCAAGTACTTTTCGTCTTCTAACCACTTTTTCAGTTAGCAAAGTACTTTCCATTATGAAGCTCATGTTTAATTAATATGTTTTTATGTATTTGTAAATATAGCCCTGTGGTAGAGCTTGCCATTTCTTGTTCATCAGAGAGCTCATTTGTAATTATTGATAATGATTCAGAACAGGTTTTTGCCTCAGTGTCTAAAATAGAACAGAATTATGTGTGTTAGTTACTGTTGCTGCTTCTTGTCCAGTTTCAAAAATGATTCATGTCAGTTCTGAGGGTTTGTTGTAAGGATGACTGAAGGCAAGAGACCCTGGGTATGTCAGTGAATTCAGGATGAGGCCCTCGTATTCATCCTGGTGCTGTGACACTGCTCAACACCTCTGTGCTTTTTGGGACCATGAGGCTCAGAGCCTGAAGTGACCCTAAGCCTGGCAAGCAGATGGTGGTTCCCCCTCCCGCTGCCTTGGCTCCTTGGGAAAAGCATTTCGCTGTAGTCTCCTGCCCTCACTTGCTTTCCCAAAAGACCAGGATAGCTCCCTGAAGTCTGACTCTGTCTTTGCAGGTGATGGGAGGCAGCAGATCACCCTGTGTGAGGCAAGGAGCACAAACACGACTTCCAAAAAGAGGGTCTAGAGAGCTGCCTTTCCCTGAATAGTTGGCTGGGTGAGTCATTAAGCATGCAGAGGCAGCCAGTGCCATCAGCTCTGCTCCTGGCTAGGAAGGATAGATCAAGCAGGAGACAGCCCTGATTGCTTTCTGATTCATGGTCTGCCATCCCTGGTGATTCACCCTGCTTTATAAACCTGCAGCTGTTCCCTGCCAGCTTTCTGGAAGCAGGCATATCCTCTCCTGCCAGCAGTGAAGCCAGGCTGCCTGTACCCAGTGCTGGGTGGAGCAGGACCTTGGGGGATTTCAGACTGTCATCTGATGCAAGCACAGTCTCGGCTGTGTGTCTGCCCAGTCCTCACCCTGGACAGGATGGAGCTGTGACTGGGATTTCTGAGCTCTTGGATCAGAAGGAGGGACAAGTTAGTATCCCTTGCTAGGGCCCAGCACCTGCTCTATGGCAATATGTAGGGGAAGGAAGGAAGGTTCCTAAAATGCTCAGGAGCAAGAGGGAAACTGGGCCAAGGAGCCTAAGGACAGAAAACATGGTTATCATGCCCTGGTCAGTCTCTGCAAGCCTGCAGTGTGTGCTCGTCTCATACAGCCCTGATAGTAGAAGGGGTGAGCAGAAGTCTTGTTACTGGAAGTCATCTCTCAGATCTGGGCTGAGGTGCCTGTTCTGAGTCGTGCAGGCATGTGTGGCTGCCTTGCTGCTGCCATTCTTGTTCTGTGGCTTAATGAAACCTCTGGGAACTGTAAATCTGTCACCTTGCATGAATTTTGTGTTCTTGGGGCGTCTTCTCATGGAGAATCTGCAAGCCTGGTCAGTGCATACAGTGCCAGCAGCATCCATTCCTTCCCAAAGCCCGGGGCCCTTTTGTGCTGCAACGTGGTAATTAATCTGAGCATTGCTGGATGTTCTGATTTCTTCTGGAGATAACTGTGAAGAGTTGTTCTCCTTGATCTGTGCCACCATCTCCGAGCTGCTCCCTTTGCCAGTGAAGCAGCATACTGTTGCCAACTGCTGTTGCCAGATGTTATTCTGGAGAAAAATGTTTTCTTGTGAAACGGTGACAGGGATGGGCATGGGTGGGACCGTTGGCATGTTCACACTCTTGCTTTCCTTCTTAGCTTCATTTGTCAGTTTCTAAAGCACAGGCCTGGCTGGAGCTTTTGAGTGGGCTGGCATGAAGCACAAGGAAATAGTTTCCTGTAAATAAAATACAATTATGCTGCAGAATGGGCAACTGCTGTTCCCAGCCTTGGTTCATCTGGCTCTAAAGCCAGACATTAGAAGTGTGGTGGCAAAGATAATGCTAATAGTCACCTGATGTGCATCCTGGCTGCGTGTACCTGTTTCTCACTTTCTTTGCTGTCAGGTGTTTTGCCAAGGTAGATGAATCTATACTTCATGGCTGGGTGCAGCTGCAGTGGGTCCCTTGAGGGAGCTTGTATCACTTGTGTGAAGAAATTTTGTAATTTAACTAAGCGTGGACTCCATGCCTCTGGAAAAATGTAGAGGCTGTTTGCCTGCCTGCTTCCAGGGAAATTGCTGGTGTAGGAAAACATTGCACTCTGTTGGTGCACACTGTTTGCATCATTCCTTGCTGGCTGGTGTGGGAGGAAGGGGATTATTTTTTTAATTGAATACAAGTGGTGAGGATTTGGTTGTACTTCTGCATCCTGCCTCACACAGGTGATGCTGGCAGCAATGCTCTGGGTAGTGCTTTTATCCTGTCTGCCTGATCAGGCAGTGATGAGAATATTTTTTGAGAAGTTCTGACTTTGAGGTCTGAACAACAGGCAGTGAAGTAACATGGAGCTGTGCTTACTGCAGAGCCACTTCTGAGAATCATGTTCTGAGAAACATGCCCAGGGTGTAGCAGATCTGTAGCACTGCACTGGGACTGGCTCACAACAAAACCCCATTCCTTGCATATCTGCAGGGGCATTTTATACTGTCAGATCATCTAAAGCCAAGGGTTGTGTTTCTTCCTCTTAGTAGCTGGGACAGTCTCTTAGTGCCCTGGGGGACAGCTAGCCAGTGAGAAGGGCCATGGATAGTAAGCAGTAATTACTCCAGCAGATTGCTGAGGTTCAAAAAGGATAAGACATCTGAACATATAACAAGTGTGTTCCCAGTTACAGTTGTAGAGATCAAAAATAGCCCAAACTTAGAGAAGGAACTATTTAAGGCAGTTGTGACTAATGCCAGAGAGAAAATAATATTCTCTGGAGACAGATTATTCTATAAATATCAGAGACCAAGGTTTCTGTTGCCACCTTCAGAACAGCAGCTCCAGCCTGTAATCAGGAGCCACACTGGGATTTTCTGGAGAGCAGGCCTGGGGTTGTGCAAGATCTTGTATGAGGGTCACCCAAATGGATCTAAGAGCTGTTTATATGAGCAAACAGTGTCTCTTATCCCTGAAGTCAGCTGGGTGATTTGTTTACCAGCTTACTTCAGCAAAAGATTGCAAGTGTTAGATGTTGCAGGAGGACAGCAGTAATGCTGGCCTTCTGGGAAATGTGGTGTGAGGACTGACTCACTCAAGCTTTTCTGGTTTTTGTCTTTTTTTTTTTAGGAACTTGGTGATCCAGAAAGATGCGTGAGTATACAGAAAAGAAGGAAACATGTGGGACCATCTGTCTGAAGTACCTACTCTTCATCTTCAACTTCTTTTTCTGGGTAAGAAAATTCAGTCTGTGTCAGAGGCAATGAGATGGCACCGCAGTTTTGGTGTCAGGGGTGCAGAAATCATGGGCATGATGAAGTCTTTGGGAAGAAGTGCTGCTGTCAGTAGGACACAGCCTTTGTGCTGTTGGGTGAAATGTCACCCTTCAGGCTTGGCTGTCCAGGCTGTAGAAGTTATGGTTTGACACTGTAGCACGTGGCTGTTTCTAGGTCATGTTACCAAATACAGAAAATTACAGGAAGCCTAAAAATAAGCCTTGATATTTCACCTGGTTTACTTTTTCCAGGATCCTGAGGGCTCCACTGTCTTGCCATTGCTTTTCTCAAAATGGCAGAGGGAGTGCTGGCAGATGGCACACACCTTCTTGCAGCTGATCCACTTTAGAGCTTCTTAGAGTCATATTTTCCACTGGGAAAGTTACTGATGCCAAAGGATTGTGTTTTACTTTGGGGCATGGGACAGAGCAATGGAGTGTCCAGGTCAGACCTTTAAGGAAAACTGAGTTTACCAGAAGCTGCCTAAAACCCTCTGGAAGCTGAAGGTTTAGAAGAGAGGGAAGTGCTAGGGATGTGGTTGGGTTCTCTGTGTTCACTTGCTACAAGGGTTAGAGGTTAGCCAGCCAGGTTGGTCATACAGATTTGACATGTTTTTTTTGCCCAAAACCCAGTGTGGCTACATTTGGGAAGACTCTGGTCTGAGTATAAACTGCTGTACATAGGTAGATGGTTTTAGGCAGCTTCCATCTCAGGCTGCCTGGGGTGCTCATATGGGTGCCTTGAAGCTCAGGACCTGCTCCAGTCTTAGAGAGTCCATCCTTTAATGTAGATCATCTTTGGGTAGCTGATGGAGCTGTGGTACATGCTGCTGTCGCAGTCCAGTTGCTCTGGGAGGTGAGGAAGTTCAGACACCCTTCACTTGCCTGCTTCTCTCTCTCCCCAGCTGGCTGGTGGGGCTGTGATGGCAGTGGGCACCTGGACCCTGGCTGAGAAGAGTGACTACATCAGCCTGCTCTCCTCCAGCACATACTCTGCAACTGCTTATATCCTGGTGGTGGCTGGGGTGGTGGTCATGGTCACTGGCATCCTTGGGTGCTGTGCCACCTTCAAAGAGCGGCGGAATTTGCTAAGAGTGGTGAGTTTTGCTTGGTTGTTTTATTCGGGGGAAGCATCTTGGTTGTGTTGTGCACCAGCCTTATTTGTTTATCCTAGAGCAAATATCACTAAGGTCTCCAGCTCCTGACAGCACTGCTGTTCATGTCCCAGGGGACAGGTTTTACTGCAGAGCATTTTCTTTCATCCTCACAAAGAATGTGCTGCATGGTTCAAGAGTAAAAAGTGTAGTTGTAATACCTATGCTTTGTGTGAGAACTTCTGTTTGAAACTATTCAAAACAAAATCTTGTGGCTTTTGTGCCTTCCTTCTTCCTTGCCCATTTTATATTCTGTTTTGGAAAATGGGAAGGGGAGGAAGATATGAGAGACCTCTAATAAAACTAGCTTTTAATGACATTAGGTTCGAGACAGATTAATACACTTTTTCACTTAGTTGTCAAAGATAAAACATTTCCAATATTTTCTTCAGTTGCAAAAAATTACTTTAGTCTTGCTTCCACAAAAAAGAGCCATACTGTTTTCATAATCTGCTGCTTCTTTTGCAGCTTTCTCTGTGTTACTTCCTGAGCTCCCTGCTCACCCACCTACACTGAAGTTTTCTATCATCCCTGAGGTTTCTGTTTTGCTTGCTCCCTCTCAAATCTGCCTTTCAGTCTGGAGTGTGGCAGCACTCTGTTTTAGTGTCTGGGCTGCAGTGGTGAGTGCAGTGTCTGAAATAACAATCAGTGGCTCTTGGCTTTCACAGGTACAGAAAAAGATACTTCAGCTGCCAGCTCCTCCCTTTGGAAATCCTCGTTCACCTGACCGACCCCATTTCTCCTCTTTAGTTTGGATAGAGGAGCAGAAATAAGAGTTGTGAGCAAGCCTGATGCTTCACTGCTGTGCAGACCTGATAATCCCCGTGAGAAGCAGAGTAGGGCCAGGGAGGGAGAACAAATATAGAGGGAGACACAGTGAGTGCATTGCTGATTCTTGTTCAGTAGGCTCCTGGTCTGTAGCAGTTGGTTTTGGCCTTGCTTCACTGACTCTCCATGCCAAAGAGATCTCCCTTTGTCTTTTTCCCTCAGCCAGAAGCTACGTATGAAAACCCAGTGGGGTTTTCTTTGTTATTCTGCCATAGAAAACTAATAATTGTCTCTTGGGAATAAAAGGTCACTCTGTCTCCTTACACCACGCGTCCTTTCGGAGTGGCTGGTTGTGACAGACCTATTGTCTCTTCTTGCTTGTGCTCTGCTTTGGTTGCCCTGAGTAATCTGAGACAGGGCTGTGCTTGCCAGGGCTGGGTGAGCCTGGCTGAGGGCCTCTGCCAGCTCTGAGCTCAGACAGTAATCCTGACAGCTTCATAGTCACCCCAGGGGCTGTGCCAGCCAGTCCCACTTTCCCTCTGTACAAGAGACCCATGTAAATATGGGAGGGAGCAGTATAAGCAGCACAGAGCTCTGCTCTCCCCAGTGCTGCCTTGTTGCTTTTAAAAACCGATTACTGACAGCTTTGGATGCTATTTGTAAAATCCATATCTGGTTTTTAGTTTGTTCTTCTCTTGAAAAGTTGGGAAGCTGTGAATTTTTTTACTGCTTTATATGTAACTGTGAGTTTTATGAGCCCACTTCAAGGCTTTTCATAGTATTTCATTGCTCATCACTCACAGCTGTGCTACTTTTTTGTCATTTCTTACTGGCCTTCCTTAACCATGTGCTGTGCTGAGGCTCGGGCAGCAGAGGTGGAGTTTCTCTGGCTCCATGAGCAGGCAAGGCAGTGGATCTGCAGCCTGGCTGGCTGTGATGCTGCAGTCCAGCTCTTTACAAGGACACAGACCACTATTATATCATACTTCAATCAAAATGCAGCAGGATTCCCAGGGAAAGACCTGTCAAATAGAAGACCTTGCTTATAGAGAGAAGGTGACTTTCTTCAGGCCTGGCCCCTCACACTGTCTTTTCTAGTCAGCTACCTTGGGCAAGGAGAAGGGAACACGCATGGATTAGGATTTCTGTTCCTGCTGCATTTCAGCCTGGAACCCTCCCACTGAAGTGAGGTTGCTGATTTCGGAGTATCATTGCTATCTGTCTCTTTTTCAGGCAGTAGAAAGATGTCTCCAGGTAGTTATTTGGGTTGTAGGGAGGGTTGAACCATTTTGTGTGTTATTCAGAGCAAAGCACTTAACACTTAGTACCTCACTCGAAATTGAATGGAAGCAATTTGGACTCTGTAGATCTTGAGGAGACACCCAATATCCCTGACTCAGTGTTGGAGCCAGAGCCAGGGTAAATTTTATTTAGAGCCCACCCAGGTCCAGGCATGTGGTTGCTAGAGAGCTTCTGGTGATCACACATGTCTGACTTGGGAAACAAGTAGGGCATGTCCCTACAGTTCCATGCCAGAGCTGGCCTACTCCTCCCATAGCAGATCTCTAAGAAAGCCCTGCAGCTACAGCTGAAGAGCAGGGAGAGCAGCCCTTACTCTGTGTGTGTCCAGAGTGAAAGCTGCTGCTCCCCTATATCAGCATGATACATAGAAGTGGCCCAGAGGGAATGATGAGAGTGAGATAATGGTGGAGTGTATCAGCAGAGACAGGTTGGGTTCATGGGTGGTGGATGCACTAACCTCCCTCACAAGGTTTTACTTGTGACTCTGATTTGTTAAGGTCTGCTGGATACATGTTTGTTTCTATCCACTGTAAGCCAGCACAGTGAGCAGAAAGCTTGTGGTGACATAACTTTAACTCTACCTGAATGCATTTGACATTACACAGAGCAAGGAAAAATAAATAAGCTTTCCAGTCCATTGGTTGTTCTCAGCATCCTGCCATCCTCCTGCCCCTCCTTGGCAGAGAAATGATGTTAAAGTCAGTTAAGGCAGAACAAGGTGCCAACAAAAGAAAGCCAGCCCTTGTGTCAGGGCCTGCCAAGCCTTTCTCGCCCCTTTTCAACCTCCCGGGAGTGCTGGGAGCAGCCTTTAGCTCTCCTGCACTCCAGTGGGTGACTCATTGCCCTGGGATGAATGGGTACCTTGTGCAGGCTGCCGAGATGGTCGGATCGCTGCGGGGGAGAGCCTGGGGCAGGGGAGTGAAAGGCCGAGATTGTGTGCTCAGATTAAAGCCCGGTCTGCAGATAAAACCCAGCTGTCCTTCCTTTGCAGCTGCTGAAGCCCAGCAGGGGTGAAAGAGGCAGCCTGAGTGTGTCATTTTACTCCTGCAGCAGGGGTGGGAAATACCTAGTGAGAAGAGTGCACAGTGGGAGTGTAACCCTTGTGCAACACAAGGCATCGTTGCTGTGTCCAGATCTTCACTGTCCTTTCTTTGTGCAGGTTTGATGTCCAGTTACATTTGTAGGGAGACATTTGCTTTGTCTCTTGGTAGCTGCTTATGGCTGAGGGTAAAACAGAAAGTGGGAGATACTTTGTTTGTTCTGTCCTGGGGAAGCCAGCTCTTACAGGAGCTTAGCTTGAGGTCCTTGTTACGGCTGGAGCTAGGGTCTCTTCATCTTTATCTACAGAAAGATTAATTTAATATCAGTCACAGAACAGCCTGGATCTGTAAAGAAACCATGAGCAAGGCAAAGGCTGCTTTTTAGGAGAGGGTTTCTCCCTGAAAAGCTGTCTTGGACCCTGAGCAGAACTGGACACATCACCCTGGCTCTTCAGACCTGCCTGGTCCTTTCAATCTACTGCACATATTCCTCATGGGTTTGGCTTTCTTACTTGTTTTTGAGTAGAACAAGGATCCCAAACAGTTTTCTGTACTGCCCATTTGATTCTCCTCATGGTAAGCAGGGCTTACCCTTTTCACTTCATTGCCACTAATCTCTTCTAAGAAATAGTCATGTTCTCCTATTAGTCTTCTAAGAGTTCTTCTCACTTTGATTTGAGATGCTGAGCTTTTCCATCTAGATCCCAGTTCAGGAGCATATACAGTCCCAGTGCTGAGTGTGAATCAGTGCTGAAGTCCATCCACTTCAGCAGTGCCCCCCAGCCTGTGGCTGAGCCCTGCAGACGTCACTGGGAGCACAAATGATGCTTTATGCTCAGCTGCTGTGCTGTATATTTGGTGAAATTGGCCCTCTGTGGCTGTTTTGAATCATTTTTATAACATACATTGCTCCTTAGTAACTTGGTGAAATGCCCTAAACAATGTCAAAACAAGCAAAAGTTTAAATTTTTTTTGTATTGATGTCAGAATTAGGTATTTTCCATGATGCTGAGTGTAGTCATTAGGTTATCTAGCAACCACTTTCTTTTATACAGTGATCTTATCTTGGTTGCCTGCACTTTTCCATTCTCTATATCCCTCTGGCTCTGTGAGTTAAACTCACACTTGCTGCTGCTTGTCCTCAGTTATTCTGTGTTTTTTTCTTAATCTGTGGGATTGTTCCTTTCCCACCCTATTGAAGTCTTAATCCCTGCCCCTGCTTTTGAACACTGCTGCAGAAAAGCATCAGTGAAGACAGAGTCAGGCATTTTACCAGGTAAAGAAAAGCTGCCTCTTGGCATCACCTTATGTTCTGTTCTAATGTCTTTTTCCCATTATTTTACAGTACTTCATATTGTTGCTATGCATCTTTCTCCTGGAGATCATTGCAGGAATCCTGGCCTATATCTACTACCAGCAGGTGAGTGGACATTAGTCCTTGGAGACTCAGACAAGGGAGGGAGAACAGCTCGTTATCATCCCATTTCTCCAGCCAAAATTTGGCCTGGATGCTTGGAACAGCATCCAGGTCTGTTTGTGGTTCACCTGCTCACTCCCCTCCATATACAGAAGACCTTGGATTATTTACTAGTTTTGACAAAGTGATGGTCATTACTCCAAGGGGCTGTCAGCCCTTACTGCTCAGCTCCTTCCTGTGGTGCACTTTGTGCCCTGTTTTTCTGCAGACCCTTGTAGAAGACAGTTTTTGAGGCTGTGTAGATCTAGGAACTCTCCTAACAGCCTCCAAGGCATAGTGCAAGCAACTGAAATGACATTAGTGCCACTTTAGCATGTTCAGGACACAGGAACAGTTCCTGCTTCATCCAGCAAAGGTAATGAATGGACTAGCTGAGAGGTCCTTTCAGGTCAAGAACTTTTTGAGAGCTTTACTTAAGCAGCACAGCTGAGGGGCTGGAGAATCAGGACATGCTCCCAACAGCTGCAGGTCTGGCTTGGCACTTCTTGCAGTTGCTGAGAGCAGAGCTTAATTCATCACTTTGCTTTCAAAGAGAATTCAACCACCAAGGCACAAACAGCCTGCAAAGTTGCTCTGTGTCTGGAAATTGATTGGAAGTGGCAAATTAGAATTGTTACCAAATGGCTGTCTGAAAAGCAGATGAACATCCCATCTTGTTGACTTCACTGCCAGGACTCCTTGCCATTCCATTTTCTCTTGGACCTTCTGTGCTTTGCCTTGGATGGGCACTGGTGGTTTGCAAGGAGCCAAAGAGCTGCACTGGCTCCTGCCAGGAGGGATCTGGGGTATGAATGTGCATATTTAACAGGAAAAGATCAATCCTGGCAGGCATGGCAGAAAGCCAGGATCTGTCCATCCATCTGTGCAAAGGCATGAGGTTGATATGTGACAATGGATGAAGAGGAGCTGATCCCTGGGTTGAAATAAGGGACAGCGTATTCAGAACTGTACCCTCGAGTGCTTTAGATCACTTGAGTGTATCTCTGATCAACAGCTGCACATCCCTTTGCCCTCTGGCTGATAAATCTTGCTTCTCTCCTGGCTGCAGGCTGCTTGCTCTGCTTGCCACTGTTTTTATTTCAGCCGTTGCTTTGGTGTCTAAGGCTTGCATGTGTGTCTAAACTGGTTCTTTATCTCTGTTCCATGCTGCAGTTCTTCCCCGTGAGCCCGCAGGTAACTGCTTCTCTCCCAAGTAATAATTCTGCTAATGGACTCTCCTCTTCATTTGCCTCTGCCTTCCAGTTGCTGAACCTTTTCCTTTCTTCCTATTATGCTAAGTCCTTTGCATTTCCATAGAGCTTCCCAGCCCAAGATCTCAAAGCATTTTGCAAATATTAGTGAATGACGCCTCATATCATCTCTGTGAGGTAGGTGCTGTCCCCATCTGACACACGGGATTGGAGAAAGCAGTGTTTTAAAAGGAGAATAAACTCCAGATTGTATTTTGCACAGTTTTGCATAACCAGACGTTTTGACCTCTCATTTACTACTTATTATGTAGAATAAAAGTAAATAAAGAGGTTACTCAGCTGTTGTTCCCTTCATCTAAAATGCACGTTGGCATTGTTTATTGGTATAGGAAACTTGGAATTTCAAAGGTGTTGGACTGAAGCAGTGTTGCTGCATGAAGCAGTATGGAAAAAAAAAAGAGATGCAACCAGGATAACATAAAAGGATGTGGCTCTTTGGCACTTGGCCGTCACCAAAGGGTGAGAAGAATTCAGCTAGATTAAAAGAGTCTCCAAAGGAATAAGTGTTTGAATCCAATCACTTGAACACTTGAACATGTCAGCTTTCAGAAATTCTGCTCTTGCAAAATCAGACTTTGTCTCTCTAATATCAAGAAAAGCCTTGCAGTGATTTTTGCAATCACACACTTAATTCCCTCCTGTGGCATCCTTTTTCAAGATGACACAAGAGTTGTTTGGTCTGTGTGGCTTCAGTCTGTCATGCCAAGGACTCTGATTTCTTCCCGCTCCTGGACAGAGTGATTTGTATTTTTTACAAAAATAGAGATTTTAGTATTTTTACAAGCTTTAGAGGGAGAAGACTGCGCTTGGCATATACATGTTTAAGCAGGCACACTTTTGTATTCCCTTTCATTGCAGGCATGTCTTGGCAATCTTGCATATTCAAGGTGAGAAGCCACGTGGGGATGTGTAACACAGGTTGAAATTTGATCCCAAAGCAGCCCCCTGCAGTTATTAAAACAGAGGCCTGATCTGTAATCATTTGGAAATAAGCCTGGCCAGTCCAGCCTTGGAGGATGACCTTGAAGGAAGCTGTAGCTTCCACTAGGTTCTCTGTCCTCCTCTTGGAGCAAGGGCAGTGGAATGTATGCAGGGCTTTGGGTCCTTCTGAGGAGTGAGTTTGCCTTGTGATTTTTCCCTTTATCCTGTCTCTTCCATTCAGCTGAGCCTGGAGCTGAAGCAAAATTTGAAGAACACCATGACCCAGAAGTACCGGAGGGAGGGAGAAGAGAGCGTTACCAGTGCAGTGGACAAGCTGCAGCAGGAGGTGGGTGTCTCTGAAGGCAAAGAGAGTTAATGCAACTTCAGGGCTTAAAACCAAGCACACAAAGGGTATCTCTTCATGAAGAAATAACCTACACGTATTTCTTCTGTAGGCTGAGTGTATGTTCTGATTCAAGAGAAAGTTGGGTGAGGTGCAGGGCCTGAGCCATGCAACTGGCAGAATTGCATGCTGTGATCACTGAACTGCATGACCAGTAGCACTGGGGAAATGATATCTGAACTTGCTCCCAGTGAACTGGAGCTGCCAAGTCACTCTGGCAGCTGCTTCTACTTTCCCAGTTCAAAGCTTTGGAGAAATTGCTGACATTTTTCATTAAGCTTTTCAGTACTCTAGAGAGCAAGATGTAATGAAAGAAGAGCTCTCCCGCCCCTGTTGCTCGCTGTGCCTGGCTCAGGGGTGGTTCAGGTTAGGGCTTCCACAGTTCTGACAGGTTGTCCCACAGAAAGGCCTTTGAAAGGCACTTTCAAAGCACAGGGAGTACTCTTTGCATAGTGCCATAGCAGGTGCATTTGTGATGGTAACTGGTAATTAAACTTATCCTGTTGCCATCATTAACACGCAGTTATGAGCTGAGGCAGCTGCAGGTGCACTCTGGTTACAGTTTGTCCCAGCAGTAAACAAAAGTCACAGCTGCTGAAGGATGGATGAACTTGATATTTAAATGGCCATTTGGGGAACTCCTAACACAAAAGTCACTAATGATTATAAAAAAACCAAACCCATGAGATAGCTGGAGTGTCTGCAAAGGAGGGTGAAGCTCAGGGCTTGATGTGGGAGGCTGGAGGGAGAAAAAGGTTGCAGTGCTACAGGCTCAGCCTTTGCTCTCTGTGTGTGCAGTTCAAGTGCTGTGGGAGCAACAACTACACGGACTGGGCTGACAGCCTGTGGATCAGATCTCCAGGGGCCAGTGGGAGGAAAGTCCCAGACAGCTGCTGTAAGACCATCACTGACCTGTGTGGCAGAAGAGACCATCCTTCCAACATCTACAAGGAGGTAAAGAGCAGAAGGGCTTCAGCGCCACCTGTCACTGAGTGTGTGAAGGAGGTGGGCAGGGAGTGATAGTGTTGGATTATTACTGCAAACTGTCAGTAGGCTTCAAAGTCAGTAGCATTCCTTGGAATGTAGAATTCACTTCCTTAGCTGAATGTTCAGCTCTGTAGACTGTTTTTTAATATGTAGATGTAGAGGAAAATAATTAACTATGTCTGTTACCACTGGGTACCTTAGGGGAAGAAGCAGGAGAGGTTGTTGGTTCTGGCAAGAGATTTGGATGCAAGTCCTACATTTGACACAGCTTCTTGTGGTTGGAATTACTCTGTGAGGTGCAGATGGAGATACTTCTGGTTCTTGATTGACAGTTGCAAGGCAGAGGTAGACAGAGCTTGGCTTTCCAGGTTCACACCAAAACTCACTGCTGTAATAAAAAGCAGTGGGAAGAATTTACTCTTAAAAGGCTTCAGTTATGTTAGGGTTGTTGGTACTGGATGCACTTAGCAGCATTTCCTTGGCCTTTTGGCCTCACAGGAATAAACATCCCCTCCAGGCAGGAGCTAGGCAGTGAGTGAGGGAATCTTTCTCCACGTACCTGAGAGAAGAATGACACTCTGTGTGTGATGTGGTCGGTTCTTCTGCATTTCTCCTGCAATGCCAGCAGCAACCTTGGGTTTGTTCAGACGATCCTGAGCAGTACCAGGCATGATGCAGTTCACATCATCTGCTTAGCTTTTCCAGAGATATCGAGCGAAGAGATTGCTCACAGACACCACTTTTTAAAGTGCTGCTTTCAAGGGTCACAGACATTGGATTAAAGTGAACAGGAGGTTAAAACGAAGCTGATTTTCCCATGTCCCTCCTTTCATCCTGCAGAGTGGTTGCATTACCAAGCTGGAAAACTTCATTCAAGAGCATCTGAAAATTATCGGGGCAGTGGGCATCAGCATTGCTTGTGTGCAGGTAAAAAGGGTTGAGGGGAGTTTTGGGGTAGAAGTTGAAGGAACTTCTGAGCTGAGGGATGGAAAAAAAAGATGTTTTACTGCTCTTCCCTGCCTGGCAAGAAGCTTCCAGGTACTTGGGGGACCTGAGGAGTTGAGCAGGTCCAAGCAAAAGCCTTGCTGTGGGTGTGGTGAATTCCCAGCAGGGCCGGGGAAGGAGCGGGGCTATGGGAGGCCGTGGCTCGGCAGCCCGAGGAAGCCCTCCCGTGGCTGTGTCCCGTAAGTGCCTGCCCCGCAGCAGCGACCTTCCCACCTGCCATCCTAAGGATTAGCTCGAGTTAGCCAGGAAATTTCCTTCAGCTGTGTCATGTTGAGGAACAGCCCTGTGGGTCTGGGATGATTTGAGAGAGGGTGATGAATAAAGGTATGGAATGTGAATGTCTTGCACTTTCATTTTGAGAGAGGAGGGCAAAGGATATTCTTTTTTCGTGATGCAGATATATCTGGGAGTTCCTCATCTTCCCCTTTGTTCTGGCAAGCAGCCAAATTACACCCCAGGAAGCTACTGATTAATTACAAGGATTAGCACAGATTGTTTTTTCCTGCTGCCTATTGCAAGCTGGAGTGTGTTATCCCCAGGCAGGAGCTGGCTGACACTCCAGACTGGGTCTGAACTGTTAGTTTTCAAGTTGCTGACTCCACTGCATCCATTCTGTGGTTTTCATGTATTTCTTTCTTCCCTTTACCCTGCAGATCTTTGGGATGATTTTCACCTGCTGCTTGTACAAGAGTTTAAAGTCAGAACCATATTAATAGCTGTGAGAGCTCTGTTGCTCCCCCTCTGCCACTTCCCTTAGCACCTGCCAACCTGACCACTCTCCACCACCACCACCACCACCACCAAAAGTGTCTGTAACTTGAGGACTTGGCTCTGTAATTGAATGCCTTTAGAACCATGCACTGCCTTACCTGCCCCTCTGGGGAAAGTCACCCTCCTTGTTGTGTACGAGGCAGCCAGGAGTTCAGCAGGTCCTCTTCAGTGTGAAGAAACAAAAGAGCTGTGGATCTTCTGCTAGAAGCTTTATCACAACAGTCCCTTGATATAACTACAAAGCAAGATTTATCCAAGGCCATTTCCCTCGAGGCTTTCCCAAGCCAACATGAAGCCATCAGGATGCTGTACAAGAGTCATGGTTTGCTCTCTTGAGAAGTGGCTCAGCAGTACTGGGCATTGACTGTGAGGACAGATGATGGTTCTGCACTGAGCTGGAGACAGAGCTGAGTTTCTCATACATGGAAGATTCTCTCTCTCCCTCCTCCCAAGTGTGCACCAGTGTCCTAACATAGCTGTTCTCCACCAGAGAGGATGGGATGCCTGCCTGGTTACTGGGGGTAGGAGCTACTTGCCCAGCTGACTGGGTGCAGCTGAAATCTAGTTGTGACCCTCATGTTGTCAAGATGTTGTGGGTGCCTTAGGATTTCTCAGCAATTCTTCCTCCTTTCCCTTGAAGCTTCCTCCAACAGAGTGCCATTAGGAGCCACAAGAGGCCTTTTGCTTCCCAGCAGTTCTGGAGCAAAGATGATGGACTGCCTTTTTTGGGTCTAGTTTGTTTTATTGACTGGCTTCCAGCATGAGTGAGCAGTCTTATTTCCACCTTCCTATCCCCTTCCCCAGGTGAAGAACTGGTCTTTTTGTGGGGCTGTCATATCTTGCTACCCTTTGGCCTGCTCAGTTAGTGGAAATACCTTTTTCATCTGTTACATGTTGAGAGGTTCCCTTGGTTTGATTTTTCTAACTAAAACCTCCAGGTTTGCCTCCCTTGGCAGGAGATGAATATACACCAATGTTTTTCAGCCTCCAAAGAGCTTGTTAATCAGCTGAGCTTTGTCTGGAAGCTCAATTTACTGATTACTGCCAGGAAAGTCAGGAGAGTCAGTTTCAACCAGTTGCCCCAGTGTACTTGGTAAACTGGTACTGCTGGGTTAGCTATTTGCTGCTGAGGAATAGGTTTTAATTAAATATTAAATTAATTAAAAATTCTGCATTGGAATCCTGGATACCTACAGGACACAGACATTGCCATGGACTTGATTGCAGCCTGAATTGACAGGATCTTGTGTTCCTCTTGTCTTGTTCCCTCCTTCCTGGTATGCCTGATACACTCATGAAGCAGCATAAAGGGCAGTTTGATGTTTCTGAGCAATGAAGACAAGCTCAGACCTTCATAAATAAATTTCTTCCCTCTTCTGGCCTTCTAGCAGTGCTGGCTGAGCCCTGTCCCCAGCAGCAGACAGCCAACAGAAGCAGAATCATCCAGACCAATAAAGGGTCTTGCAGTATCGTGGGGGTTTTGGTTCACAGAGCAGAAATCGTGGGCTGCAGCTAAAGGACAACACGTTAAAATTCAGAGCAGGTCAATCTGAAACTCCTCCATTATCAGTCCTATGAAATAATCCTCAGCTAATGCAGAAAGAGAGGTGTAGGAACTGAGGTGTATCCTTGGTTCCACAGCAGTAAGAAAGAGAGGAAAAATATCTAAATTATTCTGTAATGATCTAAAGGAGAAATCTCTAAATTATTTGTTGTTTTATAGTAAAGTTCCTTAACAAGTATTGACTACTAACTAAGAGGAAAATATTGAGCATGTTGCTTGAAGCAATATTTCTGATTTCTTAAGCATATCTTCATAGCTGCCTTTGCCCATTCCCTTCAAACATATTGTAAGGGTTGGGAGAGGCCAGGAAGAACGAGACATGAACAGTAAGTTGGTTTGTATCCACTGAGCTGTTTTATACTTTTTCTCTATGTAACAATATTCATTGCTTTTGGTTTTTTTTAACCCAGTTTAAGTTGCTGGCCAATAGAAAAATAAAGCTTAAGACTCTACTGACTGTGTGTGGCACAGCTGAAGGGCTACCATTCTCAGGTGAGTTCTCTGGCTTGCTCAGATCCTGCTGCAGAGGAGCCAGCTCCTCGAGAAGATGAATGGAGGGACCAGGGAAGGAAGGAAGGAAGCTGGGGAGAGTCTGCTTCACATCCCTGCCCCTGCCAGCCTGGTTATGATGTGCTGCTGTGGGGTGCTGCAGGCTGCTCCCCCCGAGAGCTCAGGGTGCAGAACCTCAGCGGTTCTTGAGGTCACGGGGGTTACAGAAAGTCATTTGGGCTTACCTGAGGTCATGGAGTCCCTGAGAGGGGTTACTTGAGGGCATTTGAGGCTCTGATAATTGATGAAGGGGCCAAATGAAGGGGATAATTATTACAATGAGAAGGGACAGTTTGATGTAATGGATCAAAACTTCTCAGTGCAGTTCAGGGGAGCCCAAGGCCTCAGGGTCATCCAGTGGCCTGTGGTGTCACCCATCATTTGCCCTCTGTCCTGTCAGGGTAGTGACAGAGGTGGTTATTAGTTTCATTAATATTTATTATTAATTAGTAGTATTAGTTTATTTTATTAATGTTTATTATCATCTCCTGTAAACATTAGCATTTATAGTATTGATATTAGCTATTAATACAATTACCGAAAATTCTACTGTTGGGGTCTGTTAAATTCTATTTACCATATTATGTTTTAGGATTGAGTAGCATAATCATTTATTGCAACCTAAAATGATGATTATTTATTAGAATGAATAGCTGATTTGTTAGTATTGGTAGTTATTAATGCATTATTAGCTGCATTATTATTATTATTATACAGGGGTATCAGTGTGTCCTACTGGAACCTCCATGGGGTTTTGACCTGAGCAGGGGCAGGTCAGGAAGCGGCAGCAGAGCCATGGGGATGCAGGGTGGGAATGCCCGGTGTCCGGCGCAGTGCGGGCCGCGGCCGCGGGGGGGCGACGGGCGGGGAGCGGTGGCGACGGGCACGGGGCGCTGGGCACGGGGCGGTGGCGATGGGCACAGGGCAATGGGCACAGGGTGGTGGCGATGGGCACAGGGTAATGGGCACAGGGTGGTGGCGATGGGCACACGGCGCTATCCCGGCCCCGGGAATCCCGCAGCGGAGGGGAGCGCAGCGCCCGCAGCCCGCCCGGTTCTCGGGCTGCAGCAGCGCAGTGCTCAGGCTGGGCTGGCCTGCGCTCGGCTCTGAGCACAGATTGCTGCCGAAAACACCCGCGGGCGTCTTTGCCTGTGCAGGGGACACGGACCCGGCTGGCTCGGGAGTGGCGGGGCGAGCCAGGGCCCCGCTGCAGGACCGCCGTGCATTCCTGGCATGCATTGGCTAACACAGGAATGCGACTGTGGACATTTAGGAGATCTCCTCCCAAGCCCCGTTTCCAGGAGAAGTGAGTTGAAGGTAGAGCGCAAACCGAGAAGGAGGGACTGTCCTGTTCCCCTGTGTGTCCTTAGGAATGCCGTGTGGCCACAGCCCCCCTCTGCCACCCCCAGAGGGAAATTGCCACCCTCTCTGCAAGACTGTCCTGGGGTGGTGTCTGTGACGTCTGGAGCACAGGGGTTCTAAGCATGAAGCTTTAAAGAGATTTCTTTTTCTCTTCGGAAGGGCTTCTGCAGTGTTTGTGATCAAGGTGCAGTTGCCATCCTACAGCATCCCCACAGCCTCAGGTCTCTTGGGTGCTTTCCCCTCTCTCAAGACAGGAGCACAGGCTTGTCTCGCTTTGGACCTGGAGATTTCAGCGGTGCTAATTGCCTTTTGCAGCCCTTAGCCCAGCCCAGGGTCTGTGCTCCTGGGGTGGCCAGGTGGTCAGCACAGTTTGCTCGGGAAGGAAAGGGAAAACAGCTGGAGTGGTAAGCAGTTTCTGCAAAGGTGCAGCTTCGGGCAGTCACTCTGTTCCTGCCGTTTCAAACAAGACGAGTATTTTATGCAGCTACAAAGCTGCTTCTAACCCCGAACCAGTTCACAGACATGCCCTTTCTTCTCTTGCCATTTAACTGGGGAGAATTTTCCCCCTGGGGTGCCTTGGTGCCCCTTTCTTTTGCCATTTATGAAGCCTCCCTTCAGTGGTGATTGTAACATCCTTGTTTTTCTGATGGGCTGGGACTGAGCACGGCTGCAGCAGTGGAAAGTCGAGGCTCAGGCAGTGATACTCTCCTCCCTGGTGAGTTAGGACAAATCCAGCCTGCTTGGGAAATGGCAAAGGGGAATGCTCTCTCCTTTCCCAGCAGGCCACGGAGGCAACGGGGAGCAGATTCGTGTGGTGCCTTCAAAGATGACAAATTCCTTTTGGGGAGAGAGTGTAGTGTTCTCAAACGAGCTGTAATCACATGAGCAGCAAGGATGCTGATGCCCCCCCAAATGCATTCAGTGACTCATTCCAGCATCATTCCAAGTACCCCATTTTGGGGTTCTGAAGTCCTCTTAAACGCTTCTCAAAGGATGCTGCTCCTCCTGCATTAACACAAGGGAAGCTGCACGGGCCGGGGCCATCAGGATCAGCAGCTTTCCCTCTCCTGATTACAGCACCTCTCTGTAAAAATGAGCTGCCGAGCATGAGGCATTTCCAGGCTTCATTTTTCTGTGCAGTGAACTGTGTTGCTGAAGAGAAGAGCAGTTTCTACCCACACAGAGTGCAGGGACAGTGCCCTGGCAGGGTCTGATCCTGCCACCGGCTGCTCTCTCCCCACATTGGGACAGCAGCAGCCAGCCCTGTGCCCCTGCAGTCCCAGATGTGACTTTGACAGCTGTCACACGTGTCCCTGGCAGCCCCGGGGGGAAGGTGAGGGTCACACTGAGCCCCTTGCACCCCTGGGGTCAGAGACAACCAAAAAAGCAGGCACTTGACACTGGGGTGCAGAGGTGTGGGGTGACACTTCGTAGCTTTGACCTTATGCGTGTGTGCGTACGTCTGTAGATCTGCCACGCTGGAGGATTTCCACTGCTCATGGAAAGCCTTACAGGTGAGGTTTGTATTTCTTACTTTGCTCAGAAAGGCTGGAACCCCTTTATCCCAGAAGTCTGACACCAGAAAAATTTGCTTGATCCTCCCAGTCATGATTTCTCTCCCTCTCCTCCCCAGTTCCTGGGAGAGCTTCCTGTTTAATCACCTTTTTACCCTCCCAAGCAGTTTTTAGTGACTAGTTGCATTCCCATGTTGTTTTACATGCTTTGATTCCTTGCTGCCCATCTTGGGATGCAGAATTAGGCAGTGATGACCTGAAATGTGAGGCACCAGGCTTGGGTTTTGGACTTCAGCTGCTGTCTTCACTCCTGGAGGATGTCAGCTCAGTTCCCTCCAGACTGAAATAACAGCTAATGTCACTGCAAAATGACATCTGAAGGCATGTTCCTCTACATCCAGCTCTTCTCGTTCTTCTCTTGCATGTTAGTCCTCTGTAATTTACTAAGCATCATCAGGACCTATTTTATATTCACCTAAATTAAATTTTGTCCCATTTAAATGTGCCCAACTGTCTAAGATATCCCAGGCTAATTCACATTTTGTCCTTGTGTTTTCCATCCTTCTTCCATCATCGTTCCACAAACATGATCAACATTATAATTTATTTCCTTTTCCTCCTTCCTCCCTCTCCCACCTCCCTTTTCCAGGTTTTTAATAGCAACCAGTTAAAGGCTGACGTGCTCTTTCCTCTGCTGAATGCCTCGTGCTCTGCGGATGGGCTCATGAATGATTCAGTTGTTTAGGCTCTAGCTGGCAGTTGTGGCAGGATTACTCAAAAGAAACGTTTGAGGTTTGTCTACAGTTCCAGATTGAAAAATCCTGAACCCCAAAAGAGGGAGCAGAGCCCTAAACCATGGAACAGTGAAGAAGGTTACATATGTATTAAATATATTTTTCACGTATATTTTACAGTTCATTTACTACGGGTAATGTCATGGGATCAGGCTATTAAAATCACACTTCCAACAAATGTGGGCTCTTGGCCCCCTCTACACCAAAAAACCAACTCTGCCTTCAGGGAGTGAACTGAATTTAAACAAACGTGGGTGAGAAGAGGCAGCATTTCACAAGCAG
This sequence comes from Sturnus vulgaris, assembly GCF_052056855.1. Classification (NCBI taxonomy): domain Eukaryota; kingdom Metazoa; phylum Chordata; class Aves; order Passeriformes; family Sturnidae; genus Sturnus; species Sturnus vulgaris. Next base: position 3,440,508 of record NC_142248.1, on the reverse strand, counting down.
AGCAGGGGGTTGGCAGGGATGTGGTTACAGTTCTGACTGGAACACAGGAGTTGTGTCCCCAGTCTGCCTGGAGGTTTGAGGACACCTCTTGTACCAGGCTGTTTGGCAGAGCTCATGACCCCTTTGGTGAAATGAGCAGCTACTCAGATTGTACTGGTGCTGGTGCTGGGAGGGAGTGGAGGAGCAGACAGCAGTGCAGGAAGAGTCCATCCTGCACCTGAGTGAGAGCTGAGCTCCTTCTCACCTTGGAGCCCCCCACCAGGGCCTGCTCAGCACGATGGACAAATTAATTCCTAGCAGTGTTTTCCTTTTCCTTGTCCTCTTAGATTGAAAACTTCCTTTTAGTGCCTGTTCAAGCTGTGCCAAGCTCCATGGAGCCCCAGTCACAGCTGCACCTTTTCAGCTCTGCCTGTAATGTAAGTAACAATAAAAATACTGCTCCTAAGGAGTTATGGCCCCACAAAACTGCTGAACTCTGGCACTCCTCTTCTAAAACCATTCTGGTTTTGAATCACTCAATTTTTTCTGGTTTCACATAGCCTGGAGCTTCGACTAAACTTGATTCTACTTTTGCAGGCAGAGGTTGCTGGAATGTGGATGCAAATAGCTTCTGCTCTCCATGCACTGCTGCTCTTATTTCACTGCTTTAGGATTCAGAGTCTTTCTCAGAGACAGGGTCCAAGGATGCTGCTTGTCTCTCTGGGGAGGACCAGGTGCTGCCAGCCTGTGGGTTAACTGTTAGCAGGAACTAGGCTGGAGCAGAGAGGGAGTCTGGGCTTTGGGGAGAGGGAAACAGTTCCTGCTTCACCTGCTTAGAGCCAGTTCAGGGGAACAAGTTCACCATTCTGGTGCAGTTTTTCATACCACTTTTCCCCAGGAATGGGTCTTGGAGGAGGCAGCGATCCACAGCCCCCTCAGGTGCTCCCAGTTGCTCCACAAACAGACCCTGCAGGTAGGGGCAGCGTGGCTGACATCACCTTCTGGGCAGGGGTCAGGAGCAATGGGCTGTAATAAAGGCAAGTATGGTTTTAATAAGGCATAATTGAGCTAACGGTGGTTTTTTTAGTCTATATCCTGGACAACCTAAAAACCAAGCTCTGAGCTTGTTTTTGGGGCTTGTAGGAGGCAAACGTTCACCCTTGTTTCCTCCAGCTAATGAATCCTGTCCCCAGTCCTGCTAGAGGTGGCAGGAGATGCCCCTGGCTGCTCTTAATGAAGTCGGTTGGTGCCTGAGGGTTATTTGAAGGCTTGAAGCTGCTCCTCAGCATCTCTTTGCAGGGCTGGGTCTTCCCTCCTGCTGCTCTAGTCCAGGAGAGGGGCTCTGGCACCAACCATGTGGTGGGAGATGGGGAAGCCCCATCCTTCCCAGCCACTGGGGTCCTGCCCCCTGGGCCAGCCATCAGAATGAGCTCTGTGCTGATGGAGGCTGGGAAGCCTTGCAGGCTTAATTTGGGGCTGCTGTTTGCAGCACTGACAAAGCTGAGGCTGGGGAATCACCTGCAAGTGAGGTCAGCCTTAGACCTGGTGCTCCCAGCTCTTGAGTTCTTTGTGGTGGCCCAGGTCTTGGTGGGAATTCTTCCCACTGGGAAGCTGGCGGCCTCCACCCTCTCCTGCAAGCCTCCCTGCACCAGTAGCAGCGGCAGCTTGGTGGTGACCCTCTGGAAGGGGCATCTGCCAGAGGCTGGGGATGAGCAGCAGAGCCAGGAGCAGGCAGGTTCCCGTTCCCTGATGGCTGCAGAGCAGCACTGCAGCCACGCTCCCCTGCCCTCGCAGGCAGCTCACAAAAGCATCTCAGCCCTTCCCAGACATCCAGCCCCAATCATCTGGTGGGATTAAATCCAGCCTGTATTACATCTGCCTAAAAGTTTCCTGGGGACCTGGGCTCAGCTGCTCCCTGGAGTAGCATCTTATGGTGTCTCTGTAACTCAGGTACCAACATGACTTTAATACAACTTTTTAAAGTATGCATTTGTATCTTGTAAGCCCTTGAGTACAGCAGAGTCCCTTTTATATTGAAATTCAGGATTCTCAATAACATTTTATTATGAGGATTGCTATTTTTGGAATTGCTGTTACTCTGTTATGAGCAAGGCACCTAACATCCTTCAATATGAAATCATTAAGGGCACAGCAGAGTTCATTACAGGGGCATTTCTCTGGATTAAGAACAAATCAATACCACACACTAATATCACAGCCTGCTACCTGACTTTGGTTGCAAATAGCACATCCAGAGGCAGATGCTCTTCTTTTGGCCTCTTGTGCTCTTCTTCCAATATCTTATTTACTGTTTTCCCCCAAGCTGTTGTGATGGATTTATGAGCAGACAAAATCCAAAGGTTGTTTTTCCTTGAGCTGCCTGAATATTGTATCTTTTAAAATAAAGAAGAAAGAAATAACCAGCTTAAGTTTGTGATATTGCAGTAACCTCATATGCAATATGACTTCCCTGCTTCTAGAACTTGGGTGAGGGAGCTGGGGTTGTTTTGCCTGGAGAAAAGGAGGCTCAGGGGTGACCTTAACACCCTCCACAAATGCTTGAAAGGTGGGAAGCCAGGTGGGGGTTGGTCTCCTCCCAGGCAACCAGCAACTGACAAGAGGACCCAGTCTAAAGCTGTGCCAGGGGAGATCCACGTTGGACATAGGGAGGAATTTCTTCACAGAAAGTGATTAGACACTGGATTGGGCTGCCCAGGGAGGTGGTGGAGTCACTGTCCCTGGAGGTGTTTAAGGAAGGACTGGATGTGGCACTCAGTGCCATGGTCTTGTTGCCATGGGGTGTTCAGTCACAGGTTGGACTTCATCGTCCTCACAGGTCTCCCAACCGAATTGATTCTGTGAACCCCCCTGGAAGTGGATGTATGGAGGGAGTGAAGGCCTAAAGTTCTCTCTGGTTATGTTTAGTTGATCACATCCAGAGTTTAGAATAAGTTTTAGATGATTTGAGTTATGAAGGACCTGCAGTCAGGTGGTGCATGACCACCTTAATCTGGGTGCAGGCTCCAGCCTTGTTCTGGACAGCACAGGTCCCAGTCCTGGATCTGTTCCAAGGCAACTTTGCCCATTGGTGGTTTGAGACGAAGGCAGGATAAAAGGGGATTAACTGTGGGGATGCCAGGCTGTTGCTCAAACACCAGGAACAAGATCCCAAGATCTGGTCTCTGGCTGTAGCTGAAATGGCAGTGTCTCCATGGTGCTGCTCCCAGCTCCTGCAGCACCACATTCATTTGGTTCAGTAGCAGCTCAGGTCACTGACATGAAAGCTGCCAAGGCCAATGGCATCTGTTTCTCTTTATTTATTAGAAGCAATTTTTCATCAGTGGAATTTAATTATTAGTTTAATGTTTTTAAAAATGTTGCTTAATGCAGAAAAGCAGCCATTTGTCTAGGCTGCATTTAATGCTGAGTGGATCCAAAGGGGCTTTTCTTTAAGCTGTTTTGACAATAATATTTTTAAAAAATCAAGTTGGTGAAGTGTGGAGCTGTAGGCCATCTCTGTAATGATCTGAAGCACTCAAGCCCTTATTAACTTAATGCTTTCATTTACTAGCTCATTCCTGGAGGAAGACCTCCTAGTCAAACTGCTATTGCTTTTTAAAAAATCTAAAGTTAGTAATTGCTTCAGCTGCACATCTCATTACAAGGAAAGGCCTACAGCCTAGAGCAGCACTCATCTGATTTTTGTTTTTAAATTTTCTGGAGGAATTTCAGCAAAACCTCTTGTTATATCTCCAGCCCAAGTGTTAGCTATTGCATTGCTGCCTATAAATTTATAAACTCAACTATAGAAGTTCTGAGTTCCCACTCTCTGTGGCAGTGGGAGGCTGGAGGGCTTGGCTGTACCTGTGATGGTGTTGGTGAGGAGCTGGGCAGAGCCCATCAGCTGGTGGCTGGGGGCTGCTCAGTGTTGGGAGGAGCACATCCCATTTCACCAGGACAGCCTTCAGCCCTGGGTAGGTGCCCCTGCTCTCATTACCCTTTACCCCCTTGTTCCATACAGTGGATGTTTCTCTCTTCTCCCTCCTATCACTGCCTGGGAAGGAGCACGCTTTCACACACACTGCTGGAAGGAAGACTTCATTAAAAAGGAAAGAAAGAAGGAGGGAGGCACTTTAAGGCAGCTCTCAGTAAATAGTTGGAGATAATTGGGCTTTAGCTGTGTTCTTATAAACCTGGATTGCTGGGTACAGTGATGCTGCTGATCTCTAAATTGCTGCAAAAGCTCAGGGCAGCAGCTTTCCATCAGCAGTTCCCACACTGGACTTTGCTTAGTGTCAAAAAGTTATTTTTTTAAAATCTAGTTTAAAATATTCTGTTAGGATTTGAGGATCTATGATAGGGGTTGCTGATAAGAAGGATGTAAGAAGATACCAGGGGTATCTTGGGTGAGGTTAGGCCACTCCTTGTTGCTCATCTCTGATGGTTTCTGAAGAGTGGGATATGCCATCCCAGAGGTTCAGAAAGGGAAACTGAGGCATTGCACTGGTTGCCCAAGGCTCACAGTAACTAACCTGTATGTTCTTGTAAAGGCCTGTCCCTAAACACACACCATGAGCCTTTTTCTGTCTTTGAAAGACACGAGCAGTGATGTTATGTGGAGATGGGCAAAGGGAATCTCTGCTGCTGCTGTGGACCAGCCTGGAAAATGCAAAGAGAGAGTGGGATAGGATGGACCCAACGTACTTCAGGAAAGATTCCCACTATGCTTCATGCACTTGGAATGAGTCTCTGGAGAGATATTGGCAAAGAAAGTGACATTTAGGTAATCTCTGAAGAAATTCAAAGCTTGTAGATACAGCTGTGGTGAACCACTAGAAAATGTGGAAAGCAGCAGCTCACAAAAGGTCAGTATCTAAAAGTGGGTGCTGAGCACAGCTGTCCTACTCTTGGCACTGACTTATTTAAAGTTTTTTTAGAAGCAGTTCACTTCCTGGAGTTCTCTAAGTAGATTTGCTTTTAAAAGAGGGAGATCTGATTCCCAAAGACAGTGTATTCAGTATTTATTATTCCTAGCTCTAAATCCAGCCTGTGGGATGGGCAGTGTGTTAATTCAAAATCATCGGTGCCTATAGAAAGGCTTGACCACAGCCTTTTCCACTTGCTTTGTTATCTGCCAGGGTTCTTGAGCTCCCTAAAGTCTGTGGGCTTTTAGCTTTTTGTCAGCTGTTCCATGCCTTTCTTTGATCTTGAGTTGTTCATCTCCTAAAAAGCAGGAAATAATGAACCCGTTTTATTAAAACACTTGCATTGTATTTGGGAGGGATAAATGAAAGGCTTTCCTGATAAGTGAAGGGCTTTCCTGCATGAATTTTCTGGCTTGCCTGTTACAAGCTCACTGTTGAACACAGGAGCAGATGTATCCTGAAGGTAATTGTGGGGAAACTCATGTGATGCTTGGGATCTCGGTGGCTTCACCCCTGCTACCTGTGCCCTGCAGCACAAGGCAAGGTAGCTCACCACGAAGGGTGACTGACAGAGTCTGGAAGATGTGTTTTTGTGGAGAAGGAGAAATTAAGTTAGGGGTGCAAACCCTAACATTTTCTGCATGACTTGGCTCTACATTCCCTATATATTCCTGGAAGGGAGTGTGAAGGAGAAAGCAATGAGGGTTTAAACAAGACCTACTCCCATGTAAATATTGTGCTGTTTCCAAACAGCAGCCAGAAGAAAAGCCTTGCAGCTGGCCCTGAGTGACAGGAGTCACTGCAGCCAAAAGTAACTTCTTACCTTTTATTTTCTTCTTTGGCCTTATGTGCTAGGGGTGCACATGGTTGAAGTCTGCAGCAAGATCTGAAAGTTCTTTGAGTGCCTGGTGCTTGGGCAACTCAAACAGCTTTTCTTAGCAGAACTTAACAAAATGAATTGATCCTGGGCACCCGAGTGGTGCAGGGCACCACAGGCTACCAGGTCATTTAAATCACACTGAAGTTAATGAAAAGACTCCCACAGACTTCAGTGGGTGACACAGGAAACCATCCAGCATGGCAGAGCCAAAGGCTTGGCCATGTGCTCCCTGTCCTGGGTTTTCAAACGTCTTTATTGTGCTGTCCCCACTGAGCAATTAAAAATGCTTTCTCACTGGCTGGAGGAACTGAATAAAAATTGAAAGCAAAGCCACAGTGTAAATTGTGGTGCAAATGCACTGAAGGGGAAAGAAAATCTAAGTTCATATCCTGGGCAGTCAGACTCAGGTGGAAGCAACGTTATCTTGGAGATGTCTCAATTGAGAAGTTTCAATAATAAGAAAATCTTGCTGGTCAATTGAGTTTAACTGGATGTACATGGGTCTGCTCTGGGAGGAGTCAAAGCAGAGATGCTATTTTCTTACTAGGATTCATACTGAAGTTAGAAACTACTTGGAATTAAACTGATTGTAGAGGCAAATAGGCAATTTGGTTTTGGTTTCTTTGGTTGTTTTTTTTTATTTTTCTTGTAGGGCCATTTACAGGGAAAGAGGTAGCTCCTATTTTGGATTCTCACAGATTATTATCAGTGAAATGCAGCTTTGTAGCCACAGGGCTAGTTAGACATCTTGATGGAAATACACTGCTATGGGGGTTTGTGTGATGGTTTTAATCAGGATTTTGAGAGTTCTTATTTCTTCATATAGACAAGAAACATATACAAGAAGTCAGACTTTAGTATCTAATTCCAGACTGCATTTAGGGAAAAGTCATGGGAAGAACAAAAGCCCAGCACACATCTCTCAGTAAATCACCCTGGGGCAAGACCCTCATAAGAGGTGGTTTTTCAGAGCAAAATTCCTTCTGAGATATAAAACCTGAGGCTCATTACAGATCGGCACAAAAGCATTTCACTTCCTTCCTGCAGATGGACTCAGAATTATGATCAAGAGGTTTGTTTTTTTTTTTAAATTGTAATTTCAAGACACATAAAGCTTTCCAAGCACACACAGCCTGGTGCTGATGCTCCAGGTTGAAGCAGGATGCTGAGCTCCAGAAGCAGATTCCTCTGTACTTTCACGACCTCGGCTCCCACCGTGTGTCGCAGGCACAACTTCATTATTTCTGTGTGATTGTGATGTGTGGAGGGAGGCTGTGGCCTGGGTGACAGAGAGATTTCTGTCACACTTCTGACCCAGGTGTGCTGGCTTTGGCTGGGCTAGAGCTAATTCTCCTCACAGTACGGGGGTATTTTGGGAGGGGGCTGTGTTTTGGATTTGTGCTGAACACGGGGTTGATAATACAGAGATGTTTTTTGTTATTGCCGAGCAGGGCTCAGAGCCAAGGTCTTTTCTGCTTTTGGTACTGCCATGCTGGGGAGGAGGCTGGGGTTGCATGGGAGGGTGGGAGGAAATACAGCCAGGACAGGTGACCCCAACTGACCAAAGGGATATTCCAGACTAAATTATATCAGTATGTAAAGTGAGGGGCAAGAAGGAGGAAACATTTGGGGTGATGCCATTTGTCTTCCCAAGAAACTGTTACACCTGATGGGGCCCTGCTGACCTGGAGAAGGCTGAGCACCTGCCTGCCCATGGGTAGCAGTGAATTAATTCCTTGTTTTGCTCTGCTTTTGCTTTCCCTAATAAACTGCCTTTATCTCCACCCACGAGTTTCCAGCTTATACCCTTCTGATTCTCTCCCCAGAGAGAGTCATTCCCACTGCTGGGAAATGAGGGAGTGGCTGTGTGGGGCTTGGTTGCTGCCTGGGGTTAAACCACGACCTGGGTTAGTGGGAGCCCTGCAACAGCTTATCAAGACAGACTTGAAAAATTTCCAAAATGTTTTACATGTAAAGTGAATAAGTGACTGCAGAGGAGTGGTGGCATTTTTGTATTTTTCAGAAACCTTCCAGCTGACAGAATTCCTCATGTCATTAAAGACTGCATGTTCAGTACCATTTATCTTCTTTTCTTTTTCCACTGCTACCTATCTGTTGATTTTGTTAAGGGCTTTTTTTTCTGGTTGAGGGAAAACTGAGGCTCTTTTATTTCTTCTGTGTATACACACCTTTACATTGTCTTGAAAAAGTGTGGCTGCTGTGAGCATATTTAATGGCTCTTTCCAAAGACATCTGGCAGGTTAGAAAGCAGATCCAATACTCTTACATTATTAACTGCTGCAGAAGGTAGCACAGGGGAAGTGACAGCAGAAAGGGAATTACTTTCCTGGTTACCAATGAGCAGGGGTTAAAGATGGGATTTATAGAAATCCATTGAAAATTTCAGACTCTTTCTGCAACAGGATTTAAGCTCTGCTTCTGCTCCTAACCCTCCCAAGGACAAAACTCTGGAGATAACTTTTCACATGATCACGATAAGCTGTTTGCTTTGCCACACTACAGAAATGGCTTTTTTGGTTAATGCTGCATTTGCAAGCTCCCGAGGAAAAGCTGTGATGCACACAGGGTGTCAAAGGCTGCCTGAGCTAGTATTAGTGCCTGCTGTGTCTTTGTCTTGCTGCTCAGGTGTTTTTGTGGCTCCTTGGGTAACATCTGTCTGAGGGAGTGATACCAGACTGCCATTGGCTTCTGCTGCACCCTGGTTTTGAGAATAGTAATGAGAGCAACCAAGGTGGGTTTTTCTTTTTCCTCCACGTTTTTTGAACGAGGCCTGCTGTGATTTTGTAAATCGCATTTTCCCTATTAAGTATTTAGGAGCCGTAACTCTTCACATCAGACAACTTGGCACCCGCTTTGAAAAGAAACACGTTGTTCTAAAGCAGAAAACGAGATTAGAAATTTGCTTTTGCAGATAGAAACCAAGTCCTGTCAGCTCGTGTAATCCAGTTCCTTGGCAGCGATGCAGGCCAGCTTTCTGCACGGCATTCCTGCACGGCTGCTGCCTCTGCCAGACGTTCCCGTCTGGGCTGCTGCGCTGGCAGCGCGGGGCCCGCCGGTGGAGCTGGGAGCAGGCTGGCACGCAGGGCTGTGTCACACCCCACTGACAGGGAAATAAGCCATCCTCTAGTTCACAAGTGTCCCTTTTTACAAAATAGCCCGAGAGAGACGTGAAGGGCTTTTTTTGGTTTGTTTTTATAAAGCGCGTTCAGCCTGCTAATACAGCAGGCGTGCAGAACATAAGAGACCCAAGCATGAAACAAATGCTAGAATTAATTGCTTAATTCTCTTTGCATTAGGGTAAAGCACAGGTTTTAATATGTCTTCGGTGAAGAATTGCTGAATATGAGAAACATCTACTACTGCCTTGTAGTAAATTGAAAAGCAAGTTCAAGTGTAAAGAATGATGGGGTAATAGCCAAAGGCAAGCAGCAGTCTCGCCTCTTGTTTTGTGAAATAATCTAGTTTTAAGCTTCGTGGGTACAAGTCTGACCCAGTAAGCACATTAAATAATTCCTATTTCTGTAAACCCAGGGTTTGTTCAAACCAGATTCTTTGTACTACAGAAAAGAATCCACAGAGATACTTCTCTCCCTGCAGCTGATACATGAGTGCCAAAAGTTTAACTGCACCAAGGAGCAATAAGGAATTATCACCTTTTCCAGCCCATTCTCTACTGGGCTGCTGTAATGAACTAGTGCTGCATTTGCAGAATACCAAACCCACGCAGGTGTAGGAGTGGGCCTCCTTCACTTTCAGGTAAGATGGGTGTGTCTGCCATGTGCATACACCACAGGCAGCAATGCATCTTCTGCGTGTCACAGAACGGAGTGAAAACATAATCCAACTTAGAAGCTGATTGTGCAAGAGAAAGGAGGGACCATGGGGTGTAGGGGACATTCCCCAGTCCTGCAGCCCCAGCTGCCCTCTCTCTGTTTCACCCCCTCTCTGTTGGGCCGGGCAGCACACGCAGCACAACGTGAAGTCACTGAAATGAGGAGCGGTGGAAAGCGTCTGTACCAGCCACACAGGGGTGCAGGTGCTTGGCAGCAGCAGCACTTTGATCCTCTTCACACCAGCACGCCTCAGTTCTCACATCCAGTGCTCTCCGTGGAGACACTCAGACATGTTTTGCTTAAATGAAGGCACTGCACCATCTGAATCGCTGTTTTTGTGATACAGCAGCCCCAGTGTTTGCTAAGGGTTGGGGTAGAGAACAGGAGTTGACTTTAACTGCGGTGGGAAGTGCTCTCTGTGGGCTCCAGCAACTTTCTGGAGCAATGCCTCACAAACTTACCCACTTCCATGTCACTGGAACCACAGTTCAGTCCTGTGTTTCTAACCCTTGCCTGCCTCGTACAGGACACTGGGCTGGGGACTCAGCAGTACCTCAAACCTTCAGGTAACCAGCAAAATCCAAGCATACGCTTTATCCAGAAACTGTAGGAAGGCTACAAGGGAAAAACCTCCTTTATTTCAACATTTTAATGAAATATAATAGTTTTTCTACATAACAAACGTTTGGTTTTACTGGCAGAAGCATCTAGAAGTTCACAACTCCAAACACAGATTTAAGAAGCAGCATCCAAACTTTTAATCTCTAAATCTTTCTTAAGTGGACTTCATCATTCCTTTGTTTCCTTGAAAGAGGTTAGTGGCTTGGGGTGGTATTTTATCCAGAAGATAAACATCTCTTGATGGTTGCACTACAGTTGGCTTTCATCCTTTACTGCCTGAAGTCCAGTTTCAAGTTTAAATTAGAGATACGTTCCACATGGCTTGCAGCACAGTGCTTTTTCCATCTCATTTCTCCAGGGGTGCGTAATTCAAAAGCTTCTCAATCAGATCCACATGGGCGAGGAGCATTCTGCGGCAGCAGTATCTCTTCAAGCCAAGGGCATCCAGGGCATCTCTATTAACGAACAACAATTAAAAAACATAACGGGTGAAGTGAGTCAGAACCACTTGGAAGCGTTTCCTAAGCAACACACTGATTACTTTGAGCTCAGTCATAGAGGAAAATTTGTTTGCAGTTCAAAGATAGACAGAAATTCAGCATGTGCTGTTAATGCCCTTTTCCACTTAGTGCTGTTGAGTGTGTTTGCCCATTCTCCAGCTGGCCAGAGCACAGGATCTGCTGCTGAGAAGGGTCCCTGGCTGCCACAGCTTTCCGAGGGCACTGTTTTAACATGTTTCTGTAAACTGAGGATGGTTCTTGCCTATTTCACAAGATAAATTTAAGATCTGAGCCACACTAAAAAGGTGAGATATACAGGAACTAAAATAACTCGGAACGCAACCTCCCCCACACAGGAATGCTAATTCTGAGCATGGCTACAATCCTTCCCAGTTCCCATCAGAGAAGGCACTCAGTTACACAACCTGCCCCCCACATATATACAAGTATGTGCAGACTGGTCAGAAATCAGTGTTTTACAGTCTTTCCACTGAATTCTTTCAGAGTGACTGCTCCAGATTCTTATGTTTGGGTAGAGAATGTTGAGTCATCCTAGCCTAAGCCACTGCGTGTGTCTTCCATGGCTGTGGCTACCAGACTTCTAAAGATCATGATACTACCAAGATCTTTAGCTCCAACCTATGGACTATAAACCCAGTCTGATACTCCTTCAGAGTGTGACATGACTGATCTCAGGTTTTTAGACTGGCATAATGCAATGCAAGAAAGCGTTTGCTCAAAACAAACTTAAATTTCCTGGAACTTGTAATTCTCCTGTAGGAACAAGCCAATGGATACTTTTCTAAAATATAAATGACTGAAAGCAAGCCTCTGCCTAAGCTGCACCATGGCAAAAGGTCGCTTGGCTTCAAGCAGTACAGTCTAACTGCAGGAGCCAACTTCCAGCAGCTTCTCTGATGTCACTCAGTCCTTGCAACTGTTGACAGTGCAGCAGGGCTGCTCATTCTAGGACAGCACCTGCAAAACTTGTTTTAGAGAAGTGTAAGAACACTGTGGGGCATTTTAAAGAGTGTTTATAAATAAACATCACACGATGCCTCAATTTTCCCAAACACTTGGGAACAAAAGCATCTGATGTCTGTTGAGAGGAAAATTTTATGAGCTATCTGGAGAGTTCTGAACTCTCACATGCAGTTATCAGAGATGCAAAATACTAACATTAATCACAATTTTCAAAGTCATACTATATACTTGAAGACAACTTTAGTTGTATTTGCCTTTTCCTCCAGCTTCCAAGGACTTGTGGAAAAAGAACACTTTTAAGGGAAAAACAGGTGTGGGTGTTTTTTTTTAAAATACTTATTCTTTAGAAAAGTTTTCCCATTTTGTTCATCCATTTCTTAAGCAACCATTACCACTAATTCCAGTATTGCATTGTAAGATTTTAACTGTTTGGTATCTGTAAACTCTGCTTCTTACAACACCACAATTGTGTTAGTTTGAACAACCACCCCAGAATCAAACCAGCGACCACAACAATTGTTTTCAAGTGAGCATTCGTCAATGACAACACAAAACTCCTATACAAAATCAGAGGAATAATGCAGATGGGGAAAATATTAAAATGTACTGCCAGAATGTAAGCCAGAAGCACTATTAAAAAAGTAAACTGTAGCACGAGTGAAAAAACCAACCCATGCTATTATAATGCTTTTAACTCCATCTACGAAATAAACTTACCTGTAAAAACTATTAGGATGCCCAACCACTTGAATGCAAACTAAATTATTTTCTTTCTACTTAAAATATACTTTCTACTTCAACATCACTTAAATTTCTAACTTCTTTTTCACTCCTCTGAATTGCAAACATCCATAGATTGTTTTTTTGTTTAATACTTAAACTTGATGAAAATATAAGTATTTCTCAAGTTTTCTTCTCAAAGCTTCTGAGGCAGCGTCACCATGGTTACGCTCTCCTTGAACTATTAGCAGAAACTGGCTCTGCAAAGGATGCACAGACTTCTTAACACAGAGCTGTTAGGACTATCAGTGGGGTATCTAAAGCAGTTAAAACTCCTCCTTTCTCCAGCAAACCAGTACTTCAAAATAAGGTTAGCAACTCTGGGTTAAAATGGTTTAAAAAAAACCCCAAAATGCTAAACACTTCTTAACACTTGTAACATTTTTTTCTTTTTGTCCCTTTAAAAAACTGATCACGTTGGTGTCAAAGTTGGCTGTATGGAAGGGGAAGCGAAGAAACAAGCAAATGTGGACAGAGTTACATATTTGGGAAGGTTTTGGGTACAAGGATGATGACTTGGCAAGTTCTATACTGCTGCCCTGAAAGATTGAGTGGGGAAACAAGTATTTCGTTGCCTATTAAAATTTCTACCCTTCGGCTGAACAATGTACCTGTGGTTTTTAGCCTCTCTAGGTGTTTTTTATGATGCCAGGACCCTGCACTTGTGCCTCTGGCCCTGCCTCGGCAGGGGGTTGGACGAGATGATGTCCAGAGCTCCCTCCCAAGCCCGGCAGCTCTGGGATCTCACCTAAGGCGTGAACAACACAGAAATAAAACCCACCCTTCCGTGTACTCCGCCTGCAGAAGGCCGAGGTAGGCTTCCCACTTGTTCCCCACTATCTTGCCGCACGTGAAGCACCTGACCGGGATGATCATTTCTGCGCTGTGGCTGCAACGACACAAACACCGCGTCAAACCCCTGCGAGCGACCGGACACCGCGCGCTCGGGGCTGCGGGCTACAAAAGCCCGGTCCCGATTCCTTCTTCGAGCCCCGATCCCGGCCTGGACCCCGCTCCCGCCGGGCCCCGCGAGCGGCTCCCACCGAGCGGCTCCCACCGCGCCGCTCCTCCGCTGCCGATGGCCGCCGGCCGCCACCACCACCGCGCCCGGCACCGGGGGAAACCGCGCCGCCGCCGGCCGGCCCGACACGGCGAGCGAGCGGCTTGAGCGACCCTTCACCCCCCCGTGGTACTTGATGGTAGCGCCCCGCTCTACGGCGTCCCCGGCGGCCCAATAGAGCGCGCGCGCCCGCTCGCTCGCTCGAGCGCGCGCGGGGGGGGGCGGGCTCGCGGCGGCGCTGGGCGCGCGGCGCGGTGAGTGGCAGCCGGGGCGCCCCGAGCGCTGAGCGGCGGCACCGCGACCGCCCCCGCGCCGCCTCCTCCCGCCGCGCCCGGGCGGGCACTTGTTGCATTGCGAGAGGGCTTCGGCGGCGAGCGGACTTGTCACGCCGTCCTGCCTGAGGTACCGCGGCAGGGAAGCGCAACTGGTGGCTGCGGCGCGGCAGCCGCCCGCCCGGTCCGGCGGAGCGGTGAAGGGTGGGCATCCCGGCGGGCAGGGCTGAGGGGATGAGCCGGGGTGCCCCGCCGCAGCTCCGCCGTGCCGCGGGCAGGGGCGCCGGCACGGTGTGTCCTTCGCTCCCCCCGGGGCAGGGGAACGGCGGGCGGTGGGAGCCGCCGCTGTCGCCGTGTCGCGACCCTGCCGGGGCAGCATCGCGGCGTCGCTCGCCGCGGTTCGGCCGCGGTTCGGCGGCTCCCTCGGGCGGGAGGCGGCGGCACAGCCCGCTCCCGGCGCTGCGGGGCTGCTCCGCGGCTCCGCACAGCCCGGACAGGCGATGTCTCTCCGGTGGCACTCGCCCTCCAGCCCCGGCCAAGTTGCGGTGGCCGCGGGTTTGCCGAGAGTTTCCAAACTCCGGGGCCGGGCGGGACGCGGCTCCGTCGCGTTGCTGGCGGTGCCGCTCCGCCCTGCTGAGCCCCCGGAGCCGTGCGCTGCCCCGGTGCCGCCCGCTGCCTCCGCGGCTGTGCCCGCAGCCACCCAGGGGAGCCTTTCGGGGGCTGGGGCCGCTCCCCGGCTCGGGGACAGTCCGTGCCCGCCTGCGGCAGCGCGCCCGGTCCCGCCGGGCATCCGCGCCACCGAGGTCTGGTGGCAGGGGATAATGCATCTTGGAAGTGCTTTACTCGTATTTCATTAATCTAAGGATTGGGGAAGCATTAGGCACGGGCTGTGTGTGCTTAGCAGAGGGAAGCGTGCTGTGATGGGTACAAACTTTGGGGACGGGCACCGCTGTTGTGGAGACTCTGGGATGAAGCATGACTCTGTCAGTCCTTATTGCTCTCCCGTTTCTGCGTTAGCGTTATGCTAATTGTCCTTGGGAGAGCAGAAATTCTCCCAAAGTGTTGTTATTTTCTTGCTAAAGTATCTGCGAGTTGATACAGTGCACAGCGCAGAGCCATTACTGTCAGGCATATAAATAATTGTGTCTTAATGCACAGCTTATGTTAATACGTCTTTCGTGACTATTTTTTGAACGACTGGATTACTGACCCTCTGCACAGAAATGCCAGACCTAACATAAACCGTAAAAGAGCAAATAGTTTTGTTTTAATAAATAAGGGCTTGAGGTCGAAAGCATTTTTACAATTCTACTGCTCCTGAAAAGACAGTAATTTTTGCAGTCCCAGGAATAATTATGCGCGGTTGTGAATGGAGCAAATTGACTTGGCATGGAGGGTAGACGAACCTCCTGCGATCTCTAGATTATGATCATTATTGTTATTGTAGGCCAGCAGGAGCCAAACTGTGTCTTTCCTCTTTATCCTTTGATTTCTTTCTTTTTTTGGGAGCTGGAGGGGGTGGGGAGTTGAGAATTTGAAGATTGTGCTTTGATGCATTTTCAGCACCAGGGCTCCAAAGTAATTTTCTTACTGAACTGTGTGTAGGTAAAAGGCATTTGTGTTTGGAGATGGAAATTTGCAATTGAGAGTGAGAAAGAGGGGCTGGAGCTGGGCTTCACAGCTAAGCCACATCATTAGATATAGGTTAGCATTTTATAGCTGCCTTGTAGAAATGTGCTTGCTTATTTCTTAAAAACAAAACTGAACTTTAACTTTTGGACCTAGTTCACATATCTGTCTTTGCTTAGCGTCTTTTTTTTCAAAGAAAAATGTACTCGGCTTGTTCACACACCGTTACTTTAACTTTGTCATGTCTTTTCTGGGTAACCTGCTTTGGCTGGGTGATGGACCTAGTGAACTAATAGGTCTTTCATGGCTGTAGCTGCTTTGATCCTAGAAATTGTAAAGATTTTTGTAAACTATGACCTGGAGAGGCTGCTACATACCGAAAAGATTCTCTGCTTAACTTCATATATCCTCTGCTTAATCTGACCGTTTGCCAAACTGCACAAGTCTGTTTAGAAGAGCTGTGGGGGAATGTGCACACATGTGACTATTTGGGAATTAGTCAGTGTTTTATGGGCTCTAGCTCACGCCGATTAGGAGGACTGCAGCTTGAGCCATGGGTAGCGTTTCCACTCTTGTTCAGGTGAGCTGGCTACTGATGACACTCAGTTTTTCGTGTTTGGTGAAATTTGATCTCTTCAACCATCATTTTGAAGAGGGCGGAAAGAATTCAATGATTGAGTCTCTTTACGCATCCTTTGAAGAAGAATTGTGAGAATTGAAGTCCCAGCTCCTAGAACTAGAAGTGCGAGTCTTTCTCACCGCATTTCTGGTCTCTTGCCACCTTCAATAAGCAGTAGTCCTCAAGCTGCTGATTCTTTGGGTCTTCAGGCAGCCTTCTGGTCAGAAAACCCATTGGAGCTCTCATCAGCATTAAGCAGAAGAGACTGCCCCGGAATTAACTGAGTTGAAGAAAGCTTGAGAACTGTGGGCTGCTTTCTTGATGTGCAGCTGGAGCAGCTTCTGTCACGTGTGGATTTGTTGTGAGGCAGTGCAGATAATACATCCGCCTTCTTCCTGTGATCTGAACAGCTTCTGAAAGCTGACAGTGTTCTTATCCTCTGTCACTGTTGGGATGAGGCTTCTTCTTGGCATTTTTTGGTGGATTTAGATCTGTAAAATGCAGCTAGGAATCACTGCTCTATGGCATTGTTAGTGATGTGTCCTGAAATCCTTGCCTGGTGATTAAGGAGTAGACCCTGCTTCCTGTTCTCCCATGCACAAAATCCAAGGGAAAATATTGCTGCTTGTTTAAAAAACAAACAGAAATGAAGTCAGTTAAGTGACCTGACTGATTGAACTACTCCTAAAATACTTCTATAGCTGGAGTGGCCATATGACCTCCTGCAGCTCATGCTGGCAGATTGTGTGTTTTCTGACCTTGTCTCTGTAATTAGGGCTGGAGGAAAGACTTGTGAGATCTCTGCACTTGCACTGGTAGCATGAGAAACTGGTAGCTAAAAGGTATTTTTTACTTTGTTGGCTGCAGTAGGTCAGATTTACGTGTGCACCCTCAAGAGTCTGGAAAATTCTGAGCTTTCACCACTTTTCACCTCCTGTTGTTGTTCCCCTTCTTCTGACTTTGCTTATTCTGTGTACACGTAGATAATGATCAGAACTGAAGATGTGGGTCTTTTAAGATCTGACTTGCCAGTTGTATTGAAGGGTAGTGAACTGTTATTTAAATATACGACTTTTTAGGAGAACGTTTCGGTGAAGGATTGTTTTAGTACTATTGATCATGATGCAGACTTCTGTAAAACTGTGGGTAGCCCTGTTGGCCCTGCTTGGAGTTAAAAGCTCTCTTCTCTGTTGCTCCCTGTGGTCACTTAGAATGTTAACAATTTTCTCTCCATCTCCAACTAACACTATGAATCCTGTCGTGATGGCAGAAGTACCATATTCAGGGTTTTACTCCTCGGATCCCAGAGAGGGAAGAACCCTAAGAGGAAGAAACTGACGTGAATTGTGAAATGAGTGGTTAAACAGGACATTAGTCAGGAACTGAAATATGACATGGAAAGTTTAATGTATATAAATAACTTACATAGCAGTAGAGAGTCAGAGCAAGAGGGAAAGATACAAAGACAAACAAACATGCAGGATGAAGCTTGGCTGCTATTTTTTCAGGCACATTTTCCACTCCAAGTTTGCTAAATCCTGCAGACATACTCCTGGGCTTTCTCTAGTCCTGGTTAACTACTCAGAAGTGTGTCATTCCACAAAAGGTGAAGCCAAGTGGCTCCCTCTGGAGCTAGCTAGGGTGTCTTTGGAAGTCCTCCTTTCCCCTCTAAAGCATGAAGGCTTAAGGAGCAAAGAGTGAGACAGAATATAGATTTGTTTTCCCCTTGATTTTTTTTCGTTTGTTTTGTGTTTTTTTAGTGAGTGACTTTGTTCCCCCAGCCCCACAGTGCAATCGGGTGTAGTGATGTGAATGGTAGGGAAGTGGAGAAGGGCGAGGAGAAGCAGGAAAGACTTGTCTGCTGTGTAGAGTTTTGTGTTGTTAGTTACCCCACGCGCTGTTCAAGAGCTGCTCAGGCCCTGGATTTAGTGAAACAAATACCGAAGCTGCTAAGCAAGGAGAAATGAGGAGAAATCTCTCTAAGCTGGGGATGTGACTGCAGCTCTGCTGTAATACCACACAAGCCTGATGCTGCTGATTTCATTAAAAGCAGCATTCAGGGCCTCAAAGCAGGTTTTAATACTTGCTATATGTTTTTTTAAATATGCTGACCTTATCTGGTAAGCCTGTAATATTTGTTGCAATGAAGAACAGCTGCTGCATAAATACATATATAATATCAGTTGCCAGTTCTGTAAGCTGTGCTGAGACTGTGACTTGTTTGAAGTGGGGTTGCTATTAAAAGGCAGGTGGCAAGATGTTTATTTTGCACCTTGTTAATTGCTTGTTTTTCCTGCTGTAATTGGCTTCCTAATGGGGGCAGAATGCACTTGGTTTTGCACACAAAGCTTCATTAGTGACAACTGATGGAAAGGATTCAGAGGGTGGGATTTAGATGAAATATATATATATATATATTGAGTAACAGATGTCTCTGCTAAATAGAGTATATGAGGAAGTCCTGTAGATGCATTCAAAAATGCAAATGTTTTCCCATAAAATGATTTAAGATGTTCTAGTGTTAGGTATAAAGATTGCTGCCTATTACTTGAGAAAGGGGCAGAGATGTTGTTATTCATGTTATTTTTGTGAGGCAGAGATTTTGTTCTGCTTCACTGGACAGGAGTTGGGATGCTGGGATGGTGCTCTCTGCTTGGGACTCTTGGCATCCAGGTATTCCTAAAGACATCTTTGAGGATCTCTGTGGCTCCTGCCAGCAAACTGGGAGATGGTGAGCAGTGGTGGAATTCTGTAACTTTCTAAGACTTATGGAGCCATCTTTGCCTCTTGTGTTCAAGAGCTGTTCCACTGTGCCCTTGGAGGCAGGACGTGGCTGTGGAGAAGCACAGCTGGACCATCCATGATCCCAGCTGTGCTCACAGGTGAGAGCTGAGGTGGTGTTCTGGCTGGGCGTGGATGCTCCACAAACACAGTTCTTGTTTCAATAATGACTTTTTTTTTTTTAATGTGGTGTAAGAGAGTGGTCTGAGAGTCATCAGGATGGTCATCTGACACCATCGTGTCTGAGGCCATGAACAGATTTTTGTTCTGTTCAGTTTAATACGCTCTTGTACCTGTAGAGGTTGCTGTAGGTGAAAGGTGAGTGTACTTGTGTGTGTGAATGTATGCACATGTATATAAAATTAATAATGAAAGGATAAGATAGCTCTTCATGGAAATGAAGCTCTTCTGCCCCCTCCTTTTCATTTTTTTTTTTTAAAAGCACTGTGATGGGATTGAAAAATAGACCTGTCTATTCCCTACTTTTCTGCTTCCTCAGATGCCAGTGTTTAACTAGTTTAAGACTGGATTTATCTGTCATGTTTCTTCTTAGTAAGGTGACTTCAAGGCAAAAGTATTGCCAGTCTTGGATTGACATATTTTATAAGAAATAGTCTTTATTACATGAATATATCACAGCCTAATTGACTGTTTCATGTTGGAGGGGGAGAGTAATATCCTGAGGCAGCGTTTTAATCAGAAAGATCACAAGACTGCCCATCAGCTCTACTCTTCCATGTAAGTGTCCTCAGATGACAAAATAATCCCCTTTCTTGGGATATTGCTTTTAATTTCTACAGAATCTTTTTTACCCAGAGTGAAGAATGGACTGTGTAGTTGGGGTGAGGGCAGGACTTGTCAATTATTAATGCTTGAAGGGAAAAGCCCCAAGGTGGTGTTCTTCCATGGTGAGAGGACTGCGTGTTCCTACTGAGCTCATGGATGTGCTTTTGTCTCTGATATGCTTCCTGCTGCTGGCTGGGAACCTTTTTCCCTGGGTGTATAGACAGGCCCCCTCCCACCAGGGTTTATCTCCAAAGACACTGTGGGAAGCCATCCCTCATGTAGTACTTTACCATGGCATGAGTACTTTACTATGGTATGAGTTTCTGAACTCCAGTGAAAAGGAATAGGGGGGCAGATGTTCTAACTTATTTTTAGTCTTATCTCAGAGGTTCTCATAAGTGGTGATGGATGTATTTGGAGCACAGGATTAAAGAGCAGGCTCTGCTGAAGGCTGTCCTTTGGGCCTTTGGGGAATGCTTATGTCTGTATTCAAACTTGGTGCTCACACTTTTTCTTCCATATGTCTTCTGGCCAGTCTTGCACCTTGCAAGCCTTCATGGGAGTGGGAATAGAAAGTGATTGCTGTAAGTTGGAGCACAAATCCATCTTGCTGAGTACCTTATCTCTTGACAGTGGCCAGTAGTGGCTGCTTAAGGAAGCAGATAAACTTAAAGGAAGTGTGCAGTAGTAATGAAGTGGGATGCTTGCATTTTGTGTTTCATGTCAGTCTCTCTGTAATCTCGTTCCAGAACTGGGCAAACAGGGAAGAAAATGTATTTTTTCTGATTAAAGCAGCTTCTTCAGCTTGGGCATGTCAGCCTGTTGTGTCCAGATTAAGGTGCTAGGTGAAAGCTGGATGTCTCAAACCATTTTCAAAGCTGCCTCTGCTAGACACTGTCTTCTGATGAAAGAGAACTATTTCTGGAAAAGTCCCTGGTGGTGTGCAGAGCCTGAGACCTCCCAGTATACAGGCCTTCCAGCACGGATGTGGGGAGGAGGACAGACTTGATGAATTGGGTACGATGTTATCACTCAACAGAGTGGGCTGCTGTGCACCTATCACAGTGCCATCCACAGGGAATCCTCCACTGCTTTGTTTATTGAGCTGCTGTTTTTAAAATTAAAAACAGCCAAATGTTTCATAAAATATTAAGAGGCGCTGCTTTAGTGCCTCTCATCAGATTAAGTATGTCACTTTCTGTGTCCTTAGGGTGATGAAGCCCATCAGCCTGGTCGTTCTCTCACCTTAAGCATGCATTAAGGTGACATGCTTCATCTCACAAGGGACGCTGAAGCTATCACACTGCAGAGCTGGGAACCGTAGGGGTCCTGCACTTTAGCTGTGGATTCTCAAATGAAATTTTGCAGAAGTAATACAGTTTGCTTTGTGCGAGTGAATTCCTTTTTGTTAGGGAAGTGCTTTTTTGAGCAAAAATATTGAGGTAATACAGTGGTAGACACATGCACAGTGACTGCACTGCAGGAAAGAAAGAAATTGCGGCATGTTTTATATAAAAGACCAAGGACTGTTGCGTTTCCATGGGTAAAGGAGGAAGGCCTCTACATTCCTCAAACACTTTTTATGAATATGGATTTTGAAGTTGTTTTGCTTGCAGGTGAATTTCCTTTTTATTCAGGAGCCAGTTGTAGCATTTTAATCATGACACAGTGGTGCTGGTGTAGCAGAGCGTTGGGAAGCTGTGGGGTGTGGAAGCCCCTGGGCTGAGGGGGGGTCTTCAGCTTGCTGCAGAGAAGCCCTGAGGGCTGCACAGTGATGGAGCACAGCATGCTGGAGCTGGGACTGAGCCATGGGGGGCTTGCTTTCACTCAGTTTTCCATCATCTCTCGCCTCTGCCCAGCAGTTCAGCACTCCTTGGCATTTGTATAGTGTTTGGGAATGCTGCACCATTACCGAGTTAAATAGTTTAGAAGTTCTAGCGAGTTCAGGATACGAGACCAACTTGACTTCTGAATTTCCTGGGTTTGGGTTGCGTTGCCTGTTTAAGCCCAGCCAGTCATGGCACACGTGGCGTGGCTCCTCAGGTGTTCCAGCTGTGCACAGCCAAATCACACCTGTGTGCACATCAGGGAGCACTTCCTTACTCAGGAGCCTGCTCTGAAGGGCAGCAGCTCCTTTGTCTGATCTGATACCGCTGCTGCTGCTGCTTCGCTTGCCCGTGGTGTGAGGGAATAATAAACTACAGCCTTCAATCACACGACCTGATCAGAGGAGGTTGTCTGTGGTGATTGATAAGTCCTCCTGGAACAATAGGCTGCTTGAGCTGTGCCCAGGGACTGCTGGCTTTGGTTGGGGTTTTGCATTAATTTTTGGCCTAAATAAAAAGAGCTGTGCGATCAAGGTTGTAGTTTGGTTTGCAGCTTGCCTTTAAACCTAAAAATCCGGCCTGATCTAAAAGGGTACTTGACTGTATATTTCTCTACTCTCCTCAAAACTATCTGTAATGTACTTTCCCCCTCTCCTTTAGGATATGCTGAGTGTTTTGGGTGCCTCCAAATCATTTTGATTCCTTAAGTTTGCTCCCTTCAAAATAGGCATAAACAAAGACACCTTTTCATATTTCACTCTTGTATCCACCTGGCCTGATGAGTGACATGCTGAGAGCGTGGACATGGGTTCTTTACTCTGGGATGTTGCCCTAGCCATGACTTTTTCCTAAAAGCCCCCTGTATGACCTTGTCAAGGTGCTTTGCTTCTTTTCTTGATTTATTACATTTGCCATTCTCAGTAGAGAAGCCAAAAAGCTTAATATTAAGAAAGTGCCTATATGCTGTGAAAGATAGCTTTTTCTGTTGGTATTGAGAAGCCTTGGAAGATGAATGTGTGTATAAATTCTGTTTAGCTCTGTAATAACCGAGTTGTGCAGTGGTTTATCTGCAGTGTGGGTGAATCTTAGCCATAGGCAGTGTTACACAAAGGATACCACCTGTGTGCAATGGGGCTGGAGGTGTGTTTGGCTGTATTTGCATTTCTGCAAAGGAGATGTGTTTTTCCTCTTTGTTGAGTAACATCCTCTGTGTGTGGGGTCAGTTTAAAGCAGAAATGATTCGTCTTCTTAAAATACTTGCTGAACAAATATGTTTTTCTTTCTGTTCTGCAAAACAAAATATGTGTGTGAAAGAATGACTTTTCCCCCAGCACATGTGCAGCCACTTTATGGATCAAAGAACAGCCTTTGGAGCACAGAAGAGCTATTGCTGCTGTAGAGAAGTGCCAGCATGGTGCCCTATTTCCAGCATTCTTAACTTCAGTCGTGGTGGTAGTGGGCTGGAGCTGTGCTGCAGCAGCTCTGCTTGTACTGCTACTGTTGTTTGGGCATTTTGCCTTTGTCACGGAATCAGGACATCTGGAGGAAAGGGATTCTGGGAAGATTGGTAGGACTTCTTTGTCACACGCGAGAGAGTTTCTTCCTCGGAGGATGGATAATAGAATGCCTTTATAGCAGAAAGCGAGAACTGCCCAGAACATCCTGGTCCCCTGCTAGAGGTGAGGACACAGAGTTAGGCTCAGAAGTAGAAGAGAAGCTTTCTTCATCTAGATGCAGTGTTGGGCTTTCTAAAATTTGTCTGTGATCTCTTACTGTTCTATTGAGGTTTTATGTTTCCTTGCTTTCTCTGTCAGTAAATGACCATTTCATTTTGGCAGTGCCCTACAGTTCAAATTATAATTGGGGCCAGTTTATTGTGGATCTGTTTAACATCAGTTTTATTGCTTGCCTGCATTCCTGCTCTGCTGTGGGATTGTCATTGCAGTGCCTTTTGGGTATCCTCTTTTTGCTGTCACTGGCCTGACTCCTAGGGCTTGAAAAGCTGTTTGAGGATTCCTCTGGGAGCCTAAGGGCCTTACTGGAAAGAAGTCGAATTCTCATAAGTTCCTGAGAAAGCTGTCATAAGCCTTGTGGCTGCTGGGTTATTGCCAAGGCCTTAATTCGTGGAACACACGATGAGCTATTGCTAGACAATATTGGTTTCAGGTTCTTTTGTACAGTATTATGAAAGGAGAACCAGTTCTGGGCCATTGTCTTAGCCAGTGTAAGAACACAAGATTTTCTGTAAGGAAGTATTTATGGTTTATTAAGCATTGTTTGCTGGCTTTTTTCTTTCCCTTGCTAGAGTTCTTTTGCTGTGCACCCAATTCACCTCTTGCAGGTTTCAGTCCTAGCAAGGATTCGTCCAAAGTCAGACTGCTTTTGCACTCTGTGGCTTTTGGCAATGGAAGCCCCACTGACCTTGCACGGGAGTCATTCTGAAGGGAAGTGCTGCTGTGGGTGAGCCAGCTGTCCTTTACTGCTCTCCAAGCTGTTTGTTACAGTGAGGAAAATGATTTTGATGACCCCTTCTGTTAGTATTTCCTTGTAGGTATGTAGTTTGTTCTTTCAGCAGGCTTTTGATTAAGTTGCAGAGTTGCTCTGGCCCTTCATATTTGCTCCACATTCTCAAGGCATTTGGTAGGTAGTTATCCCCTTACCTGCCTCTGCAGTGAAAGGGGTGAAAGTCAGAACTACCTTAGTTGCCTCATGGAGTCTCCTTTTGCTGCTGAGTCATGCCTGTGTCCTGCTCATGGTCGACAGTATTTGGTACAACCAAATTTTACATAGCTAGTGATGAAGTTTTAATTTCCCATGGGCAAACAGTACTACACCCAAAGAGCTTGCATTCTGTCCTGCTGCAGTTTTCTGGTTTTCGTTTAGACCCACTGCCCTACATTCTCTCTACCCATGGGGTGAGAAATGGGTGGATTAAAAAGTTATCCAGAAGAGTATTGAAATGTCATGAATGTGCATTCAAAGTAATTTCAGATACTTAAATTCAAAATGAAATGTGTCAGTGTGTTGAAATTGTTTGATACATCTCTGTGTTTGGGACTGAGCTGGGATGGAATCCAAACCAAGCCATGAAAGATCCCTGGAGGGAGAAGTGCAATGCAAATTGGAGGTAGAAAAGTCAGTCTGAGCTTTGGTTTGGCTTTGTCTTTGTAGTCTCTGAATGTGTGCCAGCTATGGATGAACAGCAGTAGGACAAATATTTAGGTGCTGCTGTACAGCCTATGGAAGTTTTATTCACTGGCATGCATTACCAGATCTGAAAAATTGTGTTTCCGTCACAACCCACGCCACTTAATTTCAGCACAGTGTTCTGCCAGCCCTGAAACGTGTCTGTATTTGCTTCTAGAGAGCTTGCTCAGATGCAGGGCTTGGTTCCATCTATTTCTGTGTTTTCTTGGCTTGCCTTCTGCAGATAAGATAGTAGTAATAATAAAAACCCCAGAAAAGTCCTCTCCAAAATGCTGCTATTGCAGCTGATACATGGATGGTTCTAGCAGTCGTTTAAGTTGTTTGCTTGGAGTTCTTTTTATTTTCTTCTTTGTTTTTTCTTTTTTAAAAATTTTTATTTGTAGCTTCTTGTTTTGATTTGCCATATGTGAGGGTTTACATATGATGGTGCTACTGTAGAGCTAAGCATTTGGTGAGCTGCATGGATGTTGTGGCAAACAGGACCTGTTTCTGAGGCACGGTTTGGAAGAGCTGGTGTGTAAGGGACTTACTGGAAGCTGGAAGTATCGTGGAGAAAGGCAGTTTGGCATATTGGATTTCAGAAAATCTTCTGAGTGTTAAGTCTTAAGGGCTAGAGTGGACCCAACAGATCTGAGGGACTGGGAAGTAAAGAAGTCAGTGAGGCTGTAAAAAGCCTGGCAGATGTTTTGTACCTGTGAGTGCAAGTGATGAGAGCAGAGTGTGACTGTTGGTATTTCTAAGTTTACTGTGGAACAGTTTGAATTGCCTGTGCACAGAAAGTTGTTGCTCCCTAGTCTGGCCTTGATTTGTCATCAAGGGTTGATGGATTGGGATGAATCTGTTAGGTTCCATCCAGCACACAGCCTGCAGCTTGTCCGAGTGGCGTGGACTGGACAGGGTGTGTAACAAGGAGGAAATTATGTCAACAGGGTGGGAAAATCCTCCTGTGACTTTACAGGCAGGCTGCTGTGGAAATGTAAGAGAATGGGTAGATGATAGCCATGAAGGGAGTCAAGACAGGCTTTTACATTGATGTTAGCAGCACATGGATGATGAGAATGGAAGGTGGAGAATTTGGGCTGTAGATGCCTTGGTTCATCTTCTGAAGGCAAAGGTCTCTGCTGAACGATTTTGTTCGGGAAGGACAGGGTGTGTGCAATGACTGTATGAGGTGTATGAGTGTGTTATGACTGTGTGAGGTTGATGTGCAAAATTGCCTTTCACTGTGTCCTGCTGCTGCAGGGTGGATCAGACTGGCTCTCCTCCTCTGCTCATGCCAATGAAAATAAATTGCCCCATCATAACTTGTGAGGAAAGCAGCGTTCTGTCATCCTGTGTATAAGGCCACCAGCCAGCAGTGTTGGAAACAAAGCCAGCCTTTCCCGTGGTTTTGGACACTGCTTCTAGGCAGGTCAGGGAGCCAGCTGGGCAGGGAGGTAGCAAAGCTGTCACTTCTGCAGTCTTCTTACTCATGGCTGCTGAAAGGAGCTCTTCTCCGAGCAGTGGGCAGTGTGTGTTTCTCCTGACCCACTCCTCTCCCTCCATCCCCTGATTACATAAGACAGCCCTGTTGCTCCTGCCAGAGAAGGTACTGTTTATTCTCACAGCTTATGGAAGAGAAGAGGCATTGCACATATGGTATTTTGTACAGACACTTTTTACACCTCTCCCATTTAATTTCATTTCTGTTTTCTCTTTAAAAGCTTCACAGAGAAAACAACGATGCTTTAATGACACAGGAGGAGGAAGGGAGAAGAAGGAACCTTCTCTCTTAATTTTTTGTTGCTTATGTGTGTCAGTGATGAAGCTGAGTGTGTGTGTTAGTGTCTCTCTGTACAGTAGTGTGGAACAAGTGCCTCAAATCTGAGTTAATGGGGGTAGCTGATGGGCAGGGCTGAAGAGAGGTAAATACCGAAAGCTGGAGCTGGGAGCGACTGTCCTAGTTTTGTCCCTTTCCTGTTGGTTCTTATTTTATTTTTGCCAATTCAATAGCAGAGCACAGGAGCAGATACTGAGTGTGATTTAAGGGGGCTAGCTGCTTTCTGCTTGCAAGAGGACCTCAAGCCTCCTGGGCTTGTTTGTGCTCTCATTTCATGCTAGTCATGCTGTTCTCAGTGATCAGCCTTGCCTGCCCCTGTTTTCTCAGGTTTATACAGCTGCTCTGTCTGAGTTTTCCTGCATTGCTGGAGATGTTTCCCTCACTTCTTCTCTGTGTGTTTAGGGCCAGGAATGTTGGAACATAAAATCTGCCTGTGCTGTTTTCTTTGTCATCGGTATGCCATGATCACCTATGGTTATCAGTAGTGTTCATGAGTAGGTCAGACCTCTGCTAAAAGAGGGCTTATTTTATGAGATGGGAGGAGCGAGGCAGAAAGTGAGGTGCCAGCAATTCAGTGTAAGCAGCTGTGGCTTTGGTCCAAGTTGTGCTGCCATATTGCATCTGCTTGGCTGCCTGTGTCCTGTTTGATGCCTTTGTTGTTTCCCCTGAGCATCTGAGTTGATTGAACACGAGTGAGTCACTGTGGTGTTTCTGGGTTACTAGTGCTGCTGCATTTCTGAGCTTTCTGCCAGGGAATGGAACTGTTCTGAAGTCTCTTAGGTAGAATGATCACAGCAAGGTCACCCACTCATGCTCTTGACCTGTTACTTTTCCCCTGGTATGATATTGCTGCTATTTCCAAAAAGCACTGTTTTCTTAGAAAAGTTGTAATTCACTTCTTTTTTTTTTTAAAGAAAAAAAAAAAGTTGTCTTTGCTGGAATTTGGCATTTGGGTGAAGGTTGCATTTATCTTTGTGCATGTTGTATGGGTTGTAAGCAAAGTTTATCCTGCTGTTTTCCAGAAGGAGCCACAAAGTAGTTTAAAACATGTATTTCTGTGTCTCTCTGGGGAGTACATTTGCTTTTATCCAAATGGAGCATTGCTACTCAGATTTAGCAATAGTGCAGGCAAAGTAAGGGAGCATAATATTAATCCTTTCTAGTTGACCCTCTGTAGTTCAGCTGTTCCTAGTACATACAACTTAGTTGATAGGCCTAAAATAAAAGGTGCAGAGATGCTAATGTCTAGATGATTTCCATCTCCCTCCTTCTCCATTTCCATTAGAAAAAGCTGACTGTGGTGATCTGCTTAACTTGGGTATTTCATGGGTGCCTAATGCTAGGTTGGATGGAATCAAACTTAGTGTTAGAGAGCAGTGCATGGGAGGCCCATAGTGCATGTCATTTTCTCAGCTCTGGTGCTATCTGGGTTAAAGAAGACTCTGCTTATGCTTTTGTTGAGCTACTAAAGCTGGTTTCAAGTTGGACCTATTTATCTTTGAGAGCCTGGTCCTGTGCTGGTGATATAAAGGGGGATGCCTTTTGTTTTGCTTGAATACCACGATGAGTTGTTGTTGGGGCTATTAAATCTCCTTTAAGTCAGGAAGCATAGCTGCTGCTGGCAATGTTAGCAGCTCAACAGGCAGCATTTCGCTGACCTTTTACCCTTACTGTGGCATAGCACTTGCCTCTATCTCAGACCACAGGTAATGATTACCCAAATTCAGCCAGAGACCTCAAACAAGGCAGAGTCTTGACCAGAGGAACTTGCTTAGGAGAGTCCAGAGATGTCACTAACATCTACAACTGAAGGACAATGCATGTGTGAAACCTTGCTAATTCCTCGTTTCCCTGCACTTTCTTGCTGTTTGTCACTTGTTCAGAATCAGGTCTCTCTTCTAGACCTTCTTTTCTATTCCACACCCAGTCTGAGTACTGGAGATGAGCAGAGGAGCATCGCATCAGCCCAAGATTGTACTGAATAAAAGAACTTAGAGGATGCTCTCCTTAACCTTTCCACTCTACACTTGCTTGTGATGTACCAGTCAACCACTGGGTGTCTCTGGGCCATGCACAGCTCCAGGCAACATCAGTCCCTGGAAAGCTGGCACTGGTTACACTTGGTTTGGTTTACATCAGACCTCTTACTGCACTGGGCTGTGTGGAGGTCTAGAAGAGGAGAATGTTTGCACAGCAGCTTTGCTACCTTTCCCTTTTCCCCTTAGTTATGACAAGTTTACTCTTGCATGCACACCCAAGTAGATAAATAATCTGTCTCTCAATAGGGCTCTGTTGGCCACAGTATTTGCTTCAATTCCATGGAACGAATTAGTTTTTCCATTATGATGCTGAAAGGTAAAAGCAGCCTATTCTCTGCTTTAAAAATGCAGTGATAGAAGGTAAAGCTTTCATTAAACATGCCTGGCTGAATTTATATACATAAGTATCTGGACTGTAGCTAATATCTTTTGAAAGACGAGGGAAGAACAAAGCTTTGTAATAGCCAGCATTTTGTGTTTGGATGGTTAATCAGCAGTACAGAAAGATAATTGAATTAATTCTTTCATAGACTTAGTCCAGAAAAAAAAAATCCAGAATATTAATGTCTATTGCTGTAGGGTAGTTCTCTTTTTTCCATCTTCCAGCTATCTAGGGTTGACATCTCTGTGGTTTGCAGGTGATGATATCCACGTTGCAACTTTCTTTGCTGGTGTAACAGCTGACCTGTACCAGGAGCTCTTTCCTGCTGACTTGGCTTTGAGTTGGTACCTGGTTATGCTGAATGGTGCTTTGTCATTAAATAGATAAATTCACCAGCAGCAGGACGCATTGTTTGGTGCCAGCATTTGCTTATGTGCTCTTTGCATAAATGGTGAGATAGGATTTTGCTGGTCTCCAGCTGGGATTTGAGGCTACCTGAGGTGGGTGTTGGTAAGTTTTGGGGTTGATCAGGATATTACTCAGTGCTTTGCTGCGGGATGTCTGGCAGAACAAGCGCTGGACCTGGGATTAACTGATTTTATAGATTTTGAGCAGTGATTGAAGTAAGATGAGAAAAGGTGGGTATATTGTGTTCAAGACTGAATAATAGGAGTAATGTATTTTTTTCTGAATTGGTTTGATGGCAGCACTCAAGTACTGCAGTGGATAGAAAAAACACACTGCCCGTAAGCTGGTGGTAATAACTTGCTATAGCATTCAGAGCAGCATGCTTTACAATTGTATGGGAGCTGAAAGTTCTCACTGTACAGACATAAAATAATTCTGGTCGGCTGCTTGTGTACAGGGCTTAGCCTTGCAACAACATAAACTAGAGCTGTCCATAAATTAAGCACTTAGTTGCCAAAGATTCATTACCAGCTTGGTTCCAAGCTGCTGTGTAGAGACAGCCATAGTGTTTGGCTTGGATAAACACCCTGCTTCTGGATATGTGAGAGGGCTGGTTCTGTGCTTGCCCAGATCATTTGGATAGTGGTTTACAGTCTGTGGCAGAAAACCAGGAGCTGGGAATCAGGACTGCACTGTAGCTTCCATACTGTGGAGTCAAAAGAGGACCAAATAGGATGGGGTACCCAGGACTTTTGGAACAGTCAGGGTTGAAAACCATAAATCCAGTAATTGTATTGCAATTAAAAAAAATATGTTTATAAATCTGCCCCTTGTCTTTCCTTGGAAACTGTCAACGCTCAACCACATTTGTGCAGGCACAAATATGAGTTACAAGACCTCACGTTGGTTTCTGTGTATTCCTCCTCCATTTTCAGTCTATAGAAGTTATTTCACTTCCATGAAGGGAGAAGCTTGTGTTATATTGGCACCAATCCACGTGGCTATGTGCAGCTGTATTGGAGAATGAAGGTCGTGCTGCTGTATTTTCCTGTCATCAGTGTGTCTCAAAGAAAGGACCAATTTGCTTTTGGAAGGTGCTGTAGAAGCTTTTTTGTTTAAGTAGCTGAAAATGCCATATAATGAGAAAGAATGTTTATCACAAAACCAAAATATTTCTTGTATCACTTGCCAAACACACAGTAACAAGGAGCTGAATCGAACAGGTCCACATGGATATAATGTGGATAAATTGCTGTTGCTGAGGTGGTGAAAAAAGGGGAACTGGGCAGAAATTTTCAAAGAACAGGAAGTAAATACCCTGTTTCACTTATGCTCCTGTAATCTGGATCTCTATTCAGCAAAGTACTGAGAAATCCCTGTTCAGCTAAGCGTTCAGAGGTATATTTCCAAAGGTTTTCAAGTCTGTGAAGGCACTGAGAGCAGTGCTTCAAAGGGCTTTCAAAGTGTATTTGTTCTAGATACCTTGAACCTGAAAGGTCCATGGAGAATTTCCTCTTTAGTCCTTGTTAGTCCCTTTCCTTGGCTCTGAGATCTGTCTTGCATGGGTCTGCCTTAGCCAAGGCAGAGCAGCATGTGCCCAGGAATTTCTCTGAACTGAGGCCTTTATGATATCACAGATCAAAGAAAAAGGAATGATGGGGAGCAGTGACCAGAACAGGGTTGTTAGTAGGGCCAAGCACACAGGTGAGTCAGGGTGCCAAGCCCAGGGCTCCTGGGGCACACTGCCCACACGGGCAGCAGCTCAGGAGCTTGCACTGGGCTGGTGTGTGGAGGGAGCAGAAACCATCTCTGAAAAGGCAAGCTCCCAAGATAGGGCCCCATGGAAGATGATACCTTAGATAAGAAATTGTTTGCTCAGAGTGACTAATACCAAGGAACATCTCGCCCCCCCCCCCCCCCGTAGACCCCTGTGTTATCTTTATGTAATGTTAATGGTCCATTTTCCTCTTAGATAATTAGCTCCTTTTGCCCCTAAAGTCTTCTGTAGATTGGTTAGTTATAGAATTCCTTTGTTAATTAGTGCAGAATACAAAACCCTTAAACCCTATAAAAGTCCCCTTAGAACCCCACCTATTGGATTTGCTGGCCAGGACCCCCCTTTGTAGAAGAAATAAATACTCTGTGGAATCTCCTCAATGGCACTTCTCGATCTCTTTCTCTGCTGGCTCTAAAGGTGCCTTGTGAGCCTGATTTTAATCCGGGCAAGGCTTGCAAGTGTGCCTTGTTGCTGAGAGCTGCCTGGGCAGTTTTGGGGTCTCACAGAGGCCCCCCATCACTGCCAGCACTGCTGGGGCTGCTTTGCTTTGTGCAGACATTCTGTGTGAAATCCACTGCGGAGATGTGAAAGTGTCACAGCCATTAACTGAGTGGGAACTCGAATGACAAAACGATGCTGCGCCGCTCAGGCTTGGCAGAAGGAGAGGTGTCGGGGTGCTGCTGTGGAGCTGTGGGAGTTGGTGACAGAGCAGAGCAGGTGTGAACACTCCAGATCATGACTAAGTGACGTCCCGGCTGATGAGAGAGCGCTGTTTTGTTCCTTTCCCTTCTATGTTTTCTTCCAAATATAATTTGCCTCCGTTATGTATTTTTCTCTCGTGTTTGCGGTTACTGACGGCTCGCGGTTTTTGTCAGCCTCTTCCTGCTGCAGGCGTGGAAAGGAGGGAAATAGTCTTTGTTCTGTTGGTTATTAGAGACCTTGTAAGCATTGAGGCAATGCACAAGGGAAGGAAGCTCTTGGCCTGGGGAATATATATCCTTTGAATGGAAGAAGATTGGCAGGGACTGTCTCTAGCATACCTGGAGCTGGGAATGGAATCCAGGACTCCCGAGTGCTTAATCCAAATTCCCGGGCTCTAATAGGCACATAGTCTTGTGTAGCAGTCTTTGCTGGCCTGCTGGTTTTTAAATTTTTTTAATGTGTTATATATTTTAGCTGCTGCTCACTGGAAATAACTATTATGTTGTGGTAATTTCAACCGGGGAATTTTACAACTTGAGTGTGCAAGTAAATGGAATGGAAATCTTTAAGACCTGAGGTTCCTAGTAGAAGCTGGGATTCTCTTCCTGATACTTGTGGATTGACACAAAATCTGGGGGAGGTAGGCTTACAAATGTCTTACTTAGGTTTCCAAAATTGCCCCAGGCTGCAGATTTGACTGTTTTTAAAAAATATGTTTCAGTATTGAATTCCCATACAGACTGCCCATCAATGCAGCTGACTTCAATTTTCCTTATGCCAGGGAAAGGCAGAAAATACTAGGATGAGGAAGACCAAGGATTTTTCTTGCCCTTTTGGTCTGCAACCATTTCTTTTGTAAAGTACCAACTCATTTCTTAATCTGTGTAGGTTTTCTGACCATTTCTCAAGGCACTGGGTCAGGGTATTTGGAACAGCTGGCACAAGTCATTAAGAATAGAAGCTCCTTCATGGCATCTGTAATTGGGATTTCCCACTGCCTCTCAAAGGTATGTTTGTATACAGAAATAGGAGATGTTTGACTTCTGGGTAAACAGAGCTATACTTATTAGGTGAGGCTTTTTGGTCATTGTTATTTTCCTCATCTAAACATATGTACATAAAACCAACCACTTGCTTTTTTTGAATGTACTGAGTTTGTGTGGCAAGGTTTGGCTACTGGTGTGAGGCTACAGGGGTGACTTCTGTGAGATGCTGCCACAAGATTCCCCTGTGTCTGACAGGGCCAGTGCTGGCTGGCCAAAGCTGTCCCAAACTGGCCAGAGGGATATTCCAGACCATGTGATGTCTGCTCAGCAGTAAAAGCCAAGAGAATGGAGAAGCAGGGTGGCATTTGTTACTATGACAATTGTCTTCTGGAGAAACCTCTACACATACTGCTTCCTGGGAAGTGGCTGAATATTTCCTGCTGATATGAAGGAGGGAATAAGTATTTTATTTTCTTTTGCTTCCATGCAGAGCCTTTGTTTTTGCTTTATTAAGCTGCCCTTATTAAAATAACCCATAATTTAAAAAAAAATCTTATTTTCTTCTCCTTGAGTCCTGTTGAGGAGGGAAGTGAATAGGGCAACTTGGTGTGCACCTGGCATCATCCCACCACACTGAGACTTTTAGACTTTAAAAAACAGATGTTCTTATTCAAGTGTGCAATTTAAGAAGCACTCTGTGTGCTGGATCTATCTGTTGTACAAAGTCTGTCCTGTAAGCAGTGAGGGCTCTTGAAAATGTGACCTTTAAACATGGAAATAAGAATCTGATCTCCAGTTAATAACACCCAATGCTATAGGTGTGAGCACAAGCCTGCTCCCCACGTGTTTATATACTATATACTACTGACCTTAAACCTTGAGTAGGAAAGAATATATTAATACTCATTTTCTGTCTAGTCAGAGTGCACACAGAACACACTAGCATTTGCCTCAAAGCCCTTTTTGGCAGAATTTTCTGTAAAGAACCCAAACAACATATCTGGCTGGAGGACAGGGCATTTTATATTACCATGAAATAAATAAGAAAATTAGCCAAAATGTTGCCTAGTTCTGCAAATAACACAGTGGACTGGTGGCCAAAGATTTATCTTTATTTAGGCTCACTTCCACTTAGTATGCCTGCTTATTTCTAACCTGATTGTGTCCTCTTGATGTGTTCCAAAGACAAGTACTTCTACATCATAAAAATAAAAATAATTTGGATGCCACTTACATGAAACAGTTAAAATATATTACTTGATATTACTTCTTTCAGTCAGTTCTCAACAAGCAATTTAGAAGCGATACCAAAGCTTTTGTTTTGTGTGTTGGGGGTTTTGAGCAGATACATACATTGTGGAAATTGAGACAAGATTTCTTTGGGTTCAGGTTGGCTTGCATTGCATTCCAAGTAAATGGTACTGGCCCTTTGTAACAAATACAGTGTG
The DNA here is from genome assembly GCF_052056855.1 of Sturnus vulgaris. Lineage (NCBI taxonomy): Eukaryota > Metazoa > Chordata > Aves > Passeriformes > Sturnidae > Sturnus > Sturnus vulgaris. The sequence goes on along the minus strand of NC_142248.1, from coordinate 3,406,244 downwards.
AATTTGACTATGGGCTGCTGTGTGTGCACTAATATTGGACAGTGTAGTTGCATTACCAGTATGTTTTTTGAAGCTAATTCTTCTGGTTATCCCTCCTTACTGCACTTGAATAATGGAGTAGCTTCAGAATAGGTATTTGATTCATTTTTGGATAGAACTAAACTGGAAACTCTGTTCCAGGAGCACATATGGCACTAGTCTAATCCAAGTGCCACATCTCAAACTGCGAATGATGTGGATGATGGGGTCCTTGGGAGCAGCTTCTTTGCTTTACAGGTTTGTTCCTAGACTGCTTACTTCTATTTCTGGTTGATGGGAATAACTCGTTGTTGGATCCCAGAAATCTGGAGTTTTTGAGCTTTCTGTGCTTCTAGGCACAGACCCCCCTTGAAAACACTGCACTGGACCTGAAACCTTGGAAAAAAACTTGTAAATATAAATACTGAGTTAAAAATCACAAATATATAGTAAGTTAAATGTGTGTATTTTCACTAGGTGATAAGTTTTAAATTTAAAGTTTTTATAACATAATAGTAGTTAAAAAACAAGATGAAGAATTTTAAATAATGTCTTTTCTTCTTGTTCATCTTCTCTTCCTTCTTCATGGAACTTAGGTAGTAACCTTTGGATTAGTCAGTCAAAAGTCACTCTGAAGGTCATGAAAATCTATTATTAAGTCAAAAGTATAAATAATGTAAGTGTTAAACCTCTATTAATTTGTTTAGCTTTAAAAAGCCTTGAAACAAGCTCAGCTGTAACCATTTTTCCTACTTCTAGCCTGGAGCTGAAAGTGCTGTTGCATGTTCTGTAATTTTTTAATAAAATAAAATAAACATCCAAGTCCAAACACGAGAAACCGTCTCAATTGCCTTTCTAATAATCCTAACTCCAAACAAAGCTAATAACAAACCACTAATTAGTAGTGCAAAGCCCAACACACACTCCTACAGCTTGTGTAAGGTTGGTGGTGCTCATGTGGGCTGGGAGGGCAATGGGAGGACACTGTGAACAAGCAGTGCATGGAGCACAAGTGCATTCTGCTTCCATGCATACCTAAAAACAGGGAAGGTGGAGGATGTAAAAGCTGGGTACAGCTTTGGTCACAGTGGCCATGAGATGGGGCTCAGGATCCTGAGTGAAAGAAGTAAAACAAGAAGCAGGATCACATTCCTGGACTAAAAATGAAGTGCTACTAGGTATTTCTGGAGCTAAACAGGGTTTTGATTATATACACTGAGCAACCAGAGAAGATTACACTGAAAACCAAATTTGCAAAACTTTTTAATGTGTTCATATTTGTGTCTAGTTCATAGTTTTCTTGGGAGTGCTGTCTTTTTACTACATTCTGCCAGAAAAGCCTGTTAGGGCTTGGGACAAAAGATGTGCTTTACTGGGGTCAGATGCATGTGGAAGAAGGTGCTGGCTCTGGCTGTTGCTAGGCTACACTTGTGTGCTCACATAATAAAATAAATTTTTGTATGTTGGGAGTGTCAAAATATTTCACTTGATGCATGATGTCAGTCAATGCTGTTGTGTGATGAGTAGATGTGATTAACTTTTCATGTGATTGGCAGTAGTTGAACTCACTTCCGAGTTAGTCTAATGCCTGGTAGTTGAAGGTAATGGAAATACTTTCTATAAAAGGTATTTTTAAGTAATTAATAGATGTTTCTGAATCTGTGCTTTAAAGGGAGACCCTGCTTCTCACAAACCAAGAGAGTTTGTTGATATTCAAGGATTGTTTCCTTGAGGGATGCATTCTGATAAGCAAAAAATTAGGCAAAGGGTGCAAGAAGCCTGTGTGCATGAAAAAAAAAATAGTCATTACTCAAGCGCAAGCAGGAAATACACAGGAGATGGAAGCAGGGTCAGGCTACTTGGAATTAGTATAGAGAGGCTGTCATAGTAAGTAGAAATGAGGCAAGGAAGGCCAAGGTCCATCTGGAATTAAATCTGGCCAGGGATGTCAAGGACTACAAGAAGGACCTCTTCAAATACATCAATAATGAGAAAAACTAAGGGTAACGTGGACCTGGTATTAAATGGAGGAGGGATCGTGAACATCTTCCTTGCATTAGTCTTCACTGACAAGATCAGCCCTCAGGCATCTCTGAGCCAGAGACCAGAGTTAAGGGAGCACTGGAAGGAGGACTTTGCTGTGGTTGAGGAGGGTTGGGTTAGAGAACAGCTAGGCTAACCTGACATTCACAAGTCCATGGGCCCTGCTGGGATGCATCCAAGAGTGCTGAGGGAGCTGGAGGGTACCACAGCCAGGCTGCTCGTGATCATCTTTGAAAGGTTGTGGAGATCAGGAAATGTGTCTGAGGACTGCAAGAAACCAATGTCATGTCTTCAGAAGGGGCAAGGAGGACCCATGGAGCTCCTGGCCAGTCAGCCTTACCTCAGTCCTTGGAAAGGTGATGGAGCGTCTCATCCTGGAGGCCATTGCTGTCCACATGGAGGGCAAGAACGTGATCAGGAGCAGACAGGATGGATTCACTTGGGCTAAGTCATGCTTACCCAACCTGATTGCCTTTTACAATGAAACAGCTACATGGATGGATGAGGGGAGATACTGTGCACCTTGACTTTAGCAAGGCTTTCAGCACTGTTTAGGAGGATGTGGTGAGAGACAGACTCAGTAGGTGTGGGCTGGATGAGTGGACAGTGAGGTGAGAGGAGGACTGGCTGAAAGGCAGGTCCCAGAGGGCTGTAATCAGTGGCACAGGATCTAGTTGGAGGCCTGTCACTGGTGGTGTCCCCTAAGGGACAATACTTGGTCCAGTATTGTTTAACTTAATTCACCAATGACTTGATGAAGGGCTGGAAGAGCCTCCTCAGCAAATTCTCTGCAGACACTAAGCTGGGATGGTGCAGCCCTTCAGAAGGACACTGACAGGGACCTTCTGAAATGCAACAAAGGCAAATGCAGGGTTCTGCATTTGGGGAATGTGGGGAGGAATAACCCCCTGCACCAGCACAGGCTGGGGCTGATGTGCTGGCAGGCAGCTCAGTGGACAAGGACCCGGGGGTCCTGGTGGACAGCAAGCTGTCCATGACCAGCAGTGCCCTTGTGACCAAGAAGACCAGTGGTACCCTGGGGGCATTAGGAGCAGCACTGCCAGCAGGATGGAGGAGGTGATCCTGCCCCTGGTGAGGCACATCTGCAGTGCTGTGTCCAGTTCTGGGCTCCTCAGTACAAGAGAGACATGGAACTCCTGGAATGGACCCAGAGGAAGGCAACAGAGACTGCACCATCTCCCTTAGGAAAGGCTGAGGGAGCTGGGGCTGTCCACCCTTAAGAGCAGATGAGTGAGAGGAGGCCTCATCAGTGTTTTAATAAGGGAGGGTCTTGAGGGAGGAGCCAGGCCCTTCTCAGTGGTGCCAACAAACAGGTCAGAGCAACAAGCAGAAACTGATGCACAGGAATTTTCAACTGAACATGAAGAACTTTATTGTATGAGAGACTGCATTGAAACGGTTTGCCCCAAGAGGTTGTAGAGTCTTCCTCACTAGAAAGACACAAGAACTGTCTGGATATAATCCTGTGCCATGGGCTCTAGGGCAGAGCTGCCTGAGCAGGAACATTGGACTAAATTATTCATTGTGGTACCTTCCAGCCCTTGCCCGTTCTTTGATTGTGTTTCTATGCAAATGTCTTCATTCACACTCTGAAAGTGAATAATGCATTTTTTTCTGTGAATTTGCATTTCTTACGAACTCCAGGAATTTAGGAATAGCAGCAATTGTGAATAAAGTAGATCTATTTTTATTGAAAGAAATATGAATTGGATGTCTCATTCAAAACTTTCAAACTGTTTTATATAGAATGTGTCATTACCTGTCCTAGCTTCAGTATGAATCAGCGTCAGGATGTGGTTTTTCAGTGTATATATGTATTACTGCTATTTGTGTCTCTATTCAGGAATTCAGAGTAAGGTGAGGGCCAGCTTGCATCCTTTTACCCCGACAAGAAAATGGAACAATGCACAGAATGCAAAAAGAGTTACAGTCTTGTCTCTGAATGTCCTTTCATCACGTGTTATTGCCCTTGAACATCTATTCTGTGTAATCATTGGAAGACTTCTTAGGATGTTGAGGGGTAACTGAGCAGTCCTGCTTCCCTAATTCAAATGAGCTGCTCTTCTCTCAGTGCAAGTCTCACTTACACTGCATGGGGAAACTTCATTGTCTTCCAGATATTGTCCTTATGTGTGTCCTGGGAGAAGTCCAAGTGATTTCTCTGAGCAGTTTTGTAGCACTTTTATTTTTTGTTTCAGCCCTGTGATGGTGAGATTGTGAAAGTTATTGCATGTTTAAGCTAAAAGCCACTTTAAGGAATACCTATGGGTTATGCCACTTATAGAACAGTATGCTTTGTCTTCTCTGGGGCTTCTGGGGTTTTGTTCTGTTTGTAGGGTTGATGTCTGTCTGGAGTCACTTGGGATGCTGTGAGGGCAGTAATACAGGAGGCACAAACCCATTATGTAACATGTTTTTCTGAGTCATAGAATGTTAAGGTTAGAATGGACCTTAAAGATAATTACTCCCAACCTGGCACTGCCATGGGCAGGGACACCTCCTACTAGACCAGGTTGTTCAGAGCTCCATCTAGCTTGGCTTTGAACACTGCCCGGGTTGGGGCATTCATGGCTTCTCTGAGCAGCCTATTCCAGTGCCTCACCGCCCCTGCAGTAAAGAATTTCTTCCTGATATCTAAGCTAGATTTTCCCTTTCAATTTGTACCCATTACTTGGTGCCCTGTCACTACAGCTCCTGACAGAGAATCCTTTGCTGGCTTCCCTGTACCCTTCCTGTACTGGCAGATTGATATGAGGTCTCCATACAGCCTTCCCTTCTCCATGCTGAACGCCCCAACCTAGCTCCTTACAAGGGGGTGTTGTAGCTTCACCACAGGCTGCACATCTATTCCTTTCCTGCTGCTTCTAAATCAGGTGGGGTTTTCCTGCTCTCAGTAATGTCATTTGGCTTTGTCATTCACCTGCTGCAAGGCTAAAGCTGTGGCTCTGTGGAAACTGTGGTGTGTCTCTCGTTCTTGTTTAATGCATCTAGACAAAATAGGAAATTACACCCTGTCTAAGGAGTTGTGCATTGCTGCTCTTGAGCATCAAGCTTCTGCTTTTGCTTGTGGACTTAGCTGAACCCAGAGGTGACATCTAGAAGATATTTCTCACAGCTTTCATCTGAGCACTGCAGTGCTGCTGTGTTTGCCAATGAAGGCTCCTGGGGAGGTAATGAAGGACTGTTAGAAGCATTAAGTGCTCTGTGGGAAAACAGCAGTACCTCGTGTGCTGACGAACATGCAAGCTAGAAGATCAAGTCTTTGCTTCCCCTGCATTTTAAAGGAGGGACGTGAGCAGGGGAATCCCTGAGAAGTCCAGCATCAAGAAGGAAAAAATTCCAGTCATTTCCCAATCACTTTTGACAGAGTTTGTTTCAGTTTTGGATTTAAAAAGATAGCAAGACCGTTTTAAGGACACAATTTCTAAACTATAAATATTCTTGGTAAGAATTTTTGTCTTAAATTCAGTTTTGTCTAATTGCTGCCTTCTGGTATGGATAGAGGGAGAGTAAAGTGACAGCTGTAGGAATTTTTGTAGGAGTGACATTTCAAGTGAATTCTGCCTATGAGGATGGCTAACAGCTTATCCTCATGCATTGCTTGAGAGATAATGGGACTGTCACAACATTCATATCTACTGCCGTTTGTTTTCATTGTTTAATGTGCATGATCACTGGAGCTCATAATTAGAAAATAAGTTCCTTTTAGGAATATGCCTTATAAAGCAGAACTCAGAATTAGTATAATTATGAATACCACTATGTGTATGACTCCAACAAATATGAGCACCTAGCCATTGTTTGCTTTTCTCCTTTGCAATCATCATATTATTCCCCTTGTGACCCTTAAATGTTGGCCTGATTTTGACTTCTGTAGGTAATTGTCTAATACAATTCTTCTGGAAGGGAAGCTAACCTCCAAGTTAATTTTGCTCTCTGAAGTGTTCAGCTTCTTATGCAGATGTATATTTAAAGGCTTGGGTTCTTGCTGTAATGATTAAACCATTGGGGAATATTGTACTCACAAAAGTGAACACGTTCACTCTCTCACTCATTCTGATTAACCTCCTGTGGAAAGATGAATTTCAAGATGCAGTGTTCTTGTGGCTTTTATCCATCCTCTTTTGTTTAACATGTCACAGTACTGATTTGTGCTTTGGTTAATGTTTGTGTAGACCAGACCTCCTGGTAGACTGATCTGTGTGACTATGTTAGCTCACTGGTTTTGTGTGTGTATTTCAACTGCTGGAAATTCTCTTGGTACGTGCAGTCAGATCTACTGTCTGTCTTGCAATTACTGTGTTGGCTCTTTTGATGAGAACCAAAGGTGTCCCATGGGGGAAGTGTTGGCAGAGGGCAGCTTTGGATGCCTGCAGCAAGGCTGTTTGTAGCCTAATTCCCCTCATTTCCATTTGATGGCACAGTACCAGGCTTGTTCTAAGACTTTGATGGTCAATTAATTTGTTCTTTTCTGTTCTTGAATTGGAAGCTAATTGAGTAATTGTGAAGGGTGCCAGATTAAACTGTGTTTTTGCTCAGAGTGCCAGTGAAAATACCTTTCCCTCACCTATTTCCTTGGGAAACTTGGGAAATGCTTTTTCCTCACCTATTTCCTTGGGAAACTGCACTTGAAAAAAATGAGCTTCCATGATCATGCTTTTTTGTGAGGTTGTCCAGCATATTCAGACAATCACCACGTGCTGGTAGTGTTTGACTCTGTCAGCCACTTTTAATCAAATTTATCCGAAGGTGTGGGTCCCATTTTTTCACCCAAGTAACCTCCTGGCATCCTTTAGCTTTCTGAAAGAGCTGACCTTACTGCAGTGGTGGCAACATAGAAAATCTAATAGGTATCAGTATCCTTGTATGTTTTGGACACGAGAGACTCAAAGTTTGACTCTCCTTGTGACCATATTTTGTGAGTGTATGATATTACTATTTTCCCCCTCCTCTTCATCTTTTTTTGAAAATAGTCTGTGTTGTAAGGAAGAGATTGAAGCTGCAGTAACGTGAAACTCTAAAGCAACATTTTTGTCAGCATTTTAACTGTGTTTTCTTGCTGCAGTAGTAAAGATGAGTAATTTTTGATTGTGGTCTGGCATAAAAGAGGTGGGGGAAACATTTTCTTATTCAAAACTCACAGCAGGATCAGTCTGTGTGCCTTAATTGAGGAAGCTTGTAGCCTGTTCTGGTGAGTGGTGATGACTCTTGCACTGCCTTGAATAAAGTTCTCCCTCTTGCCTGCTGATAAACAAGGTTCTCTGATTTTCATGGAAGTCAGCCAGCACTTTCTTTTTTTTCAGGTTGTGTGGCCATGGGACAACAGATAACATGTGTAGTCCCATGCTGAGGCCAGTCAAACAATTCAGGAATTGCAGGATTCACGTTTGCTCATACAGACTGGTCTAACTCCCTTGCAAGCTTCATGTGACACATGGGAGTACAGACTTTATCCTTTGCTTTGGTGAAATGGGGGATTATGGTTTGGATTTGGTGTTTTGGGATGAGAAGAGGCTGATAAACTGCAGGGTATGTTACTGTGGAATTGGGATACAGTCCTGGAAAGGGAAATGCAGCCTTGCCAGGAGGCAGTGGGGTGTTGTAGTCTGCCCTCCCCCATGTTCCCCTTGCATCACAGAGGGGAATGGTCCTGAAGGGAGGGAAGGAAGATGGTCAGGCTTTCATAATCTGATAGGTTTTCAAGAAAAACTTTCTACTCTGTTAAATATGCAATAATGTTTCTTCTTTGCAGTATGTGACATCCCATTTCCTGACCTCCTTCTCACCACCATGGTTACATACATTAATCTTTTTGCTGGGAAGTCCTGGCTGTTATTTGAGTTTGTTTTGTTTTCCCCTGCCATTTAATGTAAAATTTTTTCCTTATCTGATGTTTTATTGCTATTACTTTAGGAAATGCTTGAAAAATATCTTGTTCACCTAAAGTACTTGCTCTTGTTTAGGATTAAATGAACAAGATGGAATAAAGGTGATACATGTTACCTCTTCACTTTCTGAAGAGTACTGATATATTTTGGAACTTTGTCACTCTACCATCAATACATGAATTCTGTATTAGTGGTCCAAAGATACTCATTGAAATCTTTTTGCACCAATATATTTCCTCAATTTCCGGGCTCCTTTTTGTTTTGTTTGTGAGAAAATAAGATCCTTTGTGCAATTTTGTAAAGGAAAATGTAGTAGGAGAACCTCAGAACTTTGAGAAGAGGCAGATGTTAGCTTTGGGGATAGCTGTATGTTGCTGCTGACTTATGAACTTGCAGTTCCTCTTCAGATTTTCCATGGGGCAGATGTGTATTTCCTCATTCTGCTCATTGCAGACCCTTTCTTTTAGGCCCTGTTCTGGGGAAGATGCAGATTTTAACAAAACAGGAGCACATGAGCAGCCTCACAAGAGAATGTTTCTGGGAGAGCAGGAGTGAGGTGCAGGAAAGGATGCTCCTTTTGTCATCCTTTTAGTTTTCTGATTGTCTCCAGGGCAGGCAGGATGTTGGGTGTGCACTCTGACTGCTTGTTCTTGGGAGGCAGCTGGCCTGGTGTCAAGTGTTAATAACTGGTAAAAGTTTAAGAGGAAGTAGAATCTGGTGGTTGGTGTGTGAAAAGCTGTCCCTAGGAAGGTAGATGTGAATTCCCAAGTGCAGTCTACATGTTCCGTACCTGACTTATCACTAATACAGCAGGCAGAATAATGAAACTGTAAGGGTATTTCAGTGGAGTAGTTAGAATATGAAGCAGAGCTCATGAAGTCTAGTAAATAAAGCATCTTTGATCCATTAAAGCCTTTGCCTTTACTGAAAATATTAATATTCTTAAGTTCTTTGTTGGATTAGGGTAATATCCTCTAAATAACCTGGCTGATAGAACAAAGAAAGAGAATTTTAGGAAAGTATAAGCAATCAGCAGTAATAGGAATTTTTCTTTTTTTTCAGTTTGCTTCTGAGGTTAAAATAACAGGAACCAGATGTAAAATAGCAGATATGTTTAGGACTTGAATTCACTTTGTCAATTACCATGTCATGTCTCTGAGAAGAACGGGAGGCAGAAAGAGCTGTGTGCTCTGCCAAATGGGCAAGAATTTTAAATTCTCTTCTGCTTCTCACTTTTGAGAAGCTGAATCAAAAATACCTGTTGCTTGCGCAAGTATCTCTGGCTCATCGACTTGAAGATACTTTCCAAAGGAAGAATAGTATTCATAGTTTTTCTCATTAGATAGTGTGCAGTGCTTGTTATCTACAAGTAATTGAAGTTCTATAAAACATATTTTTAGAAAACCCCTTATTTTCAACAGAAACCTTAAACAAAAGCGGTATTAGGCTACTGTTGCATTAGTGATACTACAATTAATTTGCTATTTCCTGCCTCTTATTCAGAAGTTGGAAGCTCGGCCAAAGTAGGTTTGGAAGATGAACAAAAAGGTTTGATTTGCCAAGAGACACAACCTCTTGTGGGGCAAAGAGTGAACCATCACTTTCTGGTGTTTCTCTTGAAAAACACTTCCTTCTCATTGCTATATAGGTCTCACTCAAACTACTTTCATGCCTCCTTCTGTTTTGCTAGAGGCTGAGTTTGCAAATGATGACACTTAATAAATTATGGCAGGCTGGAAAGAAGGGATGCTGAAGGAATTGTGCCTATCAGCGGGATGTTGTGAAAGTGTCTCTTTTAGGACTGTTTATCTAAATTTTTAAGGGATATCCCAAGAAAAGGATGATAAATGTACTTGATACAAAGAGATCTTTTCCCATTAAAACTCTATTTGTATACCACAGCAAACTAGAGGTCAGGAAGGTACCGACAGCATAACTTGGGTGTGTTGTTTTGTTTTTAAATCATCTTCCTTTCTTGGGAACCTCTGAGTTCTGATTAGACTGAGTCCTGCATGAAATGTGGAGTAGGAAAAGATGATGTGAGAGCTGAATTCCTTTCCTAAGGGAAAGAAAGGGTGTCTTTCTGGATGCTGTTAGCTGGAAGGCAGGTGCTGTGGAGAAGCACCTTGCATTGGTAAGTTTGTGTTCTGTCTCTGCACAGAGCCCTTCCAATCCTCTGTGTACGTGTGTTTGTGTGAGATGACTCTCAGGGGACCTTAATGTTGCAGTTACCATGGGAGCCAATTCAAAGTGGATTGTCATGCCATCAGAACTAAAAGATATGTGTAAATCCATGCTAGCATTTTACAGATGTTTGGGATTTTGAGTATTTCTTGCAAGAAAAGTATTTCTATTATTTACATAGGGATATTATTTCTTTGCGTGTGAAGCATTTCTGAAATCAGCCTGGCTCTGTGATAGACAGGACAGATAAACAGACAATCTGATGTGAGTACAGCAGAAGAATTTTAACTCGAGATAGATGCTTCCCCTGGGAATTGTTCTGTTTGATTGTGGTGTTTCTGAGTTACTTCTATCCCATTCCCATAATGCACTCATCAAAATCTAAGCAGAATCTTTTCTCCTTGCATATCTTCATCCTTCCCCTCTCCTGTTTATGTTGGCTGACACTTTCACCTGCCATAATTCTCAAGAAAAATCCTCTGCTGAGACTTGGAGGTACTCATTCTAGAGAAGGCCACTGTGATAAGCACAACATGCACCTTGGACTTGTTTTTTCATCCATGGAAATCAAATGGTTATTCATGCTGGACCCCTACAGTTTAAAACATCTGCTTGTCACCAGAACTTGCACAGTGACTTTGGACTTTAACAGCTTGAGGGCTGAGCTCTGGGCCTCCAGGATCTCTAGGTTTCTGTGCTGACAGTGCTTCTAGCACTCACAGCATCTCAGGCCACCAACGTAGCAGAGATGGCAGATGTGCTTCTCTGGAAACTTTTTTCTGTGAAGTTATATAAAATCTCTTAAATTTTAATTGTTAATTTAGTTTAGAAAGAACAGTTTGTCTCTGACCTACATGTGGGACTCAAATGTGACTTTCTGGCTCTTAGGAGACTTTTTTATTGTTGAAAATCTGGAATAGTATTAGGACTACAGGGATGCTGTTGTCTCTTTTCTTGTAACTTTTTTTTTTCTCTGCTGGTAGTGTGGCACTCTTAATTCTTCACAGAGAAGAAATCTACACCAACAGGTAGAGAGCTAGGAACTGTTTTATCAGTTGCTGTTTGTAGATCCACTGGGGAATTAGAGGAGAGCTCTTTTTGAGCAGAACAGATTAGGGTTTTTTTAATGCCCTCTCTGTACGGTTATTTTTTTAATTGTTCTTGAAGGTTTTTTCTTTTTTCAGTTTAGAAAAAATCTGGTTTGTGAAAAGAATTTTTAGCATTAAGGGCTATAGATTTTGATGACTTCTTAATGAAGAATAACAAAAACCTCTCTCACTTCTGGAGACCATTCTTGTCCTATGCAAAAGTTCTGCATTGAAAATTCTAATTCTCTGTTTCAGTGTTACTGGAATTGTTTCATTTGGTTTTGTTCATTTCTTTGGAGGAAGTGTTTTCTGTGCATCAGGTGCACAAGTCATTAAGAAAACTTTACAGTATCATTCCCTAGACATATGGCATTCTCATAATAACATTACTATCCAGACAATTTCATTCAGATTTTATTAAATACTCTAGGCAGGCCTGTTTCAGGAACTGGATGTAATGATAGAGATGTGTATACATCCTTGGTGAGGAAGCCAAATTACAGTAAGAAGTAGAGTATTGCTAAGGAACTGGAAAAGAGTCGTTCTAGTTCAAGAAGAGTATAAGCTTTTGTTGCAGGTAACATGAAAATGAGGGAGTCTGCACAGCAGAGAGGAAACAAAGGCTGATATCCCATATTGGATAATAAACTGATAGCTCCTCTCATGCAGGAATTTCAAAATACTTCACAAGCATCAGTGAATGGTTGTAAAGTCGTGGTGTAATTCAGAACTTGTGTGTGTTGTAAAAACTTCCAAGGACATTTCTGGTAGGACGGCTGTTGATGAAAGGTTCACTCATGCCCAGGGAAGTGGTTGTGTCACCACCCCTGGAGGCATTTTAAGAATATGTAGATGTGGCAGTGCTGGGTTAATGCTTGGACTTGATGATCTTAGGTCTCTTTCAACCTAAACTGTTCTGTGATTTGGTGTTTACTTCAGTAGAATACTGTTGCAAAAGGATAAAGCCATTCTTTGCAGAAGGGACTGTTTTAATGGAAGGGACAGGAGGATATTATTCTAGTCTGTGAAATGAACTTTTATTGAACATGATGTGCCTGAGCACCTTTCATTCAGGGCCCACGATTTCAGCTTCCAGCAGAAGCTGTTTGTACCCGTTTAAAAGCCGTTCTCTCGAAACAATGCATACTGCTGTGCATATGGTTCTCCCTCAGGGAAGGGAGAATAAACTGAGCATCAGATATTAGCTGCAGCACTTAGTGCACTGCTGGGAGGCACTGGGATACGACACAGGCAGTGTCACAAGTGCTGCAGCACAGCAGAGAAGTGTCTGTGCCAGCAGATGTGTTTGATGTTCACCACAGTATTTCTCTAGAGCACCACTATGGAGAAGCACCTGAGCCAAAAGCATTTTTGCTCCACAGCTCCCAGCTACTCTGTAAATACAGCTAGAACACCTTGTGGCTCCAAATGCCAAAAAGCAGAGGTAGCTCTTTTTAATACTGAGGCAAGCTATGTCTGCCAGGAAAACTCACCTCAGCATAGCTGGCAAACTTCTGCCTTCCCTGTGCTGTCTGCTGCTCAAAGCAAGCTCGACTTCCTGAGCTAATACAATACAATTTCTTGATTGATTTTTACGGACAGGATTTTTACAAAACTTGCTTTGGGATTTAGGAGCCTGCTTTTGTCACTGACTTTCCTTGGGGCATGAGCATTGATTCACTGTGGCTATCTGGAGGGAGCCTGAATGCTATTACAGCATCCTTCTGAAGATGCTGGCAGTGCTGTATAAGCAATTCATGAAGCCTTACAGGCAAGGGAGAAAAATGGTTTGCTTTTTTTACCAGCTGTGTATGTGTGGGGGTAAAAAAGGCTGCCTCCATAGTGCTGACAGAGTAGACTATACAAGGGTTTGGGGTTTGCAGTGGCAAATGCTGCCAACTGAAGAATCATTGCTGATATTGCAAGGGGTGCTGCCTGATATACTAGATTTTTGGTCACTATTCAAGTGCTTACTCTAAAGTCAACTATAGTTACGTAGTTGTTTGGATAACAGGAAAGATGTTAAAAGACAATGAGTTTTCCATCTTTTTTTTTTTTTCTTTTTTTTTCCTCCTTCCCCCATAACAAAGCTACCCTGTCCAATCTGGACAGATTCTAATTTCTGAAAGCATTTCCCAGTAGAGAATTTCTATTCCTAGCCATGAAAGACTGAGCTTTAGAAGTATTCATTCTTTCATTTAAGAAATTTGATCTGTAAAAATGCTATCTCTGCATGGGCACTCTATGTTAGCACTTTGGGCACGTTCCTGTGCTGATTTCTTGTCAAAGATAGTATTTTCCTTATGTCTTGTTCAAAGAGTCTCTTACTTATTTTTGAGGCCTCAAGCCAGTACTGTTGTAAAATATGATAATGTCTTCAAACTGACAATTTCCTGAAGATATTTTTTTCTTGGATAAATTTCTCTGCCATGACTTTCCTGTCCTGTGTGCAGAAAAAAGGCAGCAGTTAAATTCTTACCTGCTCCTGTTTTATTTAACCCCGTTTTATGGAAACCCTTCTTCAAGGATCACAGTCATGCATTTGAATTGGGACATCTGATCTCAGCTGTGCTTGAAGGGCAACATAAAAATGACAGAAGCAAGACAAAGTATAGTGTGAACAAGCTCCTGTAGCTTAGTTTTGAAAAGCTTTGTTCAAGATGCAACATAAATATGACAGAAGATAGTTTTATGGTTTAAAAAATAAAGAGAGAATTATGTAGGTAATCTTTGCAACCTAGTAAAAATATCGTAGTATACAGAAATTGAAGTGTTACAGCTTTCTATGATCTAAATTGGCATCTAATCTTAGTCAGTAGGTGAAACAACATTTGAGCATTTTGTTTATAGTGATTGCTTTTTTTATCACTTAAGAACAAAGTGGTGTTTTGAAAACCTTCATAATGTGAATCTGGCAAATAAGGCAATTCAGGTAATAAGTAAACTCTCTGAAGATCAAGGAGAATCAATTCTTTACATCATATTTATAATTGACCCAGATCTTTATTTTAATGTTCTGGCTCTAAGTCTGAAAACTGCTTTGGGGGACGGACCGAAATAATTTTCTGTTTAGAACCAAAACCTGTGTTTTGCCTGTTATCTGGGATTTTTTTTTATCTTCTAAATCAAGAAGTTTCTTTCTTTAAAAAAGGAGATGCTTGACTTAACAAGGACTATGGTATCTGTGGAGCAGTTTCTTTTCTCATCAGCGTAAAACCCTCAGCTTAATTCTGTGTAACTAAAGCTGTCTAAGAATCTAAGTAGACATCTAAATAGTCATTAAGGGCTTTCTTCTGCGTGTGACAGGGGAAACAAAAGGGAGATTCATCCCTCCTCAAATAGGGCTGTTGAGGAATACACTGAGAGCAGGTAGCTGGGTGTGCAGCTGCAGTGAGAGCTGCAGGCTGTGCCTGGCTGGGGGACATGGTGAGAGCCCCAGGCAGGGGGCTGTGACCTGGTGCCAACTTTTTGCATGACAAAGTGTGACCTGTGGCCAGGTGGCTGGACTCAGGAGGATGACACACGTACTGGACTCAACAGTTGGGTGTGTAGGGAGTCCAGAGGGGCTCACTGGAGCTGCCTGCTGTGAAGGGACTTTGGTCCCAAAAATGAAGATCTGGGCTTGGTGGGAGTGTGACTGCCACAGTGGCTCCTGGATGGTCAGGCAGGGCACTTTCTCTAACAGGCTATACTGGAGTTATTTTGGCTGTCCAGGGAACCCAGATGTCCCTCTGAGACTGGCTGTAGTAAGTGGATCAAGTTGTGCAGAGATGTTTGTGCAATTTGAATCCCAAGCATCTCCTTAGAGCAAGACCCTTTTGGGTTCCAGCTGACACTGCTCCTGATAGCTTGCCATTCATTTGGAAGGTCAGCCATATGAGTGAGTGCTTATCTAACAATTCTACCACTTTTTGTCAATGTGGGTACATTCTCACTTCAGGTCTTGTGTCCTGGAGCTGGTTAAGGAGTGCAGGAGGAGCCCTGCTATAAAGCAAAATTGAGTAGTGTTTTTGTAGCCTCTCATGTGGGTTTTTTTTTTCCCTCCCTACTCTTCCATTTCTTCCTTTATTCGCCTCCAACTATTTATTTTTAAATGAATATATGTTTAAAAATTAACTTAAAAATTCCAAAACTGGTAGATACATAAAATCAAAAGTCAATCTCATGCAGCTCAGTGCTGAGCTGCAGACTCGCTGTTTGAGTTTGATAAAGCCAGATGGTCTGTGGTATCACTTACCTGTCAGAGAAAGACAGACAGCTACCTCCAAGGGGCTTCTGAAGGTAAGAGAGTCAGGATTTTAAATTCATATACCAAATGCACATAGCAGGAGAAGGTACTGTGTGTTCCTGTATA